>NC_084753.1:30951906-31099406 GCF_033978785.1 Entelurus aequoreus | reverse complement strand
GAGTTTTGCAAGTTTCCCATCATGCATTGTAATGGATTTAAATAAGTGTCATTTTAAGTTTTTCTATTGTTCTTGGACATATTTTATAATATCCACAAAGTTCAGTAAGCAGGCTGAGTTGACATTTTTTGTTGGTTGCTTTTTATTGTTTTGTTGTTTTATTCACGGCATGACTAGGGACGGTTGTTTGGGTTGGGTCATATAAGTTTATGCTGTGCCAGTTCAAACCACAATTCATGGTAATTTACTTTATTTACTCACGTTGTCCACAAAATGGAGGCAAATGTTGCTGCTTGTTAGTCAGTTATAGTCCGGAAACTCCCAGAGTCTTTATTAAAGTCATGGTGTCTCGTGGGCCAAACATAGTTTGGACACCCCTGCTTTGGTGGTTTTCTTTTCAACCAAAAAAGCTTTTAGCTTTTAGCTGATTAAACTACACCAGACATTTTAGTATGTGGCCAGGGCCGGCCTATGGCATAAACACAAGATCATGGTCTGGGATTTTAGAAAGATTTGAACACTTTGTTTTTTTCTTTGTTTTGAATCCCTCAAATCATCAATCCTAAAAGTTGCTGTCCAAGTTCAATAATAATGTTGTTTGAGTCAAATGAGGAGCGTGTAACACCACCTGCACCTCCTTGCAACGATATGGTCCGTTCCTCCTGGTAGAACTTGTCACTGTTTACTCAACACAGACATGTTGTTTACGTTTCACTTTTGCATCTCAAACACATAATTGTGATGCATCCAGGGACCCTGGGTTAAAGTTTGAAAAACCTCTCTAGTTTTTAAACACAGTGAAGTAGATGCATTAATATTAACTACAATAATGATTTATTATTATCCAGTAATGAAAAATCCTACATTAAAACCTCTAAAGGCCTTAGTGGCCACATGCGTGGACAGCACCTTTTAGCTCTTATTTCCAAAATTGTGTACACTACTGAATTGGGGTCTTATGGCCTCTTATGTGGACACTTATACTGCCATCTGGTGGTGTCAGAAGAGTATAACATACAATGGAATTTGGAAGAAAAAAAAGTGTAAAACTAAAATTTTGCATGTCACTACACATGAAGTACACGTTTGTGTACTAATGGACTAAGTACATCATATTAAAAGATGATTTTTAGTTTTCAATCTAATTAGGGTCTAATAAGCCCAAATAGCAAAGAGAAATTAAAAAAAGCATGTAAACAAACAGCTTGGGCCTTAAGAGGTTAATCAACTCATCTCTACTTTACATAATAATGTAAACATGACAGATTGTATGATTATTAAAACTCATGACCTCGACAGGGACAAGCGGTAGAAAAGGGATGGACATTATATTTGTCTGCACTATTTTGTATATGTATATATGTGTGTATATATTTACACTTGGGTGAATGTTGTCTGTCTATCTGTGTTGGCCCTGCGATGAGGTGGCGACTTGTCCAGGGTGTACCCCGCCTTCCGCCCAATTGTAGCTGAGATAGGCTCCAGCGCCCCCCGCGACCCCGAAGGGAATAAGCGGTAGGAAATGGTTAGATGGATGGAAGATATACAGTAAAGTTATTCCCAGTTCCCAGCAGCCCTTTTAGCTGTGATGTTTGTCTCCCTCTAGTGGCGAAGTTAGAATTCTTCTACAGTGTCAACATAATCCTCTGGCTATTATTTGGACTCAACGCCTCACCTTCATCAATTACATTGTTAATACAGCCCTCGTATTGTATTTCTGGTGAACAAACGTCAACGTACTTTTGATTAGTTTGTGATAATGCCGCTGAAATGAAACTTGTGTTGTACAGGAGGTTCAAAAAAGAAGTCAAATAGCGAAGTATTAGTGTTTTAGTACAGCCCTTATTTGGACTTTCCGTCCGTGCGTGCACTTGTCATACGTCATCACGCAGGGACAACCCGCCAGGTGAACAACTGATTAGACTACTTCCTGTGGTGAGGTAGGACAGCCATGTGACTCACCTCCCGCATGTGATCATAGCATGAACAATTATAGTACAGTACTAAGACTATAGTGGTCATAAACAGTTAGCTTCTGCAGCAGGGTGCCCAAAGTGCGGCACAGGGGTCATCTGTGGCCCGTGGCTCGTTTGTCATTGGCCCCTAGGCACATTACAAAGAACTAAACAAACAAAAAAACAGCAAAATTTGGTAAAACAATAAGAAGTACAATTGGAAAAAGCCAAAATGTTCACATTTGCCAATAATGACAACAAAAAGCTTTGTCTTTAAAAAAAATGTATATGTATGTATATATATATATATATATATATATACACACACACATATACGTGTGTATATATATATATATACACACACATATATACGTGTGTATATATACTGTGTGTGTATATATATATATATACACACACATATACGTGTGTATATATATATATATATACACACACACATATATATATACACACATATATATATATACATATATATATACACATATATATACATATATATATACACACACATATATTTATACATACACGTCTAAATATATATATATATATATATACACATATATGTACATATATATACACAGATATGTATATATACACACACACATATATATATGCATATATATACATATATATGTGTATATATTAGAGATGTCCGATAATATCGGCCTGCCAATGTTATCGGCCGATAAATGCTTTAAAATGTGATATCGGAAATTATCGGTATCGGTTTCAACCCCCTGATTTTCCCGGGAGACTCCCGAATTCCAGTGCCCCTCCCGCAAATCTCCTGGGGCAACCATTCTCCCGAATATCTCCCGATTTCCACCCTGACAACAATATTGTGGGCGTGCCTTAAAGGCACTGCCTTTAGCGTCCTCTACAACCTGTCGTCACGTCCGCTTTTCCTCCATACAAACAACGCGCCGGCCCAGTCACATAATATATGCGGCTTTTCACACACACAAGTGAATGCAAAGCATTATTGGTCAACAGCCATACAGGTCACACTGAGGGTGCCCAAATAAACTACTTTAACACTGTTACAAATATGCGCCACACTGTGAACCCACACCAAACAACAATGACAAACACATTCCGGGAGAACATCCGCACCGTAACACAACATAACCACAACAGAACAAATACCCAGAACCCCTTGCAGCACTAACTCTTCCGGGACGCTACAATATACACCCCCCGCTACCACCCCAACCCCGCCCACCTCATATGTATATATATATACACATATATATGTATATATATATACACATATATATGTATATATATACACACACACATTCAGTATATATATATATATATAGACACTCATACATATATACGTTAGGTCAGGAAAAAACAAGAGGCTATATCATCCCTACAAGCCTGTTTCACAGGTTTGCCTGCTCGTCAGGGGATTTTATAAAATTCGTCAGGGCACTCCCTGACGAGCAGGGAAACCTGTGAAACAGGCTTGTAGGGATGATATAGCCTCTTGTTTTTTCCTGACTTAACGTATATTCCACTCTACCCTGGTATTGAGTACTGTATAACGGATAAACCACAGAAACCTCGACTCTATATATATATATATATATATATATATATATATATATATATATATATATAATGTGTATATATATGGGTCGCTGTGATGATCTGTTGCCCGGATCATGTTTTGCTTACTTTAGTATTTCCTCAGTTGTTGACTTAGTTCTGTGTCTGCTCCCGGGTTTGTTTTCCTTGTTGCCGCGGGTGCTGATTATCGTCACCTGCCCCTGATTAGCGGTCGGGACGCTCACCTGCTCCCGGTCACTAATCAGAGAGCTATTTAGTCCTGCCTCTCGCCACACCCGGTCTGGCTGTTTTGTCGCGTGATTATGTACTAGTCCTTTCCCCCAAGATGCAGATGGACGCTCAGGAGCAGCGTGCAGGTAGGAACGATGTTTATTACCATAACTAGGCAAGAATACATCCATTTTTATACATATATATATATATATATTGATGGCAATTATGTCACCCCAAAATAAAAAAGACAGGAGTGCAATGCATGCTGGGAAGTCCTTTCCACCCCCAATCACCAACACACAAGCCTTTAATATTCAGCATATTTATTGACAATTGTTTTGAATCTTATTTGAAAGCTGTTTTTAATATTTGGACCACAATATTTACCGTGTGTGTTGTGCATAATGGTGATATTAATGTGCATAATGGTGTTAATGTGCATAATGGTGTTATTAATGTGCATAATGGTGTTATTAATGTACATAATGGTGTTATTAATGTGCATAATGGTGTTATTAATGTGCATAATGGTGTTATTAATGTACATAATGGTGTTATTAATGTGCATAATGGTGATATTAATGTGCATAATGGTGTTATTAATGTGCATAATGGTGTTATCAATGTGCATAATGGTGTTATCAATGTGCATAATGGTGTTATCAATGTGCATAATGGTGTTATTAATGTGCATAATGGTGTTATCAATGTGCATAATGGTGTTATCAATGTGCATAATGGTGTTATTAATGTGCATAATGGTGTTATTAATGTGCATAATGGTGTTATTAATGTGCATAATGGTGTTATCAATGTGCATAATGGTGTTATCAATGTGCATAATGGTGTTATTAATGTACATAATGGTGTTATTAATGTGCATAATGGTGATATTAATGTGCATAATGGTGTTATTAATGTACATAATGGTGTTATTCATGTGCATAATGGTGATATTAATGTGCATAATGGTGATATTAATGTGCATAATGGTGATATTAATGTGCATAATGGTGTTATTAATGTGCATAATGGTGTTATTAATGTGCATAATGGTGTTATTAATGTGCTTCGGACCTGCGGGTCAACAAAAGGAAGCATGTTTGTTTATTTATTTGGAATAATTGTGCAGGTTACCACGGTGAAGCTGGAGTGGATCACGTGTGCCCTTCAAATGTTCCACCCTCTTGTTTCCTTCCTCCCCACACTTCTAAACAAAGAGGGTAATACATTTATTATTCCTGTGGCTTCCTGTTTGAAACACTGAAATGTGGCAAACATCCACACCTTGTGAGACGTTCCACCCGATATCTACCAGGCAACTTTACTTCCATGTTGGACGCACTCACTTGAGTCTCATTTGACTGAAAGCAACACGTTTTTAGAATACATGTGGTATCATGTTTGGTGTTGGTTCTAGTTTTCCTTGGTTTAGTTTACATTTATGTCGCTTCTATTCCTTACTTGTTTACTTTCCCCTGAGCTTTAAACACCAGTTTCTGTTTGATTAGTGTCCCCACCTGCTGCTAACACTAATCATGCTCCCTTTTTATATACCCGTATCGACATTAACTCGACACATGTTCATTGTTTGTGCTGAAAGAACGTAAGGTTCTCTGTTTGAGTTTCAGGTTTGTTGTTTTCACTACTATTTAGGTTTAAGTCTAAAGGCCTTAGTGGCCACATGCGTGGACAGCACCTTTTAGCTCTTATTTCCAGAATTGTGTACACTGCTGAATTGGGGTCTTATGGCCGCTTATGTGGACACTTATACTGCCATCTGGTGGTGTCAGAAGAGTATAACATACAATGTAATTTTCAAAAAAAAAAAGTGTAAAAATAAAAATGTGCATGTCACTACACATGAAGTACACGTTTGTGTACTTATGGACTAAGTACATCATATCAAAAGATGATTTTTAGTTTTTATGCTTGCCTGACAGCACAAATGATACAAAATCGAGCATAAAACACTAGCGTGCTAGTACAAGAGACGCTAACATTTTTCCAAGCTGGCACCTAGTATCAAAAATTCCTGTTGTTTAAACATACATTAGCTTAAAAAAAAGATAGCAAAATATGTTAGCATGCTAGCACGTTAACATGCTTGCCTGACAGCACAAACAATTAAAAAATTGAGCATAAAACACTAGCATGCTAACGTCTACATGTTTTTAACATTTTTCCAAGATGGCACCTAGTATCAAAATTCCTGATTTTACAGTTGAAACATATATTAGCTACAAAAAATATAGCAAAAGACATTAGCATGCTAGCACGTTAACATGCCTGCCTGACAGCACAAACAATAACAAATCGAGCATAAAACACTAGCATGCTAACATTAGCATGCTAGTACAAGAGACGCTAACATTTTTCCAAGATGGCACCTAGTATCAAAAACTCCTGATTTTATTGTTGAAACATACATTAGCTAAAAAAAGATAACAAAAGACGTTAGCATGCTAGCACGTTAACTGTTAACATGCTTAGCACAAACCATAATAACCAGTAATTAATCATGATTAATCCAAATTAAGAAATATGATTAATCAACTTTTTTTTTTTGACAGCACTAAAAAAAAGCATACATTTTCTGAAGGATTTACAGCAGGGGTGTCAAACGTACGGCCCGAGGGCCGGATCAGGCCCGCGAACAGGTTTTATCCGGCCCGCGGGATGAGTTTGCTAAGTATAAAAATTAACCTGAAATTTTTGAATGATAGAAACAGCTGTTCTAAATGTGTCCACTGGATGTTGCAATAGCAATTATTTGTATCTTTGTAGATGATGCTGCATATGAACCAAAAAAAAAAACATGATGTTAGTACAGGGGTCACCAACCTTTTTGAAACCAAGGGCTACTTCTTGGGTACTGATTAATGCGAAGGGCTACCAGTTTGATACACACTTAAATAAATTGCCAGAAATAGCCAATTTGCTCAATTTACCTTTAACTCTATGTTATTATTAATAATTAATGATATTTATCGTTGTGGAAACACTGATCATCTTAATGATTTCTCACAATAAATATATATGGAAACAGATAAATATCAATATGCAACACTTTATTTTTATATTTTCTCTAAGTGCACATTTTTCAAATTGAACATTTTCAAATGATCACTTCTAAGACAGTCTTGTGAAATCACAATATCCCATTTTAACTAGCTAGCCACTAACATTTTTTAACAAATCATGAATTACTTTGCACCATGTTTGTACAAATAATAACTCATGTAAAATACAGAAGTCAACTCTCAAATTTTTAGATAAATCATGTCACACTTTGAACTGGACACCAAATCTGTTATCTGTTTCTTTGTCAGTTAGTGAAGACCAAGTCTTTAAAATATTTTCTTGGATTTTCAAATTCTATTTGAGTTTTGTCTCTCTTAGAATTAAAAATGTCGAGCAAAGCGAGACCAGCTTGCTAGTAAATAAATACAATTTAAAAAAATAGAGGCAGCTCACTGGTAAGTGCTGCTATTTGAGCTATTTTTAGAACAGGCCAGTGGGCTACTCATCTGGTCCTTACGGGCTACCTGGTGCCCGCGGGCACCGCGTTGGTAACCCCTGTGTTAGTACATCAGTCGAGAAAATGATCAAACTACATAAATAATATACTGCAATTTGAGTTTGATATCATTTTGTTATCTTGATAGATTGAAAATGAACACCAATGAGTTGAATGATGAACATTATCACATAATTTATTCAAAAAATATAAATAACGACAAATAAAGTATATATTCTATTAACCGCAACAAGTAATTATAAAAAAAAAAACCTAACATTATGATTTGTACAATTTCAGATTGTGCTTGTTCTATTTTTAAACAAAGAAAACAATCTGAAGTTGTCTTTATTTTTAAGTTATAAATGAAAAATGGGTTATACCTGTATAGCGCTTTTCTGCCTTCAAGGTACTCAAAGCGACAGTATTTCCACATTCACCCATTCACACACACATTCACACACTGATGGCGGGAGCTGCCATGCAAGGCGCTAACCAGCCCCCATCAGGAGCAAGGGTGAAGTGTCTTGCCCAAGGACACAACGGACGTGACTAGGATGGTAGAAGGTGGGAATTGAACCCCAGTAATCAGCAACCCGCCGATTGCTGGCACGGCCACTCTACCAACTTCGCCACGCCGCCCAAGTTATCGTGCCGTGATTTTACCAGTCCGGCCCACTTGGGAGTACATTTTTCTCCATGTGGCCCTCGATCTAAAATGAGTTTGACACCCCTGATTTACAGTTTTATTAAGGGCAAGCAAATTCTATTTTTCTAAAGATTTTAAAATAATTTATATATATGCAATATAAATATGTATATATTTTAGTTACTTTACCCAACGTTTCTACATTTCTGGGGATGTAAAAGGCACCAATTTGGACTAATGTCCATATATATATATATATATATATATATTATTAATTAGAATAAATAACACCTTTTGGAGTAAAATCCAAGTTTATTGTGTGGCAGTCAGGACAGAAGCTAAATGAAGGTCACTTACAAGAAAAAACAAAAATGGCGCCAAAAGTGTGTTGGACAGCCAAGTCACGTGACAGCATTGTAGTTCTCAATCATGACGCGCACATGTGGATGACGCAATATAAACAATATCATACAGGTCAGCGTCAATGCTGGGACTGTGCGGCAGACGCTGCCCCCTAGTGGAAAGGAATTGCAACAACACGCCACCCCGCCTCTCCTCCCTTCTTTCTTTTTGTATTAAGATTTCTTGTACTCGATTCTCTCCACTTTGACGTCGTCGCCGATCAGCTGGTAGACGTACGTCACCACCGTGGACGCCTGGATGTCCATGAGCACGAAGGAGGGGATGATGTTGCTGGAGGGGGGAGGAGAAAAGGGGACACGACGTGACTTTGTGTGGAGGCCATGCAGGCACGGATTTCAACCAGCAGAGGGCAACATTTATTAAGACCAGGAGAATGGAAGCAAAATGACTTGTTTTTCCTTTTTGTCTTTTTGTCACGTTTCTGCCGTTCATAATTGTACATGTGTGTATTACACATACACACATGCAACCCGATTTGTGTACAAAATACTGCTAAAACACGAACTTGTATTGACATATATAATGTAAAGTCCATTATAATTGTTCATGGCTTGGACACCAACATGAGTGTGCGTGGCTGCAAGGCGCCGACTAGTGGCGAGTATGAGGAAGAACACGCTCAACTTATAGACTGACAACTTTTTTACAACTTTGAACCCCTGCAAACACACAACTCTTACAAGCCAATCAGGTTTCTTATTCACACAAATTGCTTTACACATACACACCTCTGATTACGGACACACAACTCTTAAAATGGCAGAACCGTAGCAAAAAGTCATGTGTAAAAAGACAGCCAATCAGGGTTCTTGCTTCACACAAATTGCTTTACAATAGAGCGCAATTTTGAGTTTTGGGGTTCGTTTTTTTTTTTACATCGCAATTTCCACCAGTCCCGATGTTTGGTGAGTTTTGAAGTATTTTAAGGGGGTCAAATTACAGCTCAAAGAGGCAAAAATTAGTGTTTTTAGTCATTTTTTGTCTTGAAGGGGAAATTGCCAACTTCCTGTTGATTTTTGCCGGAAAAAATTAATGAAAAGTAGGTCTAAGTGAGACCTACATAGAGGTATTTGTTTCATGTCTCTACGACATTCGTACTGGGAGTTAGAGGCAGTTTTCTTCCTAGGGGGCGCTAGAGCGCAATTTTGAGTTTTGGGGTTTGGTTTTTTGACTAAAGAGTTTTGTTCGCGTTTTTTTATGTGCGTGTCAAATTTGGTGAGTTTTGAAGCATGTTAAGGGGGGCAAAGTAGTCCGCAAAGCTGCGGAATAATAAATAATAATAATAAAACCTTACAATAACAATAGGTTCCTTTCGTCCCATTGCAAAAGGAACTCCCTTTGGGATTCCTTTGACAATGGTCCTGTGCGGACCCTAATAAAACGCTAGAAATACAATAGGGTCCTCTGTCCCAAAGGGACTCGGTCCCTAATAACTGCAATACACTAATATATATGTAAATAGCATTTTCCATCAGTATGGTCATCTTCTTTGAGCATATTACCGTAAGTTTTGCCCAGTTGACACACGACACAAACATGTACCTTTCCAGCGCAGTGTAGGCCCCGGTGGCGGACCCCGGGTTGATGTAGAACTTGTTCTCGTTCTCAAAGGCCTCAAACTTGTGCGTGTGGCCCGAGATGAGGATGTCCACGTCCAGCTGCCTCTGCAGCAGCGCCAGGCTGGCCATGTCCCCCCACGGGATCACCTGGTGCCCGTGGATCAGCCCGATCTTGAACTGGCCCACCGTCACCACCTTCTGCTCCGGGTAGTTCAGGTTCTGACAGGGCGCACAAAAGAAACGGTTGGAAGTTTTGAAGGGCGTCGTTCGGACGCTAAACGGACCTCGTCGAAGTCCCCGCGGACGATGTGGACGTCGCCCGCGAGAGTCTTCAGGTAGTCGTAGCTCTCCTTGGTGCACAGGTTGCCCGTGCAAAGGATGTGCTGGATCTTCCCCGGGACCAGCAGCTTCTTGAACTTGGCTGGCAGGGTGTTGCACCGGTGGGGGATGTGCAGGTCGCCTAAGACCAGGACCAACTGGTGGAGTCGCAGGCACAAAAGGAGAGGTTAGATGCCCGTCAGTGACACGAGTGGACCAAGAGGGTCTCCGTGAGGCACACCCGAGTTGATTCATCCAGCAGGGAAACACCACCAGGAGCTCCGAGCAGAGTGTTACTTGATTCAACCACGTCCAGGTTAGCTCCGTAGAGTGGGGGAACACAACAAGCCATGTCACAGTCCCTCCAGGATTTTACTTTTTTGTGATTATCAGATTTTTTTCAAGAACCTTGCATCAGGTGGTGAGTTCATTCATTTGTTTTTACTTACCAAAAATCATAGTTGTATTTACTTCCAGCTCCTGCTGGCTCACACAAATATTAGAACTAAATATCACAAGTATTCACAGCCTTTGCTCAATACTTTGTGGATGCACCTTTGGCAGCAATTACAGGCTCAAGTCTTTTTGAATACGATGCCACAATCTTTGGGCAGTTTGGCCCATTCCTCTTTGCAGCACCACTCAACCTCCTTCAGGTTAGGTGGGAAGCGTTGGATGTTTCTACACATTGCTGCATTCATCTTAGTCTAGTCAGGGAGTGTTAGAATAATTATGTATATATTATCACACAATGTTTATGCTTAAGGGCCGTTGCTATAATTTTTGTCAGTTGTGCTGAAGTGGTATTTCCCAAAAGATTGCAAGCCAGTCTGGTATCAGCGTTTGGGTCCAGGAACGGCCTGCTGACTGCCAAGGCCGAACACCGCCGTGACGCAGACAGAGCAGAGACGAGGCGATATCACCAGCGTCAATACATTTGCATTTTTGTATAATCATATGTTGTGTCTAACTGGAGTTGTCGAGATTACCCCCTTCCCTCGGCGACAGCTTCAGTGATGTAAACGGGCATCTCCCAAATAAATAGAGGAAGCATGCGGGCCGGACTTTTAGAACCTAGTTTGGATCTGTAACTAGAATACAGCCCAAAACACGTGTCTCCTCGTTGAGCCAAATTGAACTCCGTCTCTGCGTGATTCCTTGCTTCTCGTCTGTTTAATAGATGTCATCAGTGTTTGAACCTGACAAGGAGGTGACCAAGGACCTGATGGTCACTCGGTTAGAGCTAGAGCATTCCTCTGTGGAGAGAGGAGAACCTTCCAGAAGGACAACCATCTCTGCAGCAATCCACCAATGGTAGAGTGGCCAGACGGAAGCCATTTCATATTAAAAGTTTGCCAAAAAAAGCACCTGAAAGAATCTCACATCTTGTCAAACAAAATTCTCTGGTCTGATGAGACAAAGATTGAAGTCTTTTGTTTTGGAGGAAACCAACCAATACCATCCATGCAGTGAAGTAGGGCTGCAGCTAACGATTAATTTGATAATCGATTAATCTGTCGATTATTACTTCGATTAATAATCGGATAAAAGAGACAAACTACATTTCTATCCTTTCCAGTATTTTATTGAAAAAAAAAATGCATACTGGCACCATACTTATTTTGATTATTGTTTCTCAGCTGTTTATAAATAAATGTTTATAAAAAAAAAAAATTAAAATAATAATAATTGCCTCTGCGCATAGCATAGATCCAACGAATCGATGACTAAATTAATCGCCAACTATTTTTATAATTGATTTTAATCGATTAATTGTTGCAGACCTACAGTGAAGCATGGTGGTGGCAGCATCATGATTTGGGGATGGTTTTCAGCGGCAGGAGCTGGGAGGCTAGTCAGATTAAAGGGAAATATGAATGCAGAGATGTACTGTGACATCCTGGATGAAAACCGACGCTTCCCATCCAACCTGATGGAGATTGAAGAGGTGCTGCAAAGAGGGATGGGTGAATTTGCCCAAAGATAGGTGTGCCAAGCTTGTGGCATTGTATTCAAACACACTGAGGTTGTAATTGCTGCCAAAGGTGTATCAACAAAGTATTGAGCAAATTCTGTGAAGGATTATTATTAATTGCTTTTTATTTCTAGTAACTTTGAAAAATGTAAAAAACTAAAACTTCACATTGTGTTGAATTTTGAGGATAAAAATTAATTAATTCCATTTTGGAATAAGGCCGTAACTAGGGGTGTAACGGTACACAAACATTTCGGTTCGGTACGTACCTCGGTTTAGAGGTCACGGTTCGGTTCATTTTCGGTACAGTAAGAAAACAACAAAATATAATTTTTTGGGTTATTTATTTACCAAATTTGTAAACAATGGCATAACATACATATACACACAGTGTCCATTGCCAGGGTTAATGTAGTCAACATATATAAAATAAAAACTAAATAAGATAAGGCTCAGAATGGTTTCTTAACAAAACCTTTCTACATATAAAGTGCTTTTTTTGATTGATTGATTGAGACTTTTATTAGTAGATTGCACAGTACAGTACATATTCCGTACAATTGACCACTAAATGGTAACACCCCAATAAGTTGTTCAACTTGTTTAAGTCGGGGTCCACGTTAATCAACATTAAACTGCCTTAAGTTGTTGCTCAGATGAAATAAAATGACAAAACTTTCCCTGCGGGGATACAATTGATTGGTCAGACCACTGGTGTCAAACTCAAGACCCCACGGAAAAGGCTGAAAACACTCCATGCAATTGCAGTTTTCCTTCACGCATGATTATTTAATGCATCAAGACACTCCATGCACCTTAGTTTTAAAATAACTCCCACCATAAATATCACGCCATTTTGAAATCCTGGAGGGTCTGATTTGAGTGAGGAGCACAAAGGTGAAGGCATTGAGTGTCTGAACTCATATGTGAACGTACGACATTGAGAACGTCCTTGACGGACACCCTGGCGTCAGACACCCAATAAGAGGCGAGTTGGACGTCAGAGGCGTTTAAAAATCACACAAGAAACAACCACAAACAAAAAGCTTTAGGCTCAAAACACAACGCTCACAAAGAACCTCATCACTCCACTCAGATGTTGGGACTCCAAGTATTATCAGTTTGGACACGCTCATTTGAGGAGAGGGAGCTAAATGGGAAACATTTTTTGCCACTTAAAGGATTTCGCTCTCATATCCCTTGAGTCACCTTTTGACCAAAAAACTGATATTTTCCGCATTTTTTTCCCCCATTTTCTACAAATCAGTTAAATGTATATTACTAGGCTGATATTCGGCCACATAGTTTAGAACAAGTTACCGTATTTCCTTGAATAGCCGCCGGGGCGCTAATTAATTTAAAACCTCTTCTCACTCCTGCGCTTACCAAAAGCATGCGGAATGGGCAAGCATGCGCTAATTATTTTAAAACCTCTTCTCACTCCGGCGCTTACCTTATCATGAAAAGCACATTTAATAAAAAAAAACTTTATTATGGTCTTACCATTACCTATAAATGAGTCCATGTGCAGCTGCTTCTGATCAAAAGCAGTCTTCCTTATCTTTCTTCAGTTTTAAAAGTCTCTCTGTCTCGATGGAGATATTCCTTTAACTATTACCTCGTGCTTCGATTGAAAGTCCAGTTTAGAAAACTGTTTTATTTTAGATATATAATCCTCCATGTTAAAAGTGCAAGCAAACGATCGCTGCTCATGCTTGCTGCTTGTTGTCTTCTTCTGCAGCACCGGTCTTCTGCAGTACCAGTAGTCGCAAGAAGGATCACTAGCGCCCTCTACCACCAGGAGGCGGGAGTCATTTAATGACTCGTATTTGACCCGGCGGAAGTGCCAAGCATGCGCTAATTATTTTACGAAACGAGTTTGACCCGGCTGTAATTGTAGGCAGGCGAATACTATATTCCCGGCGGCAATTCAAGGAAATACGGTAATCTTTAATATGGCACTTTTTGCAAAATGATTCCAAATAGGAGATATTTTGGTCCCCCATTGACTCGCATTGTTACACATATTTCTCAATGTACTGAAAACCTGACATTTTATGATACTTTCACCACAAATACTGAATGGATCTAAGCAAGTCCCGCCCAAATACAAGGACAAATAATTGTGGGTGTAATTACACTCCTCAACCACTAGTTAAAGTGAGACACGTATAATTTACTCATACACAGCAGGGGTGTCAAACTCATTTTAGATGGGGGGGGCCACATGGACAAAAATCTACGGGTAAAATCACGGCACGATAACTTAAAAATAAAGACAACTTCAGATTGTTTCCTTTGTTTAAAAATAGAACAAGCACATTCTGAAAATGTACAAATCATAATGTTTTTGTTTTTTTACAATTACATGTTGCAGTTAATAGTATTCTATCTTTATTTGTCGTTATTTATACTTTCTGAATACATTATGTGATAATGTTCACCAATCAACTCATTGGTGTTCATTTTCAATCCATCACGATTAAAAAATATCAAAATCAAATTACAGGATGTTATTTATGTAGTTTGCTTATTTTATTTTATTTTTTTCTTATAAAATAAAAGTGAGCTTTTGTTAAACCAAATATTGTTTTTTTCCCATATACAACAACCTATCTGGATTCGATAAGAGAATCGATAAGGAATCGGTTCGATAAGAGGATTCGATAATGGGCTCGAACTCGATAATTTCTTATCAAACATCATCCCTATGACTGACTACCGTTTTTCCGCACAAGTCCAGTGTTAGTGAGCCAGGCAAGCCAAAGCCAACGCATCTCTGATCCGCCGTCGGACGAATACACTTACCCGGTGACCGGCCTGGTTGATTGGAGACGGGCAAGCGGGGCGGAGGGACAAGGAGAAGGGATGTGTGTGGATGACAGAATGACAAAAGGCATCATCATCACAAAGATTGGTGGGGGGAGGTGGAAAGAGAGAAAAGCAAAGAGCAAACAAAATGTTGGGAGAAAGGGGGGGGGGGAACTGAAATTAGAAATTAAACATGAATGGACACTTATTGATATAAACAAAACAAACAAAATGTTATTTAACAGTAAGGGGTTTGTCGTATTATAAATCATATGATCGGTGCGGCGTCTTCAGTAATGCGTGTGGTGAAGAAGGAGCTGAGCCGGAAGGCAAAGCTCTTAATTTATTGGTCGATCTACCTTCCCATCCTCACCTATGGTCATGAGCTTTGGGTTATGACTAGAGATGTCTGATAATAGCTGATATTATGATGCTTTAAAATGTGATATCGGAAATTATCGGTATCATTTTTTTATTATCGTTTTTTTATTTTTTATTAAATCTACATAAAAAACACAAGATACACTTACAATTAGTGCACCGACCCAAAAAACCTCCCTCCCCCATTCACACTCATTCACACAAAAGGGTTGTTTCTTTCTGGTATTAATATTCTGGTTCCTACATTATATATCAATATATATCAATACAGTCTGCAAGGGATACAGTCCGTAAGCACACATGATTGTGCGTGCTGCTGGTCCACTAATAGTACTAACCTTTAACAGTTCATTTTACTCATTTTCATTAATTACTAGTTTCTATGTTACTGTTTTTATATTGTTTTACTTTCTTTTCTTTTTTTTCAAGAAAATGTTTATTTATTTATGTTATTTTATTTTATAATTCTTTTTTAAAAAAGGACCTTATCTTCACCATACCTGGTTGTCCAAATTAGGCATAATAATGTGTTAATTCCACGACTGTATATATCGGTATCGATAATTAAGAGTTGGACAATATCGGATATCGGCAAAAAGCCATTATCGGACATCCCTAGTTATGACCGAAAGGACAAGATCACAGGTACAAGCGGCCGAAATGAGCTTCCTCCGCCGGGTGGCGGGGCTCTCCCTTAGAGATAGGGTGAGAAGCTCTGTCATCCGGGAGGAACTCAAAGTAAAGCCGCTGCTCCTCCACATGGAGAGGAGCCAGTTGACGTGGTTCAGGCATCTGGTCAGGATGCCACCCGAACGTCTCCCTAGGGAGGTGTTTGGGGCACGTCCGACCGGTAAGACCCAGGACACGTTGGGAAGACTACGTCTCCCGGCTAGCCTGGGAACGCCTCGGGATCCCCTGGGAGGAGCTGGACGAAATGGCTGGGGAGAGGGAAGTCTGGGCTTCCCTGCTTAGGCTGCTGCCCCCGCGACCCGACCTCGGATAAGCGGAAGGAGATGGATAGAATTGTAAATAATGAACAATAACAGATCAGTTAGCCAAAGCTATATGATTTTGTTAAAATGTCTGATTTAGACAAGACATAGTGTTAATGAATGAGTGCATGCATGAGTGATTAGATCGTAAGTGACAAACATTAAGACGCGTTGCATGCATGTCGAGTCTGGAGTAGCTGCTAGCTTGTTAGCACAGCAAGCTAACCACTTGACAAACGGGGGGGAAAGTCACGTTAGCGTGAAAGTGTCGTCATGCGGACAAAGGTTTGAGCTGAAAGAGCAGTCTGGGGCTGGAAATAAAGACCTAAGAAGTGTTTGTGACATGCTTTTTTTGCTCAGCTGTCATGTGACCGTTGAGCCATCTCGGACTTGAGGCGTCACCAAAAAAAATACCATTGAGCTGAAAAGCAAAATGTCACACTCACGCCTTTTCCGGACAACGCGTAAGGAAGGTGCTGTAAAATCGCCGCAGGAATGGGCAACATGGTGCATTTTTTTAGGGTTATTTTGTAATACTCACCATCTTCTATGCCGCTGTTTGTGCTAGTCAAGTTGAGGAAGCGCCTACGTGCGTGCGGCGTCACCCGCTCAGCGAATCAGAACACGCCCACCAATCCATCAAGCGCAATGTCACACTTCCGTTTAAGCACTTCCCTTTCATGTTGTCAAAATAAAAGCCGCCAGCAAGTGAACATTCGCTCAAGCAACTCCCAAGTCATTTCTCCCCGGGGCGCCACAATCGTGCGTATGTATTTCATAACTACAATTCACGCGTGCGTTCAACAATTTCGTTCATCAAAGACAGGCGAGTCCTGCCACTCAACCGGAAGTAGCACCGTGTGCCACCTACGCCAGCTTCCTTAAAGCGAATCAGAAAACGCTCACGAATCCATCAAGTGCAATACCACACTCCCGTTTAAGCACTTCCCTTTCACCTTGTCAAATTAAAAGCGGGCCAGCAAAGTGAACATTCACTCAAGCAACTCCAAAGTCATTCCTCGATAAAGTTTTACCTCGGGGCGCCACCATCGATTAAATAACTACAATTCACGCAGGCGTTCAACCATTTCCGTTCATCAAACGCACCACTTAACGAACGCCGTAACCGGAAGTAGCGCCGTGCGCCGCCTACGCGAGCTTACAAGTGATTGAGTCCTTAAAGCGACGTGTGTAGTGGGGCTTCGCAGAACATTCGAGAGGTAAGCTGGCGCGGCGCGTCCATTGCACTTTGCTCCCGAAACAAACTTCACGGGTACGGTCGTAGTTTGACTGGTAAAAAAAAACACATCTAGACACAAATAATGTGTCGGGCATTTATTTTTATTTTTGATCGGCACATTCGGCAGCGCCCAAGCTAATAACGACGTCACGGCGCTTGACTGGTAGCGACTATTCCTCAGGAGTCTGGGCCTAGACTATTTCCTGGAAGATCTTTGCTAATCCCATTTACTGGGTGTCTTAAATTGTGGATCGTTCTGTTTTTTGTTTTTTTCAATGTCACGATTAATATGTTCAGCTCCGCGTTGATATTTGCATATATTGATCTTGTCCTGAATCGGAATGGCGCTACTACATGTGCGACTTGCATAAGCTAACGGTAACCCGCGGAGCTTTACCGCCGTATTTGACACATTTTCTTGCTTTTTTTTGATAACACTACTATCAAAAAAATACTTTTAAGAATCCTAACGTTAGTGCGTTTCCCATTTGCCTGTGTGAATTACTAAAAAAAAAAAATCCGCCTCTTCCTTCAAAGGTCTCCACACCCAAGAGGACGCCCCGGATACGCCATTTAACCTTTGACTCATTCGTCGTGTGGAGGCTTTAGGGAGCTGGAGCATCGTCCTCCTCTATTAAAAAAAGCCCACCAAGAAGCCCTGCTGCAATCGATACAAGACCAGCGGCAGTCATCGACCAGCGTTCATTGCGGCTCTTGGACGATCAGCGTTGTTTATGTCTTTGTTTTGCGAAAACGGTAAGTCACACACTGTGTGGGCTCATTTTCTCTTCCTACAAAGTGATTTACACAACGTGGGGGCCACATGGAAGCAACATGGACGGTGTACTATATTTGTTTAGTGAGCTATCAAAATGGCGCCTCCCCAACACTCGTGTGACTTGATGACGCACTCTGCGCCAAGCTGCTAGGCTAGGCTAAGCTAACTAGCCTCCCTCAGAAGTGACCCGGATTTAACTTGGGCGCTTTTGCAATAGACAAGTGGTGTTTTTTTTAATGGAATAAGGTTTGGTGATATTTAAGTCGACAGTCGCTAGGCCGCTTGGAGGTGACCCCTCAACCACGGCCTTGCGTGAGATAAAGCGGCCGATGCCCCCACCCCCAATGCGGCCTATTTTGGCCTACAAAAGCCGCGGCCGCCTTTCAAAAATTGCAGCTGGTATTTGTTCTTTTCTTCTGGCCTATTCTGTCTGCTTGTCCTCTGTTGGCTCCTGTGAGTGTGTTATATGTTGTCAGCTGTTTTTTTTGTGAGTGTACACAAGCTTCAGTGACACTGACAGACATGTGACACTGAAGCATTATACACATTCCTTCCTTAAGGGCATATTCATGTACAGCTGGGTTGCGTATGACGTCACATCCGTTTCTCTTCCGAATTGACAGGATGGTCAAGCAGCTTGAGCGTAGCGTTAAAATAAGCGAGTGTAGAGTTTGAGCACATGCCCTATATCAGTGGTTCTTAACCTGGGTTCGGTCGAACCCTAGGGGTTCGGTGAGTCAGGCTCAGGGGTTCGGCAGAGGTCAAGACACACCCGACTCATCGTGTAAATAAAAACTTGTCCCTATCGGCGTATTATGGATACGGCAACAGCAGAAGTCAGACTGATTTGCAGGTGTGTAATTTGTTGTGAGTTTATGCACTGTTTGTTTTGTTCTTTGAACAAGGTGATGTTCATGCACGGTTAATTTTGTGCACCAGTAATAAAACATGGTAACACTTTAGTATGGGGAACATATTCACCATTAACTAGTTTCTTATTAACATGCAAATTAGTAACATATTGGCTCTTAACTAGTCATTATTAAGTACTTATTAATGCCTTATTCGGCATGGCCTTATTATAACTAACCCTCTAACCCTAACCAAATAACTCTAAATTAAGTCTCTGTTACTTAGAATATGTTCCCTTAGTGTCCAAAAAACTCTAAATTAAGTCTTTGTTACTTAGAATATGTTCCCCTAGTTTCCAAAAAACTCCAAATTAAGTCTCTGTTACTTAGAATATGTTCCCCATACTAAAGTGTTACCAAAAACGTAACTTTGTCTTGAATTTGAAAAAAAACATTTTATTTTTCACTAAAGAAGGGTTTGGTGGATGCGCATATGAAACTGGTGAGGTTCGGTACCTCCAACAAGGTTAAGAACCTCTGCCCTATATCAATCAATCAATCGTTTACTTATATAGCCCTAAATCACGAGTGTCTCAAAGGGCTGCACAAGCCACAACGACGTCCTCATCCATCCATCTTCTTCCGCTTATCTGAGGTCGGGTCACGGGGGCAGCAGCCTGAGCAGGGAAGCCCAGACTTCCTTCTCCCCAGCCACTTCGTCCAGCTCCTCCCGGGGGACCCCGAGGCATTCCCAGGCCAGCCAGGAAAGATAGTCTTCCTAACGTGTCCTGGGTCTTCCCCGTGGCCTCCTACCAGTCGGACGTGCCCCAAACACCTCCCGAGGGAGGCTTTCGGGTGGCATCCTGACCAGATGCCCGAACCACCTCATCTGGCTCCTCTCGATGTGGAGGAGCAGCGGCTTTACTTTGAGCTCCTCTCGGATGGCAGAGCTTCTCACCCTATCTCTAAGGGAGAGCCCCGCCACTCGGCGGAGGAAGCTCATTTCGGCCGCTTGTACCCGTGATCTTGTCCTTTCGGTCATAACCCAAAGCTCATGACCATAGGTGAGGATGGGAACGTAGATCGACCGGTAAATTGAGAGCTTTGCCTTTCGGCTCAGCTCCTTCTTCACCACAACGGATTGATACAGCGCCCGCATTGCTGAAGACGGCGCACCGGTCCTCTGTCGATCTCACGATCCGCTCTTCCCTCACTCGTGGACAAGACTCCGAGGTACTTGAACTCCTCCACTTGGGGCAAGATCTCCTCCCCAACCCAGAGATGTTCATATAGGTATTAAAGTCAGGGGGAAAAAACAAGCGTGTCGAAGGATATGGTTTTATCACTTTCATCATCTTGTGGAATACAATCGGACCGTGCTCGTGTCTACAGTGATCACTTTGTAAAATGTCTGATTTATTTATTGATTTGTACGGAGCCCCTAAAGGGACATGGAGGGGAAAAACAATTTTTGCGTGAGCTCGCCATACTATTTGCGAGAGCTTGCAAAAGTTTTTTCCCTACGTCAGTGAACCGGAAGTGAAACCGACACAGCGATGGTGAACCGGAAGTGAAAAAGACAGCGATGGAGGAGCGGGAGTCTACCCATCATCTGTGCTCTGTTGTGGAACCATAATACGATTTGATGTCTTTGTTACGCCAATACTAAAATAGAAATCAATAAACTTCTCCCACGGATGATGGGTAGGCTCCTCCATCGCTTTGTCTGTTTCACTTCTGGTTCACCATCGCTGTGTCTGTTTTACTTGCGGTTCACTGACATAGGAAAGAAACCTTTTGCGAAATCTCGCAAAACATTTTTTTCCCGCCATTTCCCTTTTTAGGGGCTCCGTAGATTTGTGATGCAATCAAGTTTTTTTCTGTACTATGTCAGTAGTGTGAGGATACAATAGCTAACCACTAACAGCAAGCTAGCTTTCCTGAATGTAAACAGATCAGTGGATCTATACAAATATCAACCAAGTACAAGGGCCGCATATAGTCTATAATGCAATGACTACATTAATATTTTTTATTGTCACAAATAATTGTATTTTTTTTAAATTATAAAATCAGGAAATACATCCCTGGACACAGAACTTTATGTATGACCAATCTATAACCCTGTAACTACTTGGTATTGGATCCATACCAAAAATGTGTAGTATCACCTAAAACTAATGTGAAGTATCCACACAGAAGAATAAGTGATTACATTTTAACAATAGTTTAGATAAAACACATTAAAATTAAAAGTACAGATATAAACGGATTAATAATCAATTTTCTACTGCGCCTTTGTTTGCTTATGGGCGGAGATAGAGGGAGCTTCTAGTCGCCCACTGTGTTGAAAACCGTTGGCTAAGTTTAAAACTACTTTTCAGCTTCCCAGGCGCTATACTACAGTAGCTTAGTCCGCACAGGCTATGGAGAGAGGCACTGTTAAATCAAGGTGGAGCCAAACATTTGACACACCGTGTGAGCAGCAGAGAGGAGCTATCATTAGCTTCTGTGCTAAGTTGCTAACAGAAGTTAACAACACAAACAGATGAGATTAGTGATAACATCGCTACAGGGAGTGATATAGGTTCTAACGCAAGTTTGTGTATGTTTTAAATAAAGCTGTAGTCACTCACCAATCGCCAAAGCATTGTCACTCGCCGCCAAATTTTTAAATTAAAATAATTAAGTTTGATGTGCTGTGTCCGAGAGAAGCCTCCATAAACACGCGAGGGGCGGGGTTGAGCCAAAGAGTATGCTCTGTGCTTCGCCCGTCAGGCGCAGAGAAAAGCAATCAAAGTAACAAAGGCACATTAAAAGATATGTATGGCGGTATGGTCTCAAATATATACCGCTTTCTAAAATATACCGGTATTAACTACACCGCCCAGTCCTATGTGAGATCAATAGAGCGATTTAAGAGACCCCGCGAAGATGTCCTGTTTTGGTGACGTCATAGGTCAACTGGAATACATTACTCGTGCTGAAAGGAAATAAGTGCCCATCTTTTCTTACGCTTTCTGATCTTTCTCTCTATGTCCACTACTTGCTGTACATATCCTACCAAGTCAGTCCTACACTGTTTCAATGTCCATTTCTCTGATGATGCAATTGATGACTGAAGTGTTGATATCAACCAAACCTAACCCCCTCATCCCACACCCCGGATTGTAAATAATTCAATGTATATACTCTGATGATTATCTTGTGTGATGACTATATTATAATGATAGTATATATCTGTATCATGAATCAATTTAAGTGGACCCCGACTTAAACAAGTTGAAAAACTTATTCGGGTGTTACCATTTAGTGGTCAACTGTACGGAATATGTACTTCACTGTGCAATCTACTAATAAAAAATCTCAATCAATCAGTGTATGGGAGCCACATGGCATATGACCAATAGTATTGTTAGAGAGAGTGCATGGGAAACATGACTTCACATCATCATCAGCCGTTGTCAGTCCACTGCTGGACGAAAGCCTCAGCATGTTTCTGCCATAGTGAACAATCTCTCTTGGCGTACTCTTCATGCTGGTTATTAGCCTACACCTTCCACGCTGGCTTGGTGCGGGTTGGAAGGGGTATTTTATATCAGAGATCCTTCTCCTAGACTAATTGCCTTACTGGGCTGTTGAACTTAGTCTGTCCTGTTGGTTGTCCGCACCCCAATTACCCAGGGACCCGCTCAGCTTTATGGCGCTGACCGCCTGCCAGTCACAAGAGAAGGTGCAAACGGTTCTTTGTGTGCATTTTATAGACGTTAGTTGGGACTCACTAACCCCACACACAACCTCCCATCTCATGCCTGGATGTAGTTTAACGTCATACCCAGGACGTGACTTCACATGTAGGTGTGAAAATACAAACAAACTATTTGAGAAATCGGACTAACTTCGTGCATGGAAACGTACTGACTATGGTACATCTGGAGCCCAAATGGACGGTGAAACTAGTGTCTTTTGTTTTGAGCATCACACTGGATGAGTCACCAACTGAGTAAAGTACATTTTACCGGAGGCTTCTTGAGTTGTTTACCATAAACCCCCCTCCTCTTTGTCTTTCAGAGCTGTTGCGCAGCCGTCGGAACCTGTGTGGTGGAACTCTAGCCTTCAAGCGGGGAGCTTGTGGCCACAGCGGCACAGCGTTTTTCATGTCAGAGACCGAGCGCGCTTGCAGTCGTTTATGTCATCCCCTCTTTTCCAGACAGAAGATCCCGGAAAATCCCCAACCAAGATTCTCTTATCTTACTGATAGTGCTAGCAGTCAGCCAAAATGTCTGTCAACGTCAACCGCAGCGTGTTGGACCAGTTCTATCGCTACAAAATGCCCCGTCTGATTGCCAAGGTAACACAGCAGTGATGCCGTGATGAGCTCTGTCACACAATTCCAACGTATATCCGTGTTCTCCAGGTGGAAGGCAAAGGGAATGGAATCAAGACGGTCATTGTCAACATGGTTGATGTTGCAAAGGCGCTGAACAGGCCTCCAACATGTACGTCACATTCTTTTTCCACAGTTCTACAAACCTAATTTGTAGATGTTGCATTTTTACCATTTTAATGATACTTTTTTAATGACGTATTGGAGAATATTAGTTGGTAGCTATTCTTGTAAATTATTCTACAGTTGTGATGTTGACTCTTTCTCTCTCCAGACCCGACCAAGTTCTTTGGCTGTGAACTCGGTGCTCAGACCCAGTTTGATAGCAAAAACGACCGCTACATCGTCAACGGATCCCATGAGGCGAACAAGCTGCAGGACATGCTTGACGGGTTCATCAGAAAATTTGTGCTGTGTACCGAGTGTGACAACCCAGAAACTGACCTGGTAAATGTTGTACAGCATATGTGGGTCAACATCAGCCCAGATAGCCATGTGACTGACACTTAAAGAACTTGAAACGTGGGAGGGATATTTGGCTTTGTAGGTTGTATTCAGTCATGTGACTTTTTAAACAAAGGTAAACACAGTGGTGGGCCACCAAACCAACATGGCTACTGTGCAGCACACGTAGTGCAAAACCACTAAATGAGGAGACGAGCAAAAAATCGGAATCTATCCCTATACTTTATCAAAATAAGTTTTGTCGAGTATCCCAGGGATTATCTGTTGGTCGCGTTTCCAGACATGTCGAACTATCCGGTGCTCCAGACATCATTCTACGCAACAAAACGGATGTAAACTTGGAAAAGCATGGAGGTCTACAACCTCCTTGTGTGCGGCTGGGTCAAGGACATTGCTATCAAGAGTCTCCCGGATAAATCATGGTTCGTTTTTGCTCGGGTAAGGTGGCATTTCAGGATTTAACGTCGCGTCTACCGCCATCTTGCGCTGCTACGAGTGCGCATGTTTTCGCCGCCTTTATTAAAATATAACTATTAATAATAATGATGATGGATTAGATTTATATAGCGCTTTTCTAGACACTCAAAGTGCTTGACAGAAGTTAGAACCCATCATTCATTCACACCTGGTGGTGGTAAGCTACTTTCATAGCCACAGCTGCCCTGGGGTAGCTGTGGATATGAAACTATTAGGGCTGTCAAGTGATGACTTTTTAAAATCAGATGAATCACTTTAATTACAGGTTATTTGCTTGCATAAATGCAATTTGCCTAAGAAAACACCCCAATATTTGGGTACAAATGCAATTTGGTAATCAGAATGTCACACTGGAAAGTTTTTTTTAAATGTTTTACTGAACTGCAAGTCATGATTTGCTCTGAGCTTGGTGAAAATAAGTATAGATAAAATTAGGTGCACATTTTGAAAGTCTTTGCCGTTTGCAATAATCTTGTAAACAAGGTTCAGTTACTAATAGTCAATGCTGTAAATGCACTCAAACAACTTAACATGATGCACCATTTACTCTTTAGTTTAAACAGTTGTTGAAACAAACAGGCTTGTTTACCTTTTTCAGATGACAATACTGATCTCTTTTTTTGGTGCAATGCAACCCCAGCTCGTTGTTTGCTTACAGATGTCCAAAGTTCAGTAGTTGCAAGCTGATGCTCCTGTGTAGTATAGTTTGTTTGTCCTTGCTGTAATTGTGCCCCTCCAAGGTAATGTGCGACAGATCAGATGTGGTGATAGGATCGACATCTTCTTTCAGGACTTGGTCTTCACAGATGTTAGATGTCCTACATGCTGTCCTTTTTAGCAAAGGCATATGTTCAATGTAACTGCACTACTTTTGTTGACAACATTAAATCAGGCAACTTTGCCAGCTTCCTGTCGATGTAGCTAGCATTCATGCTCGCATGTAGCTATTGGCGTATCAGCACCAGCTGTAACTGCTCGCTGAGGGTGATGACTGCTGCTTGCTTTCTCCTCAGTCTCTCAAGACACAAAAAAAGTCTCCAATATTCCTGGTAAAAGTCACAAGATTTGTCGCTAGTTGCTGTTTACAAAAGTCCTGAAGTTCCTGCAACACTGTCGGCCCATTCTCGAATACGTGTCTTGCTTTAAGATGGTATTTTAATTAACCTCTAAAGGCCTTAGTGGCCACAATGGTGGACAGCACCTTTTAGCTCTTATTTCCAAAGTTGTGTACACTACTGAATCGGGGTCTTATGCCGACATATGGACACTTATACTGCTATCTGGTGGTGTCAGAAGAGTATAACATACAATGGAATTTTGGGGAAAAAAGTGTAAAAATAAAAATTAGCATGTCACTACACATGAAGTACACGTTTGTGTACTTATGGACTAAGTACATCATATCAAAAGATGATTTTTAGTTTTTATTCTAATTAGGGTCCAATAAGCCCAAATAGCAACGAGAAATAAAAAAAGCATGTACACAAACAGCTTGGGCCTTAAGAGGTTTTTAAACTTGATGTGCGCCCATGATAAAAGCGTTTGACGCTGCAATATCAACAAGTTACCTTATCAGCCAAAGTTCTGTTTTAAAGCAAATCCTCGCAATCACAGACAGGATGTAACAAATTAACAATGATTCATCTTCATTCATATTTGATAATGTCATATTTTTTTATTATTCATATATGTTAACGTTGACAGTCCTGAAAGTTTCATTTATGATTGCTGCCTTTGGTAAAAACATAACTCTCAGGTTTTGCTCACATTTGATTTATTTAATTTTAGATTCGCAGAGTTGTTGCTTTACGAAACACTAGTAGCAAAAATGCAAAAAAAAGAACACAGAAACAAGAATTTAAAAAAATAAAAAATATCAAGGTAATACTTAAATGGGAAATACTAAATGAAAAACTTTAAACAAAGTGATCACTCCAAACTTGTGCGTTCTGCGACTCTGCTCCCTTGGACTGTAGTGCGTGCTACTTTTCTCGTCGCCTTTCGTAAAAAATGTTGACATCTTTCGCCCGTCTTGATTGCCTCTGAAGGAACATTTATCCTTTTCGCGATTTGAACTGTTCCAACAGCCTAAAACAAGGCAAGCTTAGGGCATTTTTCTTTCCTGCCCAGAACGCTATGACAACAGACCCTGGCTGGCCCACCACTTCCGGCCTCCTGTAGTTTTATGAGCCGGACGTGGCGTCTGATGTATACAACCTATGTCATTTAAAATGTTGCATTGATTACAAAGTGAGTGATTCAGTCATTTATGAGAGCTGTGCTCCCCACAGAATGTAAATCCCAAGAAACAAACCATTGGCACTGCCTGTAAGGCCTGTGGGCACCGCGGCATGCTCGACACCAGGCACAAACTCTGCACGTTCATCCTTAAAAACCCACCAGGTGAGATGGTCTCCTGCATGAGCGTCCCACAGGAATGTATTTCTGTATATTAATTACACCTTGTCCCTTGACAGAGGCCACTGAAAGTGGATCTGCATCTGCAAAGAAGGAGAAGGAGAAGAAGAACCGCAAGAAGGACAAGGAGAACGGCTCTGGAAGTGGAGAGGCTGGAAACCAAGAGAACTTTGACGCTCCTGAGGCTGTGGTGCGTTCACTGCCCCTCCAGTATGTGACCTTCCAGCCCTCCCCTAGAGTGTGCTTAGGTGTGTTTTGTGTGTCAGGACCGAGACGACGATGATGAAGACTGGGGGGAGGAGACCACTGAGGAGGCCCAGAGGAGGCGAATGGAGGAGATCAGCGACCACGCCAAGAACCTCACACTCAGCGAGGATCTGGAGAAACCTCTGGAGGAGCGAGTGAACCTCTTCTACAGCTTTGTCAAAGTCAGCTTGCTCTTCTCACGCGTTCCTTCTCAGCTGCTTTTTAACGTTGTGATAAAAGTGCAAAATTAACACACTGTTGGAGTAAAGTCCGTCCCATCTTTGCGTCTCCAGATAAGGAAGGAGAACGCCACCATAGACGCGGCCGACAAAGACATCCTGGCTGAGGCGGAGCGTCTGGACGTGAAGGCCATGGGCCCGCTCATCCTCAGCGAGCTGCTCTTTGACGAAAACATCCGCGAGCAGCTCAAGAAGTACAAGCGCCACTTCCTGCGGGTACGTCTTGAGCTCAAGTCACATGACTGACTGACACGCTTCCCTGTGAGCACGTTCAGAGTGTCCCTTTCCGCGTCCTCAGTTCTGCCACAACAACAAGAAGGCCCAGAAGTACCTGCTGGGAGGATTTGAGTGTGTGGTGAAGCTGCACCAACTCCAGCTCCTGCAGAAAGTCCCCATCATCCTCAAAGATCTCTATGACGCCGACCTGCTGGAGGAGGATGTCATATTCGCCTGGGCAGAGAAGGTGATAGAATGACTTCCTTCACTCTGGCTTTGTTGTCACCGATGTGTTGATGGCATCTGTTTTCTGTCCCTCAGGTTTCTAAGAAGTATGTCTCTAAGGAACTTGCCAAAGAGATCCACGCTAAGGCTGCGCCCTTTGTCAAGTGGCTGAAGGAGGCGGAGGAGGAGACCGAGGGGAGCGAGGAGGAGGACGAGGAAGACGATGAGAACGTCGAGGTCAGTTTTGGATAATATTTTAATTTGAAAATACATGTTAGTACCGTATTTTACGGACTATAAGTCGCAGTTTTTTTCATAGTTTGGCCGGGGGTGCGACTTATACTCAGGAGCGACTTATGTGTGAAATTAACACATTACCGTAAAGTATCAAATAATATTATTTAGCTCATTCACGTAAGAGACTAGACGTATAAGATTTCATGGGATTTAGCGATTAGGAGTGACAGATTGTTTGGTAAACGTATAGCATGTTCTATGTTATAGTTATTTGAATGACTCTTACCATAATATGTTACGTTAACATACCAGGCACGTTCTCAGTTGGTTATTTATGCCTCATATAACGTACACTTATTCAGCCTGTTGTTCACTAAACTTTATTTTAAATTGCCTTTCAAATGTCTATTCTTGGTGTTGGCTTTTATCAAATAAATTTCCCCCAAAAATGCGACTTATACTCCGGTGCGATGTATGTTTTTTTCCTTCTTTATTATGCATTTTCGGCCGGTGCGACTTATACTCCGAAAAATACGGTAGTATAGATCAGGGGTGTCCAAGGTGCGCCCTGCAGCTTGTTTTTTTTGTTTTTTTTGTTGGCCCGCCTAATTTTTTTAAAGCCAAAATAAAAACATTGCGGATTAAAACATTTTACGAAAAAACTACAAATGCGCAAGCTAAATTTAAATGCTAACGTTGGAAGGCGTCAAGTACAAAGTCCTATGACTCAAAGTACACATGTAAAATAAGCTAAAGTTAGCATTCTAACATTGGCCTGCTAACAGTTGGCATGTGCCAAGTACAAAGTTGTATGACTGAGGTGTTTCGCTGCATAATTGGCTACAAAAAGTTAGCATAGTTAGCACCTTCTATGTTAGCTACTTCTTTGTTTTTAATGTATATTTTCTGATGGATTTTCTCTATTTTATGCTGCAGCTGTCACATACTGTAATATTGTAATGGTAATTGTTATATATTGTATATATGTTATAGACATAATATATCAGTATATAATACTGTACATATATTATGTAAATATTACGTGTATATGTTATATTTTATATCGCTATATTTATTCTATTTATAGCTGCATTGTCCTTTCCATCATTGTAACTGAGCTACTGTGTGGAACAATTTCCCTTGTGGATCATTAAAGTTTGTCCAAGTCTAGTAGCAGTACCAAGTCATGTGACTGAAGTGTACACTTTTAAAATGAGCTAAAAAAGAAAAGTTAGCACGTTAATGTTGGCATGCTAACAGTTGGCGTGTATAAAGTACAAAGTTATGACTGAGGTGTTTCTCTGCATAAATGGCTAAAAAAGTTAACATGTTAACAGTTAGCATGCATCATGTACCAAGTCGTATGACTGAAGAGCACGCTTGTAAGTTAGCTAAAAAAAATAAAATTAGCATGCTAATGTTGGCATGCTAATAGTTTGTCAAGATCAAAGTTATATCACTGAGGTGTTGTGCTGTATAATTGGCTAAAAAAGTTAGCAAGCTAACAGTTGGTATGTGTCAAGTACCAAGTCGTATGACTAAAGAGCATGCTTGTAAAATTAGCTTTAAAAAAAAAAGTTAGCTAGCTAATGTTAGCATGCTAATAGTTTATCAAGATCAAAGTTATATCACTGAGGTGTTTCGCTGTATAATTGCCCAAAAAAAAGTTAGCAAGCTAACAGTTGGTATGTGTCAAAGTACCAAGTCGTAAGACTGAAGAGTATGTGCATAAAATTAGCTTAAAAGTTAGCACGCTAATGTTGGTATGCTAACAGTTGGCATGTGCCAAGTACAAAGTTATGACTGAGCTATGTTTCGCTGCATAATTGGCTAAAAAGTTAGCATGTTAACGGTACAAAGTTGTACTGTTGTAAAATTTGCTTAAAAAGTTGTCACACAATGTTAACATGTTAATATTAGCATGTTAACAGTTGGCGTCCATCAAGTTCAAAGTTATGTCGCTGAGATGTTACGCTGTATAATTGGCTAAAAAAGTTAGCAAGCTAACAGTTAGTATGTGTCAAATACCAAGTTGTATGACTGAAGAGTATGCATATTAAATCCGTTAAAACAGAGTTAGTACGGTAATGTTAGCATGCTAACAGTTAGCCTGTGTCGAGTACAGTTATTACTGAGGTTTTTTGCTGCATAATTGGCTAAAGTTAGCATGCACAGGAAGTAACTACCGTATTTTTCGGACTATAAGTCGCTCCGGAGTATAAGTCGCTCCGGAGTATAAGTCGCTCCGGCCGAAAATGCATAATGAAGGAAAAAAAACATAAGTCGCATTGGAGTTTAAGTCGCGTTTTTTGGGGAAATTTATTTGATAAAAGCCAACACCAAGAATAGACATTTGAAAGGCAATTTAAAATAAATAAAGAATAGTGAACAACAGGCTGAATAAGTAACTATAACATATAGAACATGCTATATGTTTACCAAACAATCTGTCACTCCTAATCGCTAAATCCCATGAAATCTTATACGTTTAGTCTCTTACGTGAATGAGCTAAATATTATTATTTGATATTTTACGGTAATGTGTTAATAATGTCACACATAAGTCGCTCCTGAGTATAAGTCACACCCCCGGCCAAACTATGAAAAAAAACTGTGACTTATAGTCAGAAAAATACGGTATCCTTTAACTTTTGAGGCGGCCCTCGCTGGAAAGTTTGCAGAGCCCCGGTGTAGATGTTTATATGTAGGGGGGGGACATGTTCTCCTTCATCCTGTCAACGTCACACCTTTTTCTTTCTCAACAGGTGGTGTATTCCCCTTCGGCCCGGGAGCTCAAAGTGGAGACTGTGAAAGCAGACAAGCCCGGAAAAGAAGAGGAGGACATCGACATAGACGCCATCTAAGACACTCTTGATGAGGACGACGCTTTCTTGTTCTTGTGGCTTTGAATCTCCTGATTTTGGACTGAAACCGTGGAACCCTAACACTACCGGACTCCTCCCCTCCCCTCTGTGCCCCACCTGCTTTGCAGTACCACGTAACCTAGCACTTGCTAACTAGCTGCATTCTCACTATCACATAGACATGTATTCAGTTCTTGAAATGACGTCTCTCTGGGGGATTTTAATCATGGGTGTTTTGGGATCGATGGAGTGCACTTTTCTGGTCCCCTTGTATTTTTCCAGTTAATAAAGAATGTTTTGCTATCCACAACGTGTCTGCTTCCTGGTGTCACAGTTGTTTATGGTGATGCATTTTTACAGAGCCCCTAAAGCGACATGGGGGAAAATTGTTTTTTTTATTAAAAACATTTTCAGACAGTATCTCGTGCGAGAAACTTTTTATTTTAAAAAATTATATATTTTTTCTCTTGTGCGCAGGAGATACTAAAAAAAAATTATATACATTTTTTTTATAATTTTATAAAAACTTGTGTGCACGAGATACATGTCTCAAAAAAATAATAATACAATTCCCCCATGTCCCTTCAGGGGCTCCATATGATAATGTTGAATAGTGATGAAATATTAGTGAATTGTTCTGCATTTTCAATAAAAGCTAGACATTCAAGTTGTTTGCAGCACATGCTGGAATAATGTGATGTTCATAACAACCTGTGCAACACGGTTATAACCAATAAACCGTACTTAAAAGTACAAAAACTAGCCACATTGTTGCATTGTGTTGACAGCTCGGGGCTCCATGGCACTGAGGTCAGTCAGTTGTCCGACTTCCTCCCGTTCAGTTAGGCGCGCTAAAGCTGCTTTCAAGGACCGTCGGAAATGAGCAATCATGTCAATTGGTGTGAGGATGGTAGAGTCGTATTTGTTAACCCTTACAAACACACCAAGAGCGCATTTGAATCATTATGTAGCCCTCTCACATATGTATATGCCATTACTCAAAAGGCGATATATACGATATATTTTAAAGCCCATGATAACTTGTATGTCGGAGCCAGCGACAGGTCCCTGAACGCCTCCTAATCCAGCCCAGCCGCTGAGTAGCCATTTTGGTCCCACCTAAAACAAGACAGCCGAGCTCCGCTTTGGGCCGCCGGAGATGGAAGCAGGGGAGCCGACGGCGAGTATTTCGACCAGCAAGCCCGTTTGAAACCCCTCGACATTCACAGACGTGTGACATTTGAGGCCATGGCTCGTCGTTGCTAGGCGGACTGGCTGTCGCGGAGAGAGGAGGAGGAGGAGGGGGGGTAAAAGCCCGGGGTGTGTTTTTTTTTTTTTTTTTTTGGAAGCGGCGACCGACAGCGCCAACGTTGGCGGAGTTAGCTTCGCCCCAACGGACTGAGATTTTGGCTGGAGTCGAAGCCAGGTGGTGTGCGGGATCCGCCCGACATAGGGTAACCGCTAACTCCCATAGCGAGGATTGAGGTCTTTTTTTTTGTTGTTTTTTTTTCTTGCTAGGCGATCCATGTTGAGACTCTGCGACTGTGCCCCTTTTCCGCTGTCGGCTTGAACAAGTCACTGGACTTCTCTGGAACAACTAAAGATGTCAACCAAAACTCCTTTGCCTACCGTCAACGAGAAGGCGACAGAAAGTGTGAGTACCTCGCTAGTTCATGCGGTTACTTGCACACACTGGGCGAATATTATATTCCTATTCATTCTGTACTGTTGTTTGCGAGTGTCTGGTTGTGTAGCAACACTTTATCAGGATGTATTTAGGACACTTTAGGCCCAGCCGTGAACAAAAAAACTCCAGTCAGTACTTTGCCTGATGGCCCTGCTGTGAGATTGTCTTCTTGCATCTGATTGGCTCGGCGAGCTGTCAGTCAAAGCTCTCCGCCGGTCACATTTCGAATGCGGCGACATTAGTCCCGCCCACACGTGACCAACAGAGCACCCGGCCTGACTTACTGGTCAAAACAATCAGCGGGACTTCCGGCTGGGAATTTCAGAATAAAGCGGCGTCAAACTCGTGTGACTAAGTTTTTTGATTTTTATTTTTGTCTACAGCTGTGGTAATGGGTACATTCGCACCCACCTGCACAAATGTACTTCAAAATGTAACAATCAAAATAAATATGGCTTTTTGTTTTGTTTACTAGGGCAGTGTTTTTCAACCACTGTGCCATCTGTACCAGATACAGTCTGGTGTGCCGTGGGAGATGATCTAATTTCACCTACCGTATTTTTCGGACTATAAGTCGCAGGTTTTTTAATTTTTTGGCCTAGGGTGCGCCTTATACTCAGGAGCGACTTACGTGTTAAATTATTAACACATTACCGTAAAATATCAAATAATATTATTTAGCTCATTCACGTAAGAGACTTCAGACGTATAAGATTTCATGGGATTTAGCGATTAGGAGTGACAGATTGTTTGGTAAACGTATAGCATGTTCTATATGTTATAGTTATTTGAATGACTCTTACCATATGTGACGTTAACATACCAGGCACGTTCTCAGTTGGTTATTTATGCCTCATATAACGTACACTTATTCAGCCTGTGGTTCACTATTCTTTATTTATTTTGAATGGCCTTTTAAATGTCTATTCTTGGTGTTGGGTTTTATCAAATAAATTGCCCCAAAAAATGAGACTCATCCCATTTATCATTTATTTATTTTTATTTATTTTTTAATCCATCATCGTACTTTCTCGGTTTTTCTAGCATTCCTCCATCACAGCCCTTTAAAAAAAAAAAATCTGAATTTGTGCGACGGCAGCCTTGTAGTTTTTTAATAGCTATCATAGAAAAGTTGTGAGTCATCACAGTAGCAGGCAGCAGGAGATAACAGACTGAACAAACGCCGCATTCGGCTCGATAAGACAATGTGGCGAAATGTCATTGATCCATGGCAGGGATGTCGTGCCGTTAGAAGACCCTGCAGCCAGGCGAGATGCGGCCGATCGTGGTGGAACTCTGGAACAAGCACTCTATAAACCAAGGGTGTTGAAACTATGGCCCGCGGCACAGGTCTCCAGTTTGACCCGCGAGACGTTACGGACGGTTCCCTATTTACTTTTAAATATCCCACATTCTGATTGCCGCAAGTTTGTCGCCATCATGCGGACAAAGTGAATAAATCAGGTCAATGACCATGAATAGTGCTTTGGGTTGAATAAAGCACAGCATTATATGACCCTACTCATGGGGTCCAACACCAAAGGTCTGCATACTTAACACAATCTGCTCACTGAACTTTGTGGATATTATAAAAAAACTTCAAAGCACCATAAAAATCAATCTAAATCACACACTTTTAAATCCATTGCAAGGCATGATGGGAAAATGCAAAACACTCCCCACTTATCCATGTTTGGAGCATTTTAGCTGCTTGATATTTCTGATTGATTACAAAACTTTAAGGAGGTCGTCACGGACTTAAAGAAGGTAGGAGTCCAACTTTCACATACTCCTAATATGCCATTATATAAATGATTAATTATATATCCATTATATTGATATAATATATATTGTTACTTTACACATTTTTTAGCCCAATGCGGCCCCCAAGTCATAAAGTTTGGACACCCCTGCCAGAAAGCTTTTGTCAATAACGTGACACGGACTTGTACACTTGGGAATGTTTAGGTAATGCTTTGACCAGAAAAAGGTACATGTGAGGGAAAATGTGGTACGTGGTATTTGTGGAAGGCTCCTGGGCTGTCCTATCCGGATTATTTTTTTGTCAAATCCGACCTTTCTATGTGGCCGTTCACCTTGGGGGAAAAAATTGGATTACAGTGTGAATGCAATCTGACCTATACGCAGTGTTTACGGAGCTAGACGTGGCTTCCACTCTAGTCGGCCTGTCATTTGAATTACCGTATTTTTCGGATTATAAATCGCAGTTTTTTTCATAGTTTGGCCGGGGGTGCGACTTATACTCAGGAGCGACTTATGTGTGAAATTATTAACACATTACCGTAAAATATCAAATAATATTATTTAGCTTATTCACGTAAGAGACTAGACGTATAAGATTTCATGGGATTTAGCGATTAGGAGTGACAGATTGTTTGGTAAACGTATAGCATGTTCTATATGTTATAGTTATTTGAATGACTCTTACCATAATATGTTACGTTAACATACCAGGCACGTTCTCAGTTGGTTATTTATGCCTCATATAACGTACACTTATTCAGCCTGTTGTTCACTATTCTTTATTTATTTTAAATTGCCTTTCAAATGTCTATTTTTGGTGTTGGGTTTTATCAAATAAATCTCCCCCAAAAATGCGACTTATACTCCAGTTCGACTTATATATGTTTTTTTCCTTCTTTATTATGCATTTTCGGCCGGTGCGACATATACTCCGGAGCGACTTATACTCCGAAAAATACGGTAGTTTTGCAACGATTTGTCGGCATTGGCTACGTTCACACTGCAAAGTCGGACGTCCAATTCAGATTTTTAGTGACCGTTCACATTGAAAAAAAAAAAAAAAAGATTTCTTATGTGAATGCAATCTGACACGAATGGGGACATGACGTTGCACACACTACAGTGTTTACAGAAGTAAACATGGCTTCCACTTTAGTCGGTCTCAGTACTGGTGCGTTTGTGACTATTTCAAGGATTTTGTGCAATCAAAGTCAACATTTTCTGAACCGAATTATTGTGCGTAGAAGATTAAAAAGGCATAGGACAATTATTTTGGCTCTTTTAGTGTTACGGGATATTTTGCTTCGATTTCCGCTTGAAGAGTTCCTTAAACATTATTTTTTCTAGTTTTCTGTCCCCTTTTGTCAACTGATTTTGTAACCGTCTATTTTGGTGAATAATTAGGACGCTTATCGCTTTTTGATGAGGTGCTGGTCGGATGAATGCGACATTGAGGACGCATCGCATATACACTACCGTTCAAAAGTTTGGGGTCACCCAAACAATTTTGTGTAATAGCCTTCATTTCTAAGAACAAGAATAGACTGTCGAGTTTCAGAGGAAAGTTCTCTTTTTCTGGCCATTTTGAGCGTTTAATTGACCCCACAAATGTGATGCTCCAGAAACTCAATCTGCTCAAAGTAAGGTCAGTTTTGTAGCTTCTGTAACGAGCTAAACTGTTTTCAGATGTGTGAACATGATTGCCCAAGGGTTTTCTAATCAGCCTTCTGAGCCAATGAGCAAACACATTGTACCATTAGAACACTGGAGTGATAGTTGCTGGAAATGGGCCTCTATACACCTATGTAGATATTGCACCAAAAACTAGACAATTGCAGCTAGAATAGTCATTTACCACATTAGCAATGTATAGAGTGTATTTCTTTAAAGTTAAGACTAGTTTAAAGTTGTCTTCATTGAAAAGTACAGTGCTTTTCCTTAAAAAATAAGGACGTTTCAATGTGACCCCAAACTTTTGAACGGTAGTGTATATCTAATTTATTTCATGCCAAAGAGGCCTATGAAGAAGTCAGTATAGCACTGTTCACAGGGACATGAAACAATCCGATACAGGTCGCATATGGGCAAAATAATCGTAATTGACCTGCAGTGTGAACTAGGCCTTCGGCATGAAAATATGGGTTGTTATGAGGCAAATACTTGTCCAGTGTGTGTGTGTGTGTGTGTGTGTCATATCATTGTACTTGTTGGTGGAGGCGAGACTAGATTTTATGGAGGACAAAACGATACTTGGATTCCCCGCTGTGGTCCCTGGCTCACGCTCGTGTTATGGCCTGGAAAAATAATAATCTGGCTCGCATGTTGGTGCGTTTTATGATTTCTGTGGCTGCTTAAGATTGATGGCCGTGGAGTTAATGGCCCAACGTGTTTTGGAAAGTAGATTTCTTAGCGTTCATTACTGACAGCAAAAGTCTTCCTTGTGGTATTCAATGGCAGTAAGTCGAACGTGAGGGGTTGAGACTCTGTTTTTGGGTACTTTTATTCTGAAAAGCTCGCTCCTCACCGCAGTTTCCAGCCTGTAGCTGGCCCCCGCCTCCTCTCCTTTCTGGGTCGCTGTGGTTGTCAGCTCAGAGTTGGGAAGTTGGAGGTGGCGTTCGCCAGAGTCTGTGGGCATCCTTAGACGTCCAGTGGGCTTTGGGTTGGAGACATGACTGGCTCGCAGGCGGCGAGGCGGCACTGCAGCCTCGTGAGTAAACCTCAGCACAACCACGGCGGCAGAAAAGATGTCCGATGGCTTTTAGGGATGTTTGTGTCTTTTGGCTGCAGGATCATCTTTATGGTAGAATCCAAACAAGCTTTGTCAGACTTGATCTTGTGTTGCTAAAGTCCTCAAGTAGTACTGTTGTGAGCTGGAATGTGACCTTAGACTCTAAATGTCTGTGGTTATGTTGGTGGTGGTCAACGTGTCCCACCTGATAAAGGTGTTGTCTTCTGATTTTCTGGCTGCAATGTTGATGAATTAAAGTCCTTTTACTTCAAGTTTGTCAATTTGGGCCCAGTTTCGGTGGGGGTAGGAGGCAACCTGCAGGTCCGGGTGTGGCCCCACTAAGCATCGCACCCAATTGGGGTTGGTACTAATCTTCTATCAGTTTTTGTTCTGTCAAACAATGATGTCTGATGTTGCATGTGAATAGGGCTCCGATACAAACAAAAATCAATGTCCTGTGAGCTTCACCCAAAGTGCACATGACAACGCGAGGTTAAACACGCAACCCGACTAATCAGGTTCCTGCTTCCTATCGTGTCGCGGGTTGTTCACATGATGGCAGTCAAGGTATACTTTAGCAGTGTATTTCAACCTTTTTTGAGCCAAGGCACATTTTCTGCGTTGAAAAAATGCGGAGGCACACCACCAGCAGAAATCATAAAAAAACGAAACTCAGTTGACAGTAAAAAGTTGTTGTCGCAATTGTTGGGTATGAATTTAAACCATAACCAGGCATGCATCACTACAGCCCTTGTCTCAAAGTAGGTGTACTGCCACCACCTGTCACATCCCGCCGTGACTTATTTGGAGTTTTTTCATGTTTTCTTGTGTGTAGTGTTTTAGTTCATGTCTTGCGCTCCTATTTTGGTGGCCTTTTTCTCTTTTTTGGTATTTTCCTGCAGCAGTTTCATGTCTTCCTTTGAGCAATATTTCCCGCATCTACTTTGTTTTAGCGATCAAGAATATTTCAGTTGTTTTTATCCTTCTTTGTGTGGACATTGTTGATTGTCATGTCATGTTCGGATGTACATTCGGATGCTGTCTTTGCTCCACAGTTAGTCTTTGCTGTCGTCCAGCACTCTGTTTTTGCTTACTTTGTAGCCAGTTTCGTTCTGCATAGCCTTTCCTAAGTTTCACTGCCTTTTCTTAGGGGCACTCACCTTTTGTTTATTTTTGGTTTAAGCATTAGACACCTTTTTACCTGCACGCTGCCTCCCGCTGTTTCAGACATCTACAAAGCAATTAGCTACTGGCTGAGATGGAAGAGTATTACATGGTTACTCTGCCGAGCTCTAGATAGCACCGACACTCAACAACAACACATAATTTGGAGACTATAATTACTGGTTTGCAAAAAAGGTTTTTAACTAGAGATGTCCGATAATATCGGCCTGCAGATAATATCGGCCGATAAATGCTTTAAAATGTAATATCGGAAATTATCGGTATCATTTTTTGTATTATCGGTATCGATTTTTTTATTTTTTTTATTTTTTATTAAATCAACATAAAAAACACAAGATACACTTACAATTAGTGCACCAACCCCAAAAAACCTCCCTCATTCACACTCATTCACACAAAAGTGTTGTTTCTTTCTGTTATTAATATTCTGGTTCCTACATTATATATCAATACAGTCTGCAAGGGATACAGTCCGTAAGCACACATGATTGTGCATGCTGCTGGTCCACTAATAGTACTAACCTTTAACAGTTAATTTTACTCATTTTCATTAATTACTAGTTTCTATGTAACTGTTTTTATATTGTTTTACTTTCTTTTTTATTCAAGAAAATGTTTTTAATTTATTTATCTTATTTTATTTTATTCATTTTTAGAAAAAGGACCTTATCTTCACCATACCTGGTTGTCCAAATTAGGCATAATAATGTGTTAATTCCATGACTGTATATATCGGTATCGGTTGATATCGGTATCGGTAATTAAAGAGTTGGACAATATCAGAATATCGGATATCGGCAAAAAGCCATTATCGGACATCCCTATTTTTAACCCAAATAGGTGAAATTAGATAATCTCCCACGGCACACCAGACTGTATCTCACGGCACACTAGTGTGCCGCGGCACAGTGGTTGAAAAACACTGCTTTAGAAAGAATAAAAGTCATGGCAAGCAGAAAAAAATCATTGTATATTTAAACTATTTTCCTAAAACACGCACTGAGGCAATAAAGCGACTCGAATAATCTAAGAAACTACTAGACAGATGACACGATTGCTAAAATAATCGACAGCGGCAGCACTGGAATGTACAACAATTCTTCTCCAAAAAACGAGGAAAAATATAACCTCAGAAGAAAACCTAATTTAAAAGATTTGTACGCACGTACTACACTTAAGACCTTTAGCATATCAGTATGTGGAGTGAAATCATGGAATGGATTATGCAAAGATGTCAAACAATGATCCGATGTAAGTACCGTATTTTTCGGACTATAAATCGCTCCGGAGTATAAGTCGCACCGGCCGAAAATGCATAATAAAGAAGGAAAAAAACATATATAAGTCGCACTGGAGTATAAGTCGCATTTTTTTTGGAATTTTATTTGATAAAACCCAACACCAAGAATAGACATTTGAAAGGCAATTTAAAATAAATGAAGAATAGTGAACAACAGGCTGAATAAGTGTACGTTATATGAGGCATAAATAACCAACTGAGAACGTGCCTGGTATGTTAACGTAACATATTATGGTAAGAGTCATTCAAATAACTATAACATATAGAACATGCTATACGTTTACCAAACAATCTGTCACTCCTAATCGCTAAATCCCATGAAATCTTATACGTCTAGTCTCTTACGTGAATGAGCTAAATATTATTATTTGATATTTTACGGTAATGTGTTAATAATTTCACGCATAAGTCGCTCCTGAGTATAAGTCGCACCCCCGGCCAAACTATGAAAAAAACGGCAACTTATAGTCTGAAAAATACGGTAGAAGGAAAGGAATCTTGAAAAACATCTCAAACATTGTTGAACATGAGATATTTTCTCATTATGTGAATCATGACTGTCGTAACTATTAATAGAACTGTTGTATTAATTTGGTGTAATTGTGTTGCAATTACAAGATCGGAACAGGAAGTAAACAAATGTCTCAGTAATTGCTATGAATTGGAAGAGTGGTAATAAGCTTTGCTTCTTCCTGCTCCTTTTCGAACATGTAAAGAGAAATATATACGTATGTTTATACGTACATATTTCTAAAATGTGGACAAAGTGAAGCGCTGTGAAAACGTGTCATTGGCCGAACAGGAAGTCCAACATTCTAAAATAAGGTGTCTTCCTTCCTTCCGCAGCACACGTCTCACAGCAATGGCCGACAGGAAATCAGCTCGCGCTCGTCCCGCTCCGGCGTGCGCTCCCGGAGCTCCGAGGACTCGCAGCAGCCGCACGTGGGCAACTACCGCCTCCTCAAAACCATCGGGAAAGGAAACTTCGCCAAGGTTAAGCTGGCCCGACACATCCTCACGGGCAGGGAGGTGAGACCTTGTCAATTAGGTTTAACGTGCACCTCCAGAACACATTAAGCAACGAGTCGGCACTTTATTTTGCTTGAAGTAAGACCATGAACATAGCTAGTTCGCCATGGCTACTTGTTTGCTAGCTAGCGAGCTCGCAGCAGTAGACAAAAAAGTTCCAAATGTCTAAAGCAGGCCTGGGCAATTATTTTGACTCGGGGGGCCATATTTAGAGAAAAAAATGTGTCTGGGTGCCGGTTTTATTTTTGGGAACACTAATACAAAACCTCTCAATAATGTCTGATTGAATGCTAAAAACGTTTGTGGTTCATTGAAAATTGTATTAGTAGATTGCACAGTACAGTACATATTTTGTACAATTGACCACTAAATGGTAACACCCGATCAAGTTTTTCAACTTGTTTAACGGGGTCCACGTTAATTAATTCATGGTGATGACAGACCGCCTTAAAAACGGAATGGAATTTCAAATTTTTTTACTGAATGAGACACCCAGAATGTACATGAAAATAAAGAATGTGGGCTTTACAATATTAACTATGAACGATAAAACACTCAATATTGACATTTGAACGTCACACCCCCTCTCCATCCACATATACAAACACAGCAAAATATGATCGCCAAGGGTAAAAAAAACACTTACTTTCTCAGGCCTGGGCAATTATTTTGACTCGGGGGGCCAAATTTAGAGAAAAAAATGTGTCTGGGGGCCGGTATTATTTTTGGGAACACTAATACAAAACCTCTCAATAATGTCTGATTGAATGCTAAAAACGTTTGTGATTGATTGATTGAAACTTTTATTAGTAGATTGCACAGTACAGTACATATTCCGCACAATTGACCACTAAATGGTAACACCCGAATAAGTTTTTCAACTTGTTTAAGTCGGGGTCCACGTTAATCAATTCATGGTTATGACAGACCGCCTTAAAAATGGAATGGGATTTCAAATTTTTTACTGAATGAGACACCCGGAATGTACATGAAAATAAAGAATGTGGGATTTACAATATTAACTATGAACGATAAAACACTCAATATTGACATTTGAACGTCACACCCCCTCTTCATCCACATATACAAACACAGCAAAATATGATCGCCGAGGGTAAAAAAAACACCTACTATCTGATATATCACTAAGCTTTAGAACAGGGGTCCCCAAACTACGGCCCCCGGGCCGGATACGGCCCCCCAGCATCCAAAATCCGGCCCACAGGAAGTCCCAAGTTTAAAAAAAAAAAATGTTTTTTTAATTGTTGTGGTTTTTTTTGTTTTTTATTTATTTTTTATTTTATTTTTTAAAATCTTTCCTTTCTAATCCATTTTCGACCGCTTGTTACTCTTGGTGTCTCCTAGCTGCTGTTAAATGTTGATGAACATCAATGTTAGTTGATGAACATCAATGTTAATTGATGTTAAATGACAAAACGGATTATAAAGACAATGTGTGTGTGTGTGTGTATATGTATATATATATATATATATATATATATATATATATATATATATATATATATATATATATATATATATATATATATATATATATATATATATATATATATATATATATATACACTACCGTTCAAAAGTTTGGGGTCACATTGAAATGTCCTTATTTTTGAAGGAAAAGCACTGTACTTTTCAATGAAGATAACTTTAAACTAGTCTTAACTTTAAAGAAATACACTCTATACATTGCTGATGTGGTAAATGACTATTCTAGCTGCAAATGTCTGGTTTTTGGTGCAATATCTACATAGGTGTATAGAGGCCCATTTCCAGCAACTATCACTTCAGTGTTCTAATGGTACAATGTGTTTGCTCATTGGCTCAGAAAGCTAATTGATGATTAGAAAACCCTTGTGCAATCATGTTCACACATCTGAAAACAGTTTAGCTTGTTACAGAAGCTACAAAACTGACCTTCCTTTGAGCAGATTGAGTTTCTGGAGCATCACATTTGTGGGGTCAATTAAACGCTCAAAATGGCCAGAAAAAGAGAACTTTCATCTGAAACTCGACAGTCTATTCTTGTTCTTAGAAATGAAGGCTATTCCACAAAATTGTTTGGGTGACCCCAAACTTTTGAACGGTAGTGTATATATATATAGACACACACACAGCCTGGCCCCCGGCCAATTTTTTTTAACCCAATGCGGCCCCCGAGTCAAAAAGTTTGGGGACCCCTGCTTTGTTGTAAAAATCTCCTTCCGGGTCTGTCCCTGACACCCACATTTCAGGCTCTGGAATCACTCTGCGGAAAAGCTCCCCACCCACACTGCTTGGTGCTTTGTCTGAGCTGCTGTGACTTAGATTACCATAGTAACTAGTATATCATGCAAAAGCACAGATTCCAACCATTGAAATACTTTGTATAGTTGAAGACTTACGGTCATTAGAAAATGACCATCATAATGGCAGCTACACTTTCCATCTTAAAGATCTAAAAACAATTATTTGGGAATGTCCGGCGGGCCAGATTCAAAAGCTTAGCGGGCCGCATGTGGCCCCCGGGCCTTAATTTGCCCAGGTCTGGTCTAAAAGAGTTTTGACAGCATTGCAAGGCAATGGAATTAAGGAATTGATCGTCATCTTTTATTCAAAGGGTCCATGAAGCAGGAAGTAGCTTGGCGACTTAACAGTAGGGTGTAAAGTCGTCCCGCTGCCAAAATGAAGCCTTTTGTAATGAAATTGTAGCCATGGAAACGGCACCTTCCAAATGTGTGAAATGAAAGTTCTTCCTTTCTGACTGATCCTACCTCCAGGCTCTCAGCGTTGCAATTTTCACTTTCGACCTCCTCTAACATTTTGTCTCCTTCAATTCTCACGTTTTTTTTTCTTTTTTTGTCTTGTCTCTCCGCAGGTGGCCATTAAAATAATAGACAAGACGCAACTAAACCCAAACAGCCTTCAGAAGGTAGGCGCCCATTCCCCGCTCACTAATTTATGACGCGACAGACTGACTATTAATTGTGTATATGCAAATGAGGTCATGTGTTCTCTGTGGAGGGAACTGATTGCAGTGGTCTTCTAAAGGTGGCCTTAATGGAGACATTTTGTTTCAAGGAACTTTATTTTACACACAGGAGATGGCAAAAAATGTAGTTATTTGGGGAATTTGTGAGTGGAACGCTTCCTGCAGCCTAAGGCCAACAAGACAACAGTTTTTTGTAGTTAGCTGAGAAGGAAGTTGTGACATTTACGTTAGTCACCATGTTGTCTGCTTTGCTCTGGAACCCCTCCTTGTTGTTGGTTGTCCTGCAGCGAGCTTGTTAGTATCAACCAAATTAAGAAGCAGCGCTGCTTTTCACACGCAAATGAATATATGAATAATGAGAGAGAATGCTCTCTTCTTTCTCTCCGTGCAGTCAAGTCGGAGCTTGGCTGTTCATTAGCAAGGCAGACATTTGGTATGTTCAGTAGTTGACTGTCCGTCACAATCCAGTATGAACCGTAACAATTATGCGCCCTCAGGAAGAGTTACTTTAAGACATGGCTAGCTAGGTCGCGGCTAACATCCGTCGGCAGTGTTTTAGCTACTTCTAAATCACTAATCCTCGCCTCCATGGCAACAAATAAAGTAAGTTTCTTACAAGTACACTGAAATCTGAGTAAGATTAAATATCTCAAATAAGGGTGATATTTGCTTATTTTCTGTCTGACAAGATAATTCTTCTCACTAAGCAGATTTTATGTTAGTGTTTTACTTGTTTTAAGAGTTTTGGTCCTAAATGATCTCAGTAAGATATTACAGCTTGTTGCTGAGATTTGATGACCTGTATTGAGTAAAACATGCTTGAAACTAGAATATCAACTGATGCAAAGCTGTGTCATTAACACTCACAAGTATAAAACTACTTTTTTAAAGTAATAATTTCTTACTTCAAACATAAAAAAAAAAAATCATGATGCCGAGCGCATATCATTATGTCAAGATAATGGCACTAGCATTTACTAAATTTAAAAATATTTTTCAACATATTGATCAAAAAGGTCTCTTTTTTTTTTTCTACCAAGAAAAGTGCACTTGTTATTAGTGAGAATATACTTATTTTAAGGTATTTTGGGCTTCATTGAGGTTAGCTAATTTTACTTGTTTTGGAAAGTCTTGACAAGCCGAATTTTCTTGTTCTATTGGCAGATAATTTTGCTTAGTTCAAATAAAATACCTCCTCATTTTTTTTCTTGTTTTTGAACACTTGACTTTTTGCAGTGTATCATCCCTGCAGGACGAGGAATAGCAAAACATGCTTCAACACACGTAGCTCACCGGCGTCACCGCTAGTGTAAACAATGTAACAAACGTTCCTGTATGTAAACAAATGCCATGGGTGCATCTACACCTGACATCCACTGTAATGATACCAAGTACAGGTGCATATCTAGTCGATAGTACTATGATTACATCTAGAGATGTCCGATAATATCGGCAGATAAATGCTTTAAAGTGTAATATCGGAAATTATCGGTATCTGTTTCAACCTCCCGATATTCCCAGGAGACTCCCGAATTTCAGTGCCCCTCCCGAAAATCTCCCGGGGCAACCATTCTTCCGAATTTCTCCCGATTTCCACCCGGACAACATTATTGGGGGCGTGCCTTAAAGGCACTGCATTTAGCGTTCTCTACAACCTGTCGTCATGTCTGCTTTGCCTCCGGACAAACAGCGTGCCGGCCCAGTCACATAATATATGTGGCTTTAACACACACATAAGTGTATGCAAGGCATACTTGATCAACAGCCATACAGGCCACACTGAGGGTGGACGTATAAACAACTTTAACAGTGTTACAAATATGCGCCACACTGTGAACCCACACAAAACAAGAATGACAAACAAATTTCGGGAGAACATCCGCACCGTAACACAACATAAACACAACGGAACAAATACCCAGAAACCCTTGCAGCACTAACTCTTCCGGGACGCTACAATAGGTTTTTTTGGTAACATCTGAATTTATTTGAAGCCATATGACGTCCAAACGTTCTGCGCCTTCTTCTAATGCTTGTGGAACAGAGTGTTAATCAACGACCCATTTTCCCCTGACTAAAGGAGACAATAAATAATCCAAACAAATGTTACAAAGGGCTATTTTGATTGTCGTCTAATAAAGTTATGAAGCAAAAACCCATCCATTGGCTCTAATTTAGCCATCTGCTTTAAACTTCATCTTAAGATATTTTTAGGCATGTGCTAACTAAAGAAGACCAATTCATTCTGAAATATTAATTTATACTGTAGCTGTGCTGCTCTTCAGGCTGTTACAAAAACAAAAAACACTATTAGACTTCTGTCCATTTCGAAGCAAAGACAGGCCTGGTGCTGGCAAAAGCAAAGTATAATTTTTTATGACAGCAAAGACCGTAAAAATAGCAGCAATAAAAACAAAACACAAACCCCAAAGCTATCTAACATAAAAACACATTTTGTTTTGTTATAATTCTCTCATTTCTATCATTTATTCCAATATTTTCAGGTCAGCCTCTCATGCCTAATATTTCTCCAAGTTTATACAGCAAGTGACATTAAAAGCTGTTTAGTGTTTACATTCAGTTTATGCTGGGGTGAGCAAAGCAAGGGAGATTTGCCAATGTCATCTTGTCATGCTTAAATACAAACTAGTCCTTGTTTATTAACAATAAGTTGTCAAAAAACAGGTAAAAATGTTTTATACATACCAGATACAAAATAGAATGTTATCCACATTATTCGCATCCAAATTTTGTTTGAGGCTTGCAAGCCATAACCGCCTTCTTTCTTTTTAGGCAACCGTCTGTCTCCACTCTTTTTCACAACTGTAGAAGTTTTTGTCTGTTGGCTCAATTCTGACCGCCGCAAAACACTGCAAAAGTTAGCCATGTGGATAGGACTTTATTGTTATTGCACAAGTACAACGAAACTATGTTTTCAGCACAAACCCGTTCAAGATTAGACAAACAAGCCATGTACCCTTTAGCAGAGATGCTAACAGTGCCTTTCACAGATGATATCGTTGTGCTTTACCTTTGCTGACGCTCTGCTTGTTGTTACATGAAAACACTTGATAAGAAGCACACTGCACCTTTTGCAAGAAAATGGCAAATCTGAAATATGGCTCTTATGATGTTTGCTAAGGTTTTAATATTAGTTTACAATTTAGAGGCTTCTGGTGTATTTATTTAGTTTAACCATTTGGTTTTCCAATGTGAAAGAGCAGTAAATGAATTTATATACTGATAATTCACTCTGGTCCTCAAATTCCTTTGTCTTTGTACTTTTTTGTCCGTATGTGAAATGGTCTTATATTATATTCATTATGGTCTTAAAAAAATATGTCTTAAATTTGACTTGTTGAAACCTGCAGAGACCCGGTTTATGTTCCATTTTTTTAATTTCCTGTTAAATAGATACAATAATGTGAGGTAGGTTGGAGTTCAAATCCCAGCCGAGTCATACCAAAGACTATAAAAAATGGGACCCATAACCTCCCTGCTTGGCACTCAGCAACAAAGGGTTGGAGTTGGGGGTTAAATCACCAAAAATGATTCCCGGGCGCGGCGCCGCTGCTTCCCACTGCTCCCCAAGGGGATGGGACAAATGCAGAGGACAAATTTCACCACATCTAGTGTGTGTGTGACAATCATTGGTACTTTAATCTTTAATCTTTACAAGTGTACGCACTGTGCAAGTGAATACATGTACCCATGCTACGCACCTAGCTCTACCCAGCTCGTTTGCTCAATAAGATGGCGGACCATCTGCTCCGTGGCACACTACACGTTATTGAATACACGTTCGGAAATTAAGAAGAAAATAATTCTGAGGCTTTAATTAGTCTCTTAGTCTGAATTGATTCTGAAATAATGTGATGAACCATATTCACATTTATTGAAATGCTAAATTATGCAAAGTTGATTTATTACAATGTACAGTAATTGTAATAACCTTTTAATAGGTATTAGAGATGTCCGATAATGTCTTTTTTGACTATATCTGATATTCCGATATTGTCCAACTCTTAATTGCAGATTCCGATATCAACCGATACCGATATATACAGTCGTGGAATTAACACATTATGATGCTTAATTTTGTTGTGATGCCCCGCTGGATGCATTAAACAATGTAACAAGGTTTTCCAAAATAAATCAACTCAAGTTATGGAAAAAATGCCAACATGGCACTGCCATATTTATTATTGAAGTCACAAAGTGCATTATTTTTTTTAACATGCCTCAAAACAGCAGCTTGGAATTTGGGACATCCTCTCCCTGAGAGAGCATGAGGAGGTTGAGGTGGTCAGGGTTGGTATTTGTTCTGTTGTGTTACGGTGCGGATGTTCTCCCGAAATGTGTTTGTCATTCTTGTTTGGTGTGGGTTCACAGTGTGGCGCATATTTATAACAGTGTTAAAGTTGTTTATACTGTCACCCTCAGTGTGACCTGTATGACTGTTGACCAAGTATGCTTGCATTCACTTGTGTGTGTGAAAAGCCGTAGATATTATGTGATTGGGCCGGCACGCAAATGCAGTGCCTTTAAGGCACGCCCCCGATATTGTTGTCTGGGTAGAAATCGGGAGAAATTCGGGAGGGGCACTGAAATTCGGGAGTCTCCCGGGAAAATTGTATGACTGGGAGACGCAACTGCTCTGTACTTCTCCCTACGTCCGTGTACCGCTCCGTACAGAGGCTTTTTTTGATTGATTGAAACTTTTATTAGTAGATTGCACAGGCGTTTTAAAAAGTCATACATTTTACTTTTTAAAACCGATACCGATAATTTCCGATATTACATTTTAAAGCATTTATCGGCCGATAATATCGGCAGTCCGATATTATCGGACATCTCTAATAGGTATCATTGACAACTTCAAAGATGTGTTATCCTTTATACTTTATATTTCAGTCAACTAAAACGATTTAGATGACTAAAATATGACAAAGAAAAATAAATTTTTGTCAAAAGACTGTAAAAACTAAATTAAAAACTGCTGTGAAAAATTAGCACTGTTTAAAGTACAGGGTTTTTATCTTCCTATGTTCAAACACAGTGTTACTGTTCAAATTGTGTGTATCGTTACACTGGCCAAAAATATACACGTTAAATAAAACCTCTGCCAATTACAGTTAGTGTGTTAATCCTAAACATCCCTGCCACTTCATTTTACACTTCATTTGGCATTTTTACCTAGTCTGTTTTTTTTTGGGCAATACCACAATAATATCGTACTGTGGCCTTAATACCGTGATCATATCGTACCGTGGAGTCTGGCGCATGTATTTTTTTTTTAAAAAAGCTAAAGAAAAGGATACGTATATTTAAAGACAAATCTGCGTTATTAGTATCAACATCTTTTCTTTGTTACATGATATTGTTTTGCTGTGTTTTTATTGGTTGCTGCTTATTTTGTTAGTACAATGTAACACAGGCTGCACTTTGTACATTCCTGGTTTACATGTGTTATTTGTATTACACTGCCCTGACTATATGTTGGAACTTAGTTTGGCTGGTTGGTAAAACAGGTCTTTTAAATTAGACATGAAAAACATTCAACTTGGGGTTGTTTATTGGATAGTCTCCAAATTACTGTAAAACCGTGTTAATATACGCGCAGACTGAAAATTAAAACAATGCAACCATACAGGATAAAGGTTTGCGCCTATGCTACTAGCTTAATGCTAACATACATTGGACGGCCCCATTGATAGGCTGATGAAAATTAGCATGGCGATCTAGGGCTGCAACGATTCAATTTCCATCTATCCATTCTATTAGGCCAAATGCAGCTGAGATAGGCTCCAGCGACCCCAAAAGGGACAAGCGGTAGAAAATGGATGGGTGAGCGTTCTTATCCCTCATGTTTTACTCAAACACATGGAGGACACGTTGGCGTCTACAGTCATTTTGTCTTAAATTCTCATGTTTTGATGACAATAAATGGTAAATGGGTTATACTTGTATAGCGCTTTTCTACCTTCAAGGTACTCAAAGCGCTTTGACACTATTTCCACATTCACCCATTCACACACACATTCACACACTGATGGCGGGAGCTGCCATGCCACGACCCATCAGGAGCAAGGGTGAAGTGTCTTGCTCAAGGACACAACGGACGTGACTAGGTTGGTAGAAGGTGGGGATCGAACCAGGAACCCTCAGGTTGCTGGCACGGCCACTCTCCCAACAGCGCCACGCCATCCCCCAATAAAGCGTTCTGTTCTACAGTTTGTATGTTAATGCTAACAGGTTGTTGGTCCAAAAATCAAGCATGACATTGACATTTAATACCTTTTTAAAATGTGTATGTGTTCGTTTATTAAATAAATTGTCACTCAAGTTATTAGAGGTTTTTTTTGTTTATTTTGGTTCTTTATTAGCTATTTCATTGTTTTAGGCGAGTTAAAAGACGCATCGAGGCTATAAAGTGTGTGTCATTCAAACATCACATTAATTGATAGATTATTCCATTCATGGATCCCTTTTCTGTACTGCTTATTCAGGCTGAAAAAAACAAAACAATTTCCAATTGATTTTTGATTCTTTTTAATCAATTAAGAATTGTTACAAATAAGAATCGTGATTAATTTGACATTTTTAAAAACTTTTTTTGACACCCCTACTGCTTATCCTCATTAGTGTCGTGGGTTAGCTGAAATGTATCCCAGCTGACTTTGGGTGAGAGGCGGGATACACCCTTCCCACTGGGTTGTGAGTTTTTCCTTGCCCTTATGTGGGATCTGAACCGAGGATGTCGTTGTGGCTTGTGCAGCCCTTTGAGACACTTGCAGTGTTTCCCACACATTTATTTATTTGTGGCGGCCCGCCACGAAAGAATTACGTTCGCCACAAATAAAAAAAAAAATAAATAAAAAAAAAAATATATATATATATTTATTTATTTATTTATTTATTTTTTTTTTTTTTTTTGTGTAGATGCCCATATAGGCTGTTCAGATTTACTTTACAAAAGAGAAGTGTAGGATACTTCTCTTGTTGCCTTATTTGTATTTGACCACTACTGTTTTCTGTTTATTTGTTACTGACTGTGGCAGGACACCTCTGCCTCTGTTTCACTTTATGTTGCTGGCAAATATGGTTGAAGTAGTAGGCTAAAGTTAAATTATTTAGTATGCACTAATTAAAGGGGCATAGCTTTAAGAGACATTTTAGCTTTTATATTTTATAAGATATATTTTTTGTAAGAACCACAATTAATAAATATATTTCAGTGAATAGCTTATTGTTCAAATCTGTATATAAATATGTACATAAAGTGTTGTAATTATATTGTAAAATGGATGGATGGACGTTTAAAACAAAAAAACTGTTATTATTAGTAAGTATACATTTTTTGAGCCTTGTTAAAGAAAATCATATCATTGTAGTAAATTATGCAAATTACTCGATGATGTCATGGTGACCACGCCCCCACCGCCACAAGTATCTTGGCAGTTTATGGGAAACACTAACTTGTGATTTAGGGCTATATAAATAAACATTGATTCATTGATTGACAGACTGGTTGCCAGCCAATCGCAGAGCGCATATAGATCAATACCCAATGACAATTTAGAGTTTTCATTGAACCTAACATATTTTTGGAACGTGGGAAGAAGCCAAGGTACCGAGAGGAGAACATGCAAATTCCACATAGATGTCCAAATGGAGATTCGAAGCCAGTGACAGATTACTCGTTTACTAAAATAATTGACAGCTGAGGCACTATTGCCATCGTGTTAAATTTGTTTAACTGTTTAATACATGAGATTTTAACTCAACAAAATTGACAATAGACAGCAAATTAATTTCTGCTTACAGGCATATACTCAGCAAACTCTGGAAACAAAGATTGATCGATGACTTTGCACTCCTAGTACTCTAATTGTAAAACAAAAAACATAGTCAATGTTCTGTGAAACATGATTGACAGGAGATGGTAGCGCATTTATCACCTGGCAGTGCTACCTCCCCGTATCGCAAAATCTTTAAAAATAAAACCAAATGCTCTCCAAATGTTACTTGTTTTTAGCCAATGCAGATAGGTCATGAATGTGAACACAAGGTGACGTCAGTGTTGCGTGACTTCCGTTCTAATCTTGACATGACTTTACTGCAGCGTGGGCATTCAGCCATTGTCTCTTTGGCCTGGCCAGGAAGTGTGCTGTTTTTTTGTTTTTGGGGGGTTTTTTTGTCTCTGGCTGGGAGGTCAGAGACTATTGAGCGTGCAGTCGGTAGATCCAGAGGCCTTTTTGCTCATCATAGGGGCGTGAGCAGGACCAGGCTGCCACCGCCATTGCTCGTGACCGCCATGATGGTATTCCATCAGTTTTTCCAAAGCTCCATCGATTGTAGCCTTTTGTATGTCAGAGGCTCCCTAAAAAAGCACCGAGTCATGTCAGCGTTACACACGCACAAAGCTTGCGGGCTGCTTTTGTCCACTTTTTGTTGATTTTAGCCACCAGTTTGATTTCCCTCTCATGTTTATTTAAAGGAATTAGAGCAATCTTAAAAGACTTCATGCTTTTCTCATGTCATGGTGAAACTCAAAGTAGTGTGGGTCTATAAATACCCGAGTGTCGCCTCCTCTCCCGTTCCACTGATGAAGAGTTGACAAATCCCGAGACAGATGAGCGTCACCACTGATGTCAAAGATACAAAGCTCCAGGATTGAATCCGGGCTTTAATCCCGCAGAGTGGACCTTTTGTTCATGTTGACAACATCTACACATCCGCTGGTGGCGATATATTTAGATGGTAGTTAGACTTGGAGATAGATTTCCTTCTTGAAAATGGGTGCCCATTATGTCGGTTGCAGAGTGGGTGTGGGTTGATTGCCAGGGTTTAGGGCTTGGTGGTATATATTAGAGACAATACCGCCATACCGGTATCTTTTGATGAGCCTTCGTTACAGCCATTTTTCAAGAGCGACCTGGCCAAGAGGGTAGCAAAAACAAAGTTATAGAAATACATATAAGAACAGCAGCAGTCACACACCACAATTAAAAATAAATTACTCACATATATTAACATAAAACAATGTATAGACTTAGACAAACTTTAATGATCCACAAGGGAAAATGTTCCACACAGTAGCTCAGTTACAAAGATGGGAAAGGATAAGGATTAGAGATGTCCGATAATATGGGACCGCTATTATCGGCCGATATATGCTTTAAAATGTAATATCGGAATTTATCGGTATTGGTTTCAAAAAGAAAAAATGTATGACTTTTTAAAACGCCGCTGTACGGAGTGGTACACGGACGTAGGGAGAAGTACAGAACGCCAATAAACCTTAAAGGCACTGCCTTTGCGTGCCGGCCCAATCACATAATACCTACGGCTTTTCACACACAAAAGTGAATGCAATCCATACTTGGTCAACAGCCATACAGGTCACACTGAGGGTGGCCGTATATTCAACTTTAACACTGTTACAAATATGCGCCACACTGTGAACCCACACCAAACAAGAATGACAAACACATTTCGGGAGAACATCTGCACCGTAACACAACATAAACAAAACGGAACAAATACCCAGAACCCCTTGCAGCACTAACTCTTCCGGGACGCTACAATATACACCCCCCGCTACCACCCAACCAAGCCCACCTCAACCTCCGCATGCTCTCTCAGGGAGAGCACTGCTGTTTTATTAGGCATGTTAAAAAAAATAATGCACTTTGTGACTTCAATAATAAATATGGCAGTGCCATGTTGGCATTTTTTTCCATAAATTGAGTTGATTTATTTTGGAAAACCTTGTTACATTGTTTAATGCATCCAGCGGGGCATCACAACAAAATTAGGCATTATAATGTGTTAATTCCACGACTGTATATATCTGTATCGGTTGATATTGGAATCGGTAATTAAGAGTTGGACAATATCGGAATATCGGATATCGGCAAAAAAGCCATTATCAGACATCTTTTATAAGGATGGAAAAGATAATGCACAAAAAGAGGGTGAAAACAAAAGGTATAAAGTAGACTAAAATGTACCATAGTAGCAATATAACATATGTAATATTTATATATACAGTATATATAATATATACTGATATATTTGTATATAATACAGTATATAAGAAATCCCAATTACCATGTACAATATTACAGTATATGTAACAGCTGCAGCAGAAAAAAGGGCAGCAGAAAATAAAGAGTAGATCCAGCAGAAAATATATATTATTAACAAAGAAAGGTATCTAAAATAGAAGCGGTCAGGTAATAGACAAATATCAGCTACTGCTCTAGGTATAAAAATGTTTCTGTAAAAACAAGTACAGTGCCCAATAGAAACAGTTTCTCGATCTGTTAAAATGGCCTGAAATTCCCCCAAAGTGATGAGTTCAGGTAACCTCAGATCCATCTGTTATTCCACGACCATGGGGCAGCATATCTGATAGCTTTTTTTCCAACATTTGTGTTGGCTCTAGGAACAAACATTCCAAGTATGTCCTGCAACCTTAAGTTGCAGCGACTGGAGTCACTAGACATAAAATACTGGGACACCAGACTAAGAAGTGGTTTATATATAAAACACAACCATGGAGAAAATGATAAAGATGGACAGTTTGCATACAAAGTGGACAAGGTAATAAAACGTAAGGATATACAGTATCCTTTTTTTTTTTTCAATTAAGAGTCGGGTGCTTTCATAAAAAGTCTCCATAAACTAGCAATTGCATACGAGTGGTCAGAATCAAGCGTATCCTAACTTGTAGGGAAAAAACAGGACTTGTTTCTAAAGAAAAATCCCAATTTAATTTTACGTTTAGCCACAAGTTTTTCAATGTGAAATTTAAAAGACAAGTTCTCATCAATGACAATTCCCAAGTACTTAAATGTTGTGACCATTTCAAGTTCAACATTATGAGCGGTTAATACTTTTGGGGCGCTCGATGGCAGCACCTTGGATTCTTACGCATTAACACAATTCGATGAAAATATTCAATAGAACAGCCGTCGGAGCCGACAAACTGCCACTGCTAACTGCTAAAGCTAACAACAACAGTTTAGCTGAAACCCTCGCTGACGTCACACGTCGCTTGGCAACAAATACCGCCTTTTAAAGGCACACACACGCACGCTTGTCTCATAACCTTCTCTTAATTGCACATGACATATTTAAGTTTTTTTAAGTAACAAATTAATTACTTTTTGTAGTAACTAATTACATTTATTAAAGAGTAATTCTATTAGTAATTAAATTAATTTTTTGGTTAAATAACGAGTAACTATAATTAGTTTTTAAAAGTAATTTTCATAACACTGGTAGTAACAGTTAAGTTGGGTTTAAACTAGGGATGTCAGACTGCCGATATCGGCCAATAAATGCTTTAAAATGTCATATCGGAAATTATCGGTATCGGTTTCAAAATTATCGGTATCTGTTTCAAAAAGTAAAATTGTTTTGACTTTTTAAAACGCCACTGTGTACACGGACGTAGGAAGAAGTTCAGCTCGCCAATAAACCCTGAAGGCACTGCTTTTTGTGTGCCGGCCCAGTCACATATCCACGGCTTTTGACACACACAAGTGAATGCAAGCATACTTGATCAACAGCCATACAGGTCACACTGAGAGTGGACATATAAACAACTTTAACACTGTTAAAAATATGCGCCACACTGTGAACCCACACCAAACCAGAATGACAAACACATTTCAGGAGAACATCCGCACCGTAACACAACAGAACAAATACCTAGAACCCCTTGCAGCACTAACTCTTCCGGGACACTACAATATACCCCCCCCTCCCCCCCCCCCACACACACACACACACCTCAACCCCGCCCGCCCACCTCAACCTCCTCGTGCTCTCTCAGGGAGAGCATGTCTCAAATTCCAAGCTGCTGTTTTGAGGCATGTTAAAAAAAAAAACTTTGTGACTTCAATAATAAATATGGCAGTGCCATGTTGGCATTTTTTTCCATAACTTGAGTTGATTTATTTTGGAAAACCTTGTTACATTGTTTAATGCATCCAGCGGGGCATCACAACAAAATTAGGCATAATAATGTGTTAATTCCACGACTGTATATATCGGTATCGGTTGATATCGGTATCGGTAATTATGAATTGGACAATTTCGGGATATCGGCAAAAAAGCCATTATCGGACATCTCTAGTTTAAACTAAACACTTTGCACGTTTTTCTCAGAACACAGACACAACCTAAAAATGCCGGGATATCAGTTTTGGTCTAAATCGCCCTGCCCTAGCCAGGAGTTTAAAAAAAATATCATTACCGATCATCAGTCAGTCACATTTGTCACTTTATGACCGCTGGCTGGTGCGAGCTCAGTACGAAGAAACACCCGCGGTCAAGGGTATAAAGACCAACCGCACAGTTCCTGTCTTCCCAGTAAAAGGGCTGCTCCCTCCTGCCTGCGCTAACAAAATAAGGGTCATAGAAAACGAGCATTTGATTTGGTCATTCTATAAGTAGCTCGCCTGCTTGTAAAGTGTGTGCACCCTTGTTTTAGAGGGATGCTGTGATTCCCTACCTGTCTTCAACAAGGTTAGCGACTAACGGTTGTAATCTTTGACATGAACAGTTGCTGTTTTGAATATTAATGCAGCACGGACACATCCGCCCTATTTGGGAAGCAGATGTTGACCAAGTGCATCGCATCAAGCTTGTTTGCCTTCCGAGGGACCGAGCTGTTTGTCTTGAGGCTTTTAGCTGCTGCCGCTTTACAGCGCCACTGTGAGCTGATCTCTTATGTAACTGCAAGGTGTGGCCGAGGACACCGTTTTATTTTCAGCTACTGTTCCCTATAGTAAGGAATGGAAGTTGACTCACGCGCCATTGCACACCGCCTCCACCTGCAGATGATGTAGTGGGCCAAAGGTCAAACAGAGGAGTTGGGCATTGGGGTGTTTGACCAAGCGTAAACAGTCTTCCAATGAAGACTATTCTACTTTTCCTTTCTATCTAAGCCTTATTAAGCCTAAATTGAGTAGTTTACCCTGCCAATGTATCAAGGGACGGAAGTCAAGCTAACTGAAATGTAACTCATCACATCCTGACCGAAGTCATGTAGGGATGCCTTTCATATATAATAGAACATGAAACATACTAAGTATTACCGGAGATCCCTGCTAGGTGTGGAAGTTACATTTCAAGAAAAACTGCGACTGGTGAATAACAAAACGACCATATTTTCCGGACTGTAGAGCAGCAGGATTCAAAACGCACCCACTAAAGCAGGCCAGGGCATTTATTTTGACTCCGTGGGCCAAATTTAGAGCAAAAAAATGTGTCTGGGGGCCGGTATATCTGATTTTTTAGAAACACTAATACAAAACCTCACAATAATGTCTGAGTGCTAAAAACGTTATGGATAGACCGGACCGCCTTAACAAAACGGAATGGAATTTAAACAATTTTTACTGAATGAGACACCCAAAATGTTCATGAAAATGAAGAATGTGGGACTTACAATATTAACTACGAACGATAAAACACTGAATATTGACAACATATGAACGTCACACCCCCTCTCGATCGACATATTTTATAATAAAGCGAAACACAAAAAATTCAACACAAACAGCGAAATATGAACGCGAAGGGTAGAAATAAAACACCTATAATCTGATATATGTGATACATCACTAAGCTTTACAACTTTGTTGTAAAAATCTCCTTCCGCGTCTGTCCCTGACACCCGCATTTCAGGCTGACACTCTGGAAACGCTCCCCACCCACACTGCTTGGTGCCTCGTCTGAACTGCTGTGACTTAGATTACCATAGTAACTAATTAGATTACCATATTAACTAATTAGATTACCATAGTAACTAGTATATCATGCAAAAGTGCAGATTCCAACCATTTAAATACTTTGTATAGTTACGATCATTAGAAAACATCACTGCACATCATAATGGCAGCTACAGTTTCCATCTTAAAGATGTAAAAAAATTAATTGGGAATGTCCGGCGGGCCGCATGTGGCCCCCGGGCCTTATATTGCCCAGGTCTGCTCTAAAGCAATATTTTGCCATTTATTAGTCGCGCCGGACTATAAGCCGCAAATATGTATGTTTTGAAATGAGTTATTTACACAGAAATATTTTGTAGATGTTTATTTACATACCTTAATTGTTACCAAATGGTGCCTGTAAAATGGCTGATCAAACAGAACTCGACCCACTAGCTGCAGAAGCTAGCTCTCCAATCAGCTAAACAGACGCCATAACTCTTAAGTCTTGGTGAATTTACTGAGGAGTTTGTGAAACTGAAACAATACAAAAATAAGTTGTTGTAAGTTAATACTAACACAGACATTTTTAAATGTGTTAGCATAGTAGCTAATATTAACAACGCTAGCTTCATTACATTACGATGGCACGTACAAATATGCATGAAAACACTCCTACAGACATCACACATGGGACGGTTTAGTAAGAAAGAATTGTTTGTTATATTGTAAAACTCATAAACGTTGCTTGAAGTGATGAATGACAAAAACGCTATGGAAGGTTTCACTTTCAGTTCCAGGTATTAAAACAGGAAGTACATTTTCAACCTGCAGCACCTGCAGTAAGCAAAATCGTCTAAAAGATGGCGTGGTAGCACAAACAATAACACACCATTACAGCGTTTCTCCTGGGGTTTAATGAAAACTATTGAACACATTAATTTATGGCAATTAGCGAAGAAAAATCCCTAAATTAGCCACACCGTTTTATAAACCGCAAGGTCCAAAGCTAAGGAAAAAAGCAGCGGCTTATAATCCGGAAATTACGGTATACCCGTATCTACAACCCGCAAGGCATGCTGGGAAGTCCATGCGCACACGTCCCCATAAGGTTCCTGTTTATGGGTGTAGTTTTGCATGTATTTTAGTTTGTAAGGTTTTTTTTTGATACCCACATACAGATAGTTCAGTTTGTGTGGTACAGTTACATTGTGTGCTACGCTGTGTTGGGACTAACGCGTTACAAAGTTACTGTAACGCCGTTAGTTCCGGCGGTAACTAGTAATCTAATGCATTATTTTTTATATTCAGTAACTCAGTTACCGTTACTACATGATGCGTTACTGCGTTATTTTACGTTATTTTTTATGTAGTATTGGCTAGAAACAGAAGATCTGAGTGTGTTTTATTGGAGAGTTGCAGTGTCGTCCTTCTGAATGTTCTTGTGTCGGAGAAGAGAGAGGCGCGCTCTGTGTGTGTCTGGGTGTGGGTGTGAGGAGGGGAGAGGGGGCGTGTCTGTGTTTACTAACAAGACATGGCGGAGCTGAAGTCGAGTTTCTTAACATGGAGATATTCTCACTACTTTTCTTTTGTCGAGCACAAAGAAAAGAACATTTTAGTTAAATGTAAGTTGTGTCTTGGATCAAAGATCCCATCTACTGCCCAAAACAGCAATTCAAATCTGCTGAAACAGCTACAAAAGCAACATGCTTCGACGAAGCTAGTAAAGAGAGACACTCTTCACATCCACAATCCAACAGCGGCTGGATTTTATTGGAGGGACTGCTAGCCAGGACAACATTGATAGAGCCATTGTAGCGTATGTGCTAGAAGACATGCAGGCTATTTCTACAGTGAAGTCACCCGCTTTCAGGAAGTTAATTAGCATGATAGCGGGCGTCAAACAGCAAATGGCACGAAAACATATTCCAGGTTCCTGGACACAGTGGACAGTGAGTACATAAACATGGAAAGCGAGTTAAAGAAAACACTCCAAACTCTGCCTCTGCTCATCATTCAGCACTGAAGGTACACACACTTGTCAATTCTCTTATATACTTTTTCATTCTAGACTTCTAGAGTGTTTGATTATCACATCACTCTAAATGTATAGACTATAAAGTTCACAAACATAAAGAGGGATCCTAGTGGGCCAGGCCAATCTTTCATTATCTCTAAACTAAAACTGAGTGTTCTGGGCTTCAGTACAGTGTTGAGCTCCTCCTGAAGACATGATTTTATTTCAGAATTCCTTGAGAGAAAAAAATGCCTGGTTAGGCGTGTGTATAGCAGTATGTGTGCTGTATATAGTGACATGACATATAATCATGTCATGTGTGCCTTCCTTGGGTGAAGCCATGTTTACAGCTATGTTGTGACATGTTATTATGCTGTTTCTTACTTATGTATGTTATGTTGCAGCTATTTAAAATAGTTTTGTCAATTTGTTCTGGCCTGAAAAAAATTGGCCCTTTGAAACATATCTTTGTCTTTGTGTGTTGTATGAAGACCACATTGCTTAGCAGAGTTCAGTGATGCAAATGCATGTCAAGTTGATCAACAGATTGTATTATTCTCCAGTGCAATAACAGTACTGATATGAAAGCTAAAAGGGCATTAATGGGAACTTTAAAAAAAAAAAAGAAAAAAAGAAGTAACTAAATAGTTACTTTTCACAGTAACGCATTACTTTTTGGTGTAAGTAACTGAGTTAGTAACTGAGTTACTTTTGAAATAAAGTAACTAGTAACTGTAACTAGTTACTGGTTTTCAGTAACTAACCCAGCACTGGTACTACATTATTTTTAATCGCACCATGAGTGAGGTAGGTTGGTATATTGGACTTTTGGGTTGATGACCTTCTGAGAGTAACTGTGATAGGGTTTTGGCCTGAAAACATTAGGGCAAAAATGCTCCCACACATTAAAAAAAAATGATCTGTGTAAATCTCTTGGATGGTTTTGAATGCTGAATCACAAAAATGAAGGAATTCACTGTATATTTTAATCTTGTTTACACGCTAGGATTAGATTTCAATCTTGAACTGGTCGCGTTAACAAGTTCTCATTTGCGGTCTGTATCGCGTGTGGAGGAACGATCACATTAATTATCTGGCATGTCTTCAGTTTAACTTCGTGGACTCATTTGGACTCTGTCTTGTGCTTGCTGTTATGAACGTTTGTGAAAAATACCTGTGGAGGAGCATTCGCCATGGAGTCTTCAGCGATAAGCTTATGCATGAGTGCATGTGTTTGTATCGGTGAATCGATCAGCCCAATCCCCGCAGCACAAACCCGTGCATAACGAGTTCGACTGTCGAGGAGCGATTACATGACCATGCATTGAGAGTTGTGTGATGTGCCATGACTTAGTTTCTCAAATACGTAAAGTATTGCCTTTTTGAAGGGGCCCTATTATGCAAAACCAACTTTTCTTAACCCTTTGTACCTGCTGTTGTCCATTTGAATCTGCACAAGTCCCGAAAATTTGAAATCAAACCGTGGCGGCACTGTGGAGATATTTTTAAAACACTCTTGCCTTCCTTCACACTTTCGCTAAATGATCGGTTTGGAATTTTCCCCTATTAGTAAGAAAGTAAGTACATTTTATTTATAAAACATAGGTGAATTGAAACAACAATTCAATTAAAACAGGGGAAACCTCATAAAAAGTGGAATAAAAATGGTAATTAAAAGGTGCTTTACTAAAAAGTGAAGTCTTCGAATGTTTCATAAAAGTGTAAACATGGTCAAGCTCACAGAGGGACTTGTTGTTCCAAAGTCTGGGAGCTATAGCCTGGAATGCCAGGTCTACAGGTCTAAAATGGGTTTTTGGGATCTTTAGGAGACCCTGGTCTGAAGACCAGAGGCTGCGCCCTGAAGTGTAGGGGCATAAAAAAGTGACGTTTTTCTCATTGACGCGAGCGGATTATCCGTATATTTTTCCCGAAGAGCCTCGTGCAAGTCCACCATTTTAGCCTGACGCTGTTGCCATTGTAGACTGGTTGGGCAAACTCCCATGCACCCTCAAGGACCGTGCCGAGAGTATAGAGCTGGTCCACAGTTCCACGACCAGGGAGGGGGCATGGGAGTTTGCCCAACCAGTCTACATGTGTTTTGTGGACTTGGAGAAGGCATTCGACCGTGTCCCTCGGGAAGTCCTGTGGAGAGTGCTCAGAGAGTATGGGGTATCGGACTGTCTGATTGTGGCGGTCCGCTCCCTGTATGATCAGTGCCAGAGCTTGGTCCGCATTGCTGGCAGTAAGTCGGACACGTTTCCGGTGAGGGTTGGACTCCGCCAAGGCTGCCCCTTGTCACCGATTCTGTTCATAACTTTTATGGACGGAATTTGTAGGCGCAGTCAAGGCGTTGAGGGGATCTGGTTTGGTGGCTGCAGGATTAGGTCTCTGCTTTTTGCAGATGCTGTGGTCCTGATGGCTTCATCTGGCCAGGATCTTCAGCTCTCACTGGATCGGTTCGCAGCTGAGTGTGAAGCGACTGGGATGACAATCAGCACCTCCAAGTCCGAGTCCATGGTTCTCGCCCGGAAAAGGGTGGAGTGCCATCTCCGGGTTGCGGAGGAGACCCTGCCCCAAGTGGAGGAGTTCAAGTACCTCGGAGTTTTGTTCACGAGTGAGGGAAGAGTGGATCGTGAGATCGACAGGCGGATCGGTGCGGCGTCTTCAGTAATGCGGACGCTGTATCAATCCGTTGTGGTGAAGAAGGAGCTGAGCCGGAAGGCAAAGCTCTCAATTTACCGGTCGATCTACGTTCCCATCCTCACCTATGGTCATGAGCTTTGGGTTATGACTGAAAGAACAAGATCACGGGTACAAGCGGCCGAAATGAGTTTCCTCCGCCGGGTGGCGGGGCTCTCCCTTAGAGAGAGGGTGAGAAACTCTGCCATCCGGGGGAAGCTCAAAGTAAAGCCGCTGCTCCTCCACATCGAGAGGAGCCAGATGAGGTGGTTCGGGCATCTGGTCAGGATGCCACCCGAACGCCTCCCTAGGGAGGTGTTTAGGGCACGTCCGACAGGTAGGAGGCCACGGGGAAGACCCAGGACACGTTGGGAAGACTATGTCTCCTGGCTGGCCTGGGAACGCCTCGGGATCCCCCGGGAGGAGCTGGACGAAGTGGCTGGGGAGAGGGAAGTCTGGGCTTCCCTGCTTAGGCTGCTGCCCCCGCGACCCGACCTCGGATAAGTGGAAGAAGATGGATGGATGGATTGGCTGTTGCCATTAAGCGCCTTCTTACTTGCTATCCTCTTGTGGGGCAGACTGACTCATACATGCGCATGTATCCCCAGCTGTTGCCATTTCGGAATTCAAAGTTTGAACTTAATCCGTCAGTAGACTCGATATTGAAGTAGGGCTGGGCGATATATCAAATATACTCGATGTATCGCAGGTTTGTCTCTGTGCGATATAGAAAATGACTATATCGTGATATTCGAGTATACATTCTCACACAGTTGCTTTTAGCTGCAGGCATTACACTACATGCGTTTCTCACTCTTTCTTGTCTCTGCTTCTCACAGAGACATAAAACAAGCGCACCTTCTTACATACGTCACATACTGTCGCGCGTGCAACGTCATACGCCCTCGCGGAGCAGAGAGGTAACGGAATGGGTAAAGTTAGCTGTGGTGCTAGCGGAATGGTGCGAGTGGTAATACGAGAGAAAGAAGGTGCGAATCTGGTAACAAATGGAGGAAGAAGAATTAATTCCCAAGAAAAACAGCAGGGGGTCCATCGTCTGGCGGTGGTTTGGCTTCTAGTGGAAAGATGTTGAACAGACAACCATAATATGTAGGGATGTCCGATAATGGCTTTTTGCCGGTATCCGATATTGTCCAACTCTTAATTACCGATACCGATATCAACCGATATATACAGTCGTGGAATTAACACATTATAATGTCTAATTTGGATAACCAGGTATGGTGAAGATAAGGTCCTTTTTTTAAAAATTAATAAAATAAGATAAATAAATTAAAAACATTTTCTTGAATAAAAAAAGAAAGTAAAACAATATAAAAACAGTTACATAGAAACTAGTAATTAATGAAAATGAGTAAAATTAACTGTAAAGGTTAGTACTATTAGTGGACCAGCAGCACGCACAATCATGTGTGCTTACGGACTGTATCCCTTGCAGACTGTATTGATATATATTGATATATAATGTAGGAACCAGAATATTAATAACAGAAAGAAACAACCCTTTTGTGTGAATGAGTGTAAATTGGGAAGGGAGGTTTTTTGGCTTGGTGTAGTAATTGTAAGTGTATCTTGTTTTTTATGTTGATTTAATAAAAAAATAAAAAATAAAAACGATACCGATAATTTTAAAAAAACGATACCGATATTTTCCGATATGACATTTTAAAGCATTTATCTCTAGTAATATGTCAAGTATGCGGCAAAAGCGTTGCTACAAAAAGTAGCAGCACTGCTAATGTGTAGCATCATTTGAAAAGTCACCCGCTAGAGCAGGGGTCACCAACGCGGTGCCCGCGGGCACCAGGTCGCCCGCGGGCACCAGGTCGCCCGTAAGGACCAGATGAGTCGCCCGCGGGCCTGTTCTAAAAAAAAAAAAAAAAATTTTTATTTTTTTAAATTTTTTTAAATTTTTTTAATTAAATCTACATAGAAAAAACACAAGATACACTTTCAATCAGTGCATCAACCCAAACAACGGACTCAGCAACACACACCTTCATTCATGTGCACAGAAACAAATTAGGGAACACAACAGATTGCATATAATTTATAAACAAAATAAATTTTCAAAATAAGCATTTATGTACAGTCCAGATTATGTCCAGGTCACTCAAATTAGGGAACACAACAACAGATATCATATAATCTATAAACATAATTATACTTTCAAAATAAGCCTTTGAGGACTTCTCATCTTTTTTTTAATGTTTTTTGGCATCATTATCGTTTTCAACCATGTAACTTTCTAAAGTTAGAAAATACTGAATAAATGTTTTAAAGAAAGTAATACTAAGTGAATATCTGTTTTTGGCCTTAAAAATAAACATTTTACAGAGTACTATAATTAAATTGACTAAATCATGATTGTCAATGAACTCTCCTAAAATAACAGAAACCACATTAAGCTTCATAAACAAACCAATCCTTAAACACATTTTTTCAACTTCCACCCAAAACAAAGACACAATATGACAATACCAAAACAAATGCAGGGTGGATTCAGGCTCCTGACAACAAAATCGGCAATCATCTGACTCTGTCATATTCCATAATTTTAACATTTTCCCTGTGGGTAAGAAGTTATAAATAATTTTAATTTGAAAATAACGATTTTGCACATCGATAGTGGTTTTATAGATTAGTTTGAATATGGCATCCCATGGCAACGGGCAGTCAAAAAAGTCCTCCCATTTTACATTTGTGTTGTATGAGGCAGCCTTCAAAGATTTCTTTATTAAATAAAAATTATATATTTTTCTATTTATTTTAGTTCCTTTTTGCCAACTACAATTTCTTATTAGAGGTTTACAAACTAATAATTTAGTAGTTCCATAATTAATTATTTGTTTCCATCTTTTCCCAATTACCGGTACTCCAGTTAGTTGATAAAATGAAAAGCTTGAGCAAGCATCACCATACATAGCTCTAAATTCATCATACTTCATAATTTTACCATTCTCATTGATAATATCGTTGACAAAAATGATTCCTCTTTCAAACATATTTTTCCAAAAGAAAGGCTTTACAATATTAGAGTTCATCCATATTAACTGCTGCAAAATATTGTCTCTTTTTTCTGGCACATAAAATTGAAATCACCACTATGAGTGGATTGTTTCCTTTATGAACCCCGCCATGTTTCCCAGCAGACTCTGGGAGGGGATCACTTGTAAAAAAGGATACAATTTCTTTTGATACAGTACATGTTCTTTGTCCAACAGGACATTTGTGTACCACTCAATGTTTAAATACATCTTTGGAACAATTGATGCTTTTAAAGACAGACACATAGCTTCAAGGTTGAGAAGTTTCAGGCCCCCATATTCATACTCTTTGTACAAAACCTTTCTTTTAATCTTTTCTGGTTTGCCGTTCCAGACAAAATCGAAGACCCTCCGCTCATAAATCTTAAAAAAGTTTTGTGATGGAGCTGGTAATGACAAAAACAAATAAATAAATTGAGGAATAATTAACGAGTTGGCAATAGACATTTTATCATACAAGGTTAGGGATTTCCCTTTCCATAATTGCATAATTTTGTCCAGCTTTCTTAGTCGATTATCATAATTTACTGAGCCTAGATCTTCCAGATTTTCTGGGACAACAACACCAAGTATGTTAACTGGTCCATCTGTCCACAAAACAGGCACTTTGCATTCCATTCGAAAGGACGTTCCCTTTAGATTTCCGATCCTTAACATTTTACATTTATCATAATTAAGCTTAAGGCCAGATTGCTGTGAAAATATGTCCAAAAGATTAAGAAGGTTCCGCAAACAATGAGGAAAAATCTTATCTTTGTGAATCGGCCTTTTCTGACATGAACTTCATCAAGAACAAACACAGAACACGCCTCACTGATGCACATCTGCAAGACTCACTCAGAGTTGCAGTGTCAAGTTACACACCAGAGTACAACACACTAGTTAACAGCATGCAATGCCAGGCTTCCCACTAACTGACAAAGAAACAGATAACAGATTTGGTGTCCAGTTCAAAGTGTGACATGATTTAAAAATTTGAGAGTTTACTTTTGTATTTTACATGAGTTATTATTTGTACAAACATGGTGCAAAGTAACTCATGATTTGTTAAAAAAATGTTAGTGGCTAGCTAGTTAAAATGGGATATTGTGATTTCACAAGACTGTCTTAGAAGTGATCATTTGAAAATGTTCAATTTGAAAAATGTGCACTAAGAGAAAATATAAAAATAAAGTGTTGCATATTGATATTTATCTGTTTCTATATATATTTATTGTGAGAAATCATTAAGATGATCAGTGTTTCCACAAAGATAAATATAATTAATTATTAATAATAACAGAGTTAAAGGTAAATTGAGCAAATTGGCTACTTCTGGCAATTTATTTAAGTGTGTATCTAACTGGTAGCCCTTCGCCGTAATCAGTACCCAAGAAGTAGCCCTTGGTTTCAAAAAGGTTGGTGACCCCTGCGCTAGAGAATGAAGAGTGCTTGAAACTCTGCATGTCAACATCTCCGCCGGTGACACACCAAGAAAATGCCCAAGCAACCATTTCCACATCAACACCGTATGAAAAAAATAGTCAACAACAGAAGGAGATAACGTCCGCAGGAACCTACCACATAGCGAAGGACATACACTATTTGATTTCCTATTTTGAAGCTCATTTTTATTTGACACTTGAAATATCTTGTGTGACATCATGCACAAAAGTGCACTTTATTCGTTGTAAACTATTGTACTGGCTTTCTGTACAAAAAGTGCACTTTAATTTAGTGTTGTTTTGATATGTCACCTTAGTGACATCATGCACAAAAGTGCACTAATAGCTTGTTTTAAAATATCTCTGACAATATTGCCCGTTCTGTTTTGGAAATGACATGAATGTTTGTGCCACTGCTTAATAACTGTTTAATAAATACACTTTTGGTCAATTGACTTAGTTGTGATTTCCCTCTCTGCATGAACGTTTAAAATGAGCATATATTAATGCAGTATGAACAAGAATGTTTTAATGTAGACACATAGAATCATCATACTGCTGTGATTATATGCATCAAGTGTTCATTCAAGGGTAAGGCAAAATATCAAGATATATATCGTGTATCGCGACATGGCGTAAAAATATCGAGATATTAGGCCATATCGCCCAGCCCTATATTGAAGTGCTAAAAACCACAACAAAGATGGTGTCACGTGGAGCCACATAAATAAGCTCATCCTGAAGAGACGGTCAGAAAGCAGCTTAAAAAAGGTCCGTAACACCAAAGAGCCCCCTTTACGTGTTATGACTCTCATTGTGATTGAAGTCCAGTGGTTATTCTGCTTGATTAAGAAGGTATTTTTCAAATAAAGTGCTGTGATCAAAGCTAGCAAACGTGCTCACGCACACTTCGTTCTGATAGTAAGTGCGTACGGTTTGTGTGGCCTGACCTCTGTTTTCAACCTGGTGGGATCGTATTTACTCCTAGCATCCTGATGGCCAAGCTAACGGCCTTGTGTTTACGAACTCCACCGGTTATTATCGCACGCCGGGCTTGCCAAAACTGAGGTGTGACACTGGAGTTTTTCAGTCAGTCTACAGAGTACAGGAATGGCCCTCAACTTTGTGTGTCAATCACAAGACCCCTTGCGTAACTTCATTGTAGCGGAATGACGGCATCAACCGGGGCTTTATGTCCTCCTGCAACTAACTCTCGCATTATGCGGTGAATCATCTCGCATGTTCCTCCACTAATGGTGTTTACCGTGTTCCCACATACCTGACAAAGTGTTCCCATGCAACTTTTTGGAGTCCGGGTGTCAGGAGGCCGGTCTCTGCTCTGCATGACTTCTCCGAGACCAGTCTGTCTGGTTGCGGCAGGCCGAACATACAACTACAGTATGTTTGTAGGTACAGATTATTAGCATTGTGTACGTGTTGATGAGAGATGTGTGCACGTGGCTGTGACCACCAGTGCCTGGTCAAGTATTGATGTTTTATTGAAGGGACGGTCCGAGAGTGGGTGTAGCACAGGACCATCAATAATGCTACTGGTTTCACGTACGTCACACGCACAGTAAACCATCTCTCGGTGAAGCCTGATAGCGTGTTGAAATGTGTCAAACCTGCTGTGTGACGTCAAAAAGCCGGCGCTTGTTCTCGTTCACACGCATCGACATGTTGCAGCGCACCTGCATTCTGCCGCGGCAGAGGCCTCCCAACGCAGACGCCGTAAAGATACGATCACATTTCCCTGACAAGTGTGTCAATGTTGGCAAGCACAAAGATCAATGTTTGTGTCTCTGATCCAACAGTGGTTTCTCCTAATGTGCACTCAAAGTGGCCATGTTTCCTCTACCAGGAATAATAAAGCATCCAAGGCCCTTTCATGCAGACATTTATTTGTCAACTGCATAAAACGTGCCACGTAAATTCAGGGTTCCCCTCAGTATACCTGTGGCGCTAGGGGCGTGGTCAATATGACATCCTCATATCATTTGCATCATCTGCAATGATGCATATATTTTCTTTATTTATATTTATATACCGTAATTTCCGGACTATAAGCCGCGCCTGACTATAAGCCGCACCAGCTAAATTTAGGGGAAAATACAGATTGCTCCATATATAAGCCGCACCTGACTATAAGCCGCAGGGTTTTGATGTGTAATTACCCTAGTATATAGGGGTTCCTGCTACCACGGAGGGGATTGTCGGGACAGAGATGACTGTTTGGTAGCGCAAAGCGTCCCATTTATTAACAATAAATCTTTCAATCATTCAATCAAACTTTCACATCTTTGACATGGCGAGCAGCATTCGTGCAGAGTACAAATAATACAACGGTGCAAAGTAATGCAAAGTGCTCGCCTGTACGTTATCAAAATAACCAGCCTACCGGTATATGAAAAGTCAGTCTTTAATCATTGTGTCATCGTCTTCCTCCTGCGTACTAAAACCACCAAAATCCTCTTCGTCTGTGTCGGAGAAGAACAGGCCGTAAATAAGCCGCACCCTTGTATAAGCCGCAGGGACCAGAACGAGGGGAAAAAGTAGCGGCTTATAGTCCGGAAATTACGGTATATATATTAGGGCTGCAACAACTAATCGATTAAAATCGATTATAAAAATAGTTGCCGATTAATTTAGTCCTCGATTCGTTGGATCTATGCTATGCGCATGCGCAGAGGCTTTTTTTTTTTTTTAATTACATTTTTTTTTTAATTTTTTTATTTTTTTTTATAAAACCTTTATTTATAAACTGCAACATTTACAAACAGCTGAGAAACAGTAATCAAAATAAGTATGGTGCCAGTATGCTGATTTTTTTTCAATAAAATACTGGATAGGATAGAAATGTAGTTTGTCTTTTTTATCCGATTATTAATCGATCAATCGAAGTAATAATCGACAGATTAATCCATTATCAAATTCATCGTTAGTTGCAGCCCTAATATATATATATATATATATATATATATATATATATATATATATATACATACACACACACACAAATGTAAAATGACATTTTGCAGACTCCTCCCCTTCCTTGTGGAAAAGATTAAATAGATTAAAATATAGATACAATGTAAAATGTGGGTATCTTGCTAAATTTCACTAAAACAAACAATCATGTGAGATACAAAGCAGTGCAAAAGTCCCAATTTAAAAGTGACCAATACGAAGGTCCTGAGTAGTCCTGAGTTCAATCCCGGGCTCGGGATCGTTCTGTGTGGAGTTTGCATGTTCTCCCCGTGACTGCGTGGGTTCCCTCCCGGGTACTCCGGCTTCCTCCCACCTCCAAAGACATGCACCTGGGGATAGGTTGATTGGCAACACTAAATGGTCCATAGTGCATACTTGCCAACCCTCCCGTTTTTAGCGGGAGAATCCCGATATTCAGCGCCTCTCCCGACAACCTCCCGACAACCTCCCGACAGAGATTTTCTCCCGACAAACTCCCGGTATTCAGCCGGAGCTGGAGGCCACTCCCCCCCCAAAAAAAAGTCTGCCGCAGCTGCGATTGGACCTGACCAGCCTCCGGGTACAAGTACTGGAGTACCAATTGCTTGCCAGGGAAGATCTTCCCCAGGAAGCAAGGATTGACCGGTTTTGGGCCATGCTAGGGAGAGATGGAAGATTCTACACTCTCGTGCATTTGATGAAAGCACTTTTGTGCGTGCCACACAGCAATGCATCATCAGAGAGGGTGTTCAGCATGGTTAGAAAAATAGTGACAGAGAATAGAAAGAGGATGGACAATTCAACCCTTAACAAAGCATTGTACTTTCAAGTACAACAATGAGTAGATGAGTGTTGTGTGTGTGTATGTGTGTGTATATGTGTAAATAAATGAACACTAAAATTCAAGTATTTTTTTTATTTCTATATATAATAAAATTAAAATTAAAAATTAAAAAAAAAAATATATATATATATATATATATATATATATATATATATATATATATATATATATATATATATATATACCCCCACCCCACCTCCCGATATTGGAGGTCTCAAGGTTGGCAAGTATGCCATAGTGTGTGAATGTGAGTGTGAATGTTGTCTGTCTATCTGTGTTGGCCCTGCGATGAGGTGGCGACTTGTCCAGGGTGTACCCTGCCTTTTGCCCGAATGTAGCTGAGATAGGCTCCAGCACCCCCCGCGACCCCAAAAGGGACAAGCGGTAGAAAATGGATGGACGGATGGATGGATATATATATATATATATATATATATATATATATATATATATATATATATATATATTAGGGTTGTACAGTATACCGGTACAAGTATACACTGTTGGCGTTTACGCACTTTTTGTGTCTTTTTACGCATTGAAATCAGGGCATTTCCGGAAGTCCGCACGTCCCCGGGATGCAGATATTCTTATTTTTTTACCGACCCTGCCTTCTCCGGGTCAAAACTTTGGTTTACTTGTTTTTTTTTATAGATTATCGCTTTCCGCCGGTGTTTTTTGTTTATATTTGCCGAGTCAAATTTCCGTCCCCGTTTATTGCGTTTTCATTGGTTGACTGCAAAGTAATGACATTTCTGGTAGAATTTCTTAAATTTTGATTTGCTGTAAGTTTTATCAATCACAAATACTGCATTTCCGGTATTAGGATGGCCGTGTGTTATTGTTTTTGTCATGGCGAGCAATAAACCCAAGAAGCGAAGTTTCAATGAAAAGTGGCTTCAGGTGCCACTTTTCAGCAAATGGCTCACTTATGACTATGGAAAAAAGTTTTGCACGCCATGTAAACGGGCTAATAAAAAGAACACCTTTACGACCGGGTGCACTGATTTTCAAAGATCCAGCCTCACCGGGAACCAAGAAACATCATGTTACACCTTTCCTGCTTGTCGGCTCCCAGACCGTGGTCGAGGAGCGCAGGGGAGACGTTCCCTCCAGGGCCGATTATATTGTCGTGGGTAACACCCTCCACTTCTACAGTTTTCGCTCTTTGGTCAGAATGACGAGGCCGTCGATTTGTTACAACTCTTTGTTTTCCACAAAGCCAAGTGGACATCCCCCATGCTATTAACACTCCTGAACATGCTAGCGCTCCCTCTCCTAACTTGCCCACTCACTTACTCACGTCACTCACCCCACATATTGCCATTCTTAAAGGGGAACACACAGCTTATGGCCATCACGAAGCCAGAGATGAAATTCTAGAGGCATTGAGTGCCACTGTATTAAATTACATTGAAACTAACTTGCAAAATTCTAAGTTTGTTGGTCATGAAAGTGTAGATGTGGCGGTTTTTAAAGGACTGATGATCTACATACATGGGAGAAAAATCAATTCAATTTGTCATATATATGTATGCCCTGGCACACCATTATCATTATTTCATGACCGAAACAAAAACATTTTACACTTTTATACTGAAATAAATACACCTACAACCTATGACATGAAAATATAGAAAAAAATACCGTCAGCGGTAAAGTCTAGATCCATGAAGGAAAGAAGAAAGTGAATGAATGTTTATAACGGAATAAATTTACATATGCATAAAAATGTGTTTTCTTTTGTATTATTTTTTAAAATTAATTATTTATGACAACCTTTTTCCAAAACACAATATAGAATGTGAGTTATAACAGGATAATGCATACATGTATTTTTTGGGGGGAAAATGTTACAAAAAAGTGGGACCCCAAAAATGTACTGTGGGACCCCATTTTTATGACTTGATGGGTCCCATTTTGACAATTCCTAGCGCCAACACTGGTATAGTATCGCGGTACTAATGAATCAAAAACGGTACTATACTCTGTTTGAAAAGTACCGGTTCGCCATATTTTATTTTACTTTTTTACAGGCATGACGGCGCGTCGTCGTCACATCGTGACATTGCTTAAAAAACTCATTTTACAACGTATATATCTTTGGCTTCTAGTCCCGTGCGGCTAATATATGGAAAATATTTATTTCTTCTAAAATTTAGTAGGTGTGGCTTATATCCCTCTGTTAAGTTAAAGTTAAAGTACCAATGATTGTCACACACACACTAGGTGTGGTGAAATTTGTCCTCTGCATTTGACCCATCCCCTTGTTCACCCCCTGGGAGGTGAGGGGGAGCAGTGGGCAGCAGCAGTGGCCGCGCCCGGAAATCATTTTTGGTAATTTAGCCCCCAATTCCAACCCTTGATGTTGAGTGCCAAGCAGGGAGGTAATGGCTCCCATTTATATAGTCTTTGGTATGACTCGGCCGGGGTTTGAACCCACGACCTACCGATCTTAGGGCAGACACTCTAACCATTAGGTGCTCTATATTCCCCAAAAACGGTATCCCATTTTAGAATAAGGCTGTAACATAACAAAATGTGGAAAAAGTGAAGCGCTGTGATTACTTTCCGGATGCACTGTGAATACAGCGACAAAGTTGCTTAATTGGCAACACAGCTGTGTTTGTGAAAAAGATCACAACCTCAAATATTCATGCAATTCTATTTTTTGATGACGATTATCACATAACTGCTTGAGGCGGGGCATGTCTCCTATGCAGTGGTGGGGTGGAGCTGACCCTCGAACCCCTGACCAATTGCAACAAAGTATGCATGGCATGGTCAGGTGTGTACCGTGCAGGCGGTGGACTCCCAAGTGTGTTAACCAAGAGAAGACAGCAGATTTACCCATTTATGGAGCTTACTTTAGTACCCACTGGAATTCAGTATCATATTATATGCCCTTGAAATGAGTAGGAGCCCCTTTTAGATAACACTACATTGTATGTGATTATAACATAACCGTTGACTGTATAAAAGGATTTGATGGAATCCTTCATATCTGAATTGTACTGAAAATATGTGCATGTCTTTTGTTTTTCAGCTCTTCAGAGAAGTCAGAATAATGAAGATCTTGAATCATCCCAATATTGGTAAGTGCAGCCTTAAACAGGCCTCTCAACTAAGGTGTAAACTAAGTCCAAATCAGCGTTTCCTAAAGGGGTCATATTATGATTTTTAATCTAAAATGGTGGTGCTTTGGTCAAAATTGGGCATACATTTTGCCTTACAGACCATCTTCAAGCCGCTTGACGCTTTGAAAAGTGGGGCAAGTGAACGCCTCACCCCCTCCAACTGGCTGCGACTGTGTCTCCGCCCAGTCAGCCATGTTGTTGTTGTTTAAGCGGTACACTTCTGTACCAACGCATATCCTAAGTTAGAACTATGCGCTACTTTTTATTTCAAATGGCAACAGCGGATGATTGTAGCACATAATTGTTCATGTACAAGCCAATGTGAAAAACAAACTTCAGAACCGAGGAGATGAAAGCATCTCAAAGGGTAGTTTTAGGCCGTGTCCGCAGGCAAACGCCTACTGTTGTGTGTAATAACGCAGACTTTTGCGAACGCTGGCCGTACGCGTGTGCACCAGGGGTGTCAAACTCATTATAGCTCCGGGGCCGCATGGAGGAAAATCTATTCCCACGCGGGCTGGACTGGTAAAATCATGGAATAATAACTTAAAAATAACGACAACTTCAGGTTGTTTTCTTTGTTTTACTTTAGCCAAAAATAGAGCAAGCACATTCTGAAAATGTACACATTATACAGTAAATAATCCTCTTGGCAAAACACTTCAAGTTAGTAAAAAATTTTGAGGAAAAAAAATAGAGTAGTTTCAAAAACACCATAAAGAACACAATGAACTTAGACTTTGTCTGTGTTTTTACAAAGTCATTAAACTTTAAGCACTTCCTGTTGGCAGTTCATTAAAGACGTGTTCGGAAAAGCAACCGAGTGTTTCCTCAAACCGCCGCACTGGTGAAATATGCAACTGCAACAACACATTAATTTATCATCTGTCGAATATCACACTTATAATATAAACAATTATCAAAATGACACCGTAACCAACATCAAGGTAACATAAATAAAAAGTCAAACAATGTGACTAAGCATAAAATAAAATAGATTAAACAACAAATATAAGAACACACATTTTTACAAAGCAGTTCAGGGTGCGCATCGGGGCGTCAACCAATTGCGAGCGCTGCAGGGAAGTCTAACTACAAAGATGATGGTCATGTTGACTTAAGTCTTTGCACCTTTCTGTTTCATAATTTCATCATTTGAGTGGATAATTGACAATGAATGAAGGTATTGTGCGACGATACAGCATCAGGCTGCCGCCATCTGCTGCCAATCACAACAGGACCAGCTGATTGTTTGCGCTTGCGATGATTGGAGTAGCGGCAGCCAATCCAGACGACGCTTAAAATCAGCTGACACGTTATCTTTACAGTATGACGTGGGTTACACTTGAATTACTATTGCGACATCCAGTGGACACATTTAGGACAGCAGTTTCTTTCATTAAAAAATTGCGGCTCATTTTTATAGATGGCAAACTCATCTTGGGGGGCCAGATTGCACCTGTACATTTGACACCCCTGGTGTACACTGCAAAAACTGAAATCTAAGTAAGATGAAATATCTCAAATAAGGGTGATATTTGCTTATTTTCTGTCTGATAAGATAATTCTTCTCACTAAGCAGATTTTATGTTAGAGTGTTTTACTTGTTTTAAGGGTTTTGGTCCTAAATGATCTCAGTAAGATATTACAGCTTGTTGCTGAGATTTGATGACCTATATTGAGTAAAACATGCTTGAAACTAGAATATCAACTGTTGCAAAGCTGTGTCATCAACACTCACAAGTATAAAACTGCTTTTTTAAAGTTATAATTTCTTATTTCAAGCATGAAAAAAAAATCATGACTTTGACACAATTGTGTCTCATAATTAAAACAGATGACAGCCTAATTGACTTTGCTGTTTTATTTTCAATGAAACAATAAAAAATATGTACTCATATAGTAGTACAGTTGGAACAGTACAGTAAACGGACAGTTAATATTTAAACATGTGACATTTCTAACAATTTTGAACAGAAATATTTCATGCACATTCAGATAAATTCTTCAAAATTACAATTAAAAAAATGTTGGCCGGGGGCCGGGCTGTAAATATGCGCACTAATTGACTGAAAGAGCACGCACTAGGCGCGATGATGTCATGTTATCGATGGGAAAAGGCATTTTCAGACAATATGATTTGCCTGAGCGGCTAGGAGACCCCGAGAGTAACAAGCGGTTGCCCTGTTGCCTTTCCATTAAGAACAATAAACTAGTTTTTAGTATAAGTTTGCTGGTTTCAAGAAATGTAATGCCGGGCGCATATCATTATGTCAAGATAATGGCACCTACTTTTACTTAATTTAAGAATATTTTTCAACATATTGAGCAAAAAGGTCTTTTTTTTTTCTATCAAGAAAAAAAAAAGACCTTTTTTGCCAAATTTTCTTGTTCTATTGGCAGATAATTTTGCTTAGTTCAAATAAAATACCCCTAAATTTTGTTTTGTTTTTTCTTGTTTTTGAACACTGACTTTTTGCCGTGTACGCGGCTCAAACGGAAACTTGTACTCCCCTGATGACGTTACGGTTGTGCTCTGTCATTTCCAAAGCTCAACCGGCTTTAAACACACTATAAGAGGACTTACTGTATGTTTGAACGTAAACGAGCTGCTATTTTCTCTGTATATTGATAAAAAAGACGCATCAAAATGGGCTTTGCGACTCTATTGACTATTGACAGTCAGCTGTTTTGTATACGATTGCTGTTGGACCTCTAGCTGATGGGACAACTTTGACAATCAAGACTTTTTTTCTGTCATAACAAATGTGCAACATTATCTCATGATTTTAGTCCTTATTTAACGACGGATCATGAAGTTAACTTGCTTGTGTTGGTTCCATTTGTGTAGATGGGGGAGGGCGTGACCGAGCCACTAAAAAAAACATGATGTATCCTTCCTCCTCGTTAGTGTGTACTGATGGTAAAGACACTTAATTTCACATGTAATATATCACTATATTGATGATCAAATGTGTTATAATTCCACGTCCGTGCGCTTTAGTCACTTTAACATTCAAGAGGTTTCCTTTGCTCCTTGTCAGTGTGTGCTGATTTTAGAAATAGTGTACACTTCACTGCACATGCAATAAAATCACCATGTTGCAGATTAAACATGTTATTATTCCACAAGTGTATGGGCGCTTAAGGCACTTAAAAAAAGATTCATAATGTTCCCCTGGCTATGTGTAAGTGCAGGCTGGTTTTAAAGATAATGTCCACTACCGTTCAAAAGTTTGGGGTCACATTGAAATGTCCTTATTTTTTAAGGAAAAGCACTGTACTTTTCAATGAAGATAACTTTAAACTAGTCTTAACTTTAAAGAAATACACTCTATACATTGCTAATGTGGTAAATGACTATTCTGGCTGCAAATGTCTGGTTTTTGGTGCAATATCTACATAGGTGTATAGATGCCCATTTCCAGCAACTATCACTCCAGTGTTCTAATGGTACAATGTGTTTGCTCATTGGCTCAGAAGGCTAATTGATGATTAGAAAACCCTTGTGCAATCATGTTCACACATCTGAAAACCGTTTAGCTCGTTACAGAAGCTACAAAACTGATCTTCCTTTGAGCAGATTGAGTTTCTTGAGCATCACATTTGTGGGGTCAATTAAACGCTCAAAATGGCCAGAAAAAGAGAACTTTCATCTGAAACTCGACAGTCTATTCTTCTTCTTAGAAATGAAGGCTATTCCACAAAATTGTTTGGGTGACCCCAAACTTTTGAACGGTAGTGTACATGCCATTGTACGTCAAGTATAACAAAATAAACATAATAACAAAGGTTTTAATGCAGGCCTATTCACCTGGCCACATCCGGCCCGCCAAAGCTTTTCATATGCCCCGCCGAACATCGCACAAATCAACTTGATTAAACCTTTCAAACTAGGGTTGATCATGTATGCAGTTCTCCCACCACCCCACTGGGGGCAACAGTGTGGCAAATGTGTCACGCTGAAGCAGCAGTGGGGTGAGTAGAAGAAGACTACTCATTCAACCCTGAAAAAAAGGAAAATGAATTGCGAAAATCAGACTTTTAACAGTGACTGGACAACAAAGTATGAATGTTCTGCCCCGAGCAAGTGCTCCAGGCATCGTTTCCCGTCTGACCTTTTAAGGGGCGACACTGTTCCGGACAAGCAGCAAGAACGGTAGAAATCCACACAAAACTTGGTCAAATCTACATAAGTAGACATTGTACATAAATATATTTCGTTTTTGTATTGGAATTTCTGACTTTGTGATGTCATTTGTATTCGTGGTTGTGTTGTTTTTGTCTAAGAGTAACGATCAAACCTCGTTTAATACATGTAAGTGCTAAATTTGACCAGTAGAGGGCAATAAAGCGACACTTTAGGTTTAATTGTGATGAGTCACATACGTTGTGCATTGTTTGCTGTGGATGTTGTTGAATTACTATTTGAGTAATCACATGTAATTTATTCTGTGAATGTATTAACATTAAACATATTTTATTTATATAAAATACACAATGGACATGATACATGATTTTGTAATGTTTGTTTTATGTTTATATTTTCAGTCTTACAGACCTATATGAAGGAAGATTTATAAAGAAATAAAACTAAAGAAAGAAAAGATTTCAAAAGAAGGTCTGGAGCTTCTGTTTCTTCATGCTGTGAACCATCTGTTGAGCTGCACATGCTGGAATAGTTCATTTATTGACTTAGACAAACTTTATTGATCCACATGGCAGTGCATTTGAAAGCCGATGTTTTTGCTTTGCAATTAAGTAAACACAGTCTCAAAGGAATTTAACTTGCAGAGGCAATTTCTGACGAAACATCCAAATTTCAATGTCGGGCCCTTGAGCCCTTAGGCTCAAGAAACTGCAGCCTTCGTCATGATGTATTTGAAAAGCCCTGGTGTATTGCCACCAAGTTTGCTTTTGATTGGACTAAATGTGCATGTCAGCAGGTGTTTGTGTGTAGCCGGAGACTGTTTTGAAACTACACTTGCGTGGATGGAAATCGTTTTAACCCCGGATATGCGATTTTGAAACGATCTGTGTTTGTGAGGGTATGACCTTAGGCCAGTGTTTTTCAACATTTTTTGAGCCAAGGCACATTTTTTTTAATAAAGAAAATACGGAGGCACACCACCAGCAGAAAAGGTTAAAAAATGAAACTCCACCAGGTTGTCGTGCCTTATTTTGAGTTTGTTGTTGTTTTCCTGTGTGTAGTGCTTTAGTTCCTGTCTTGCGCTGTTATTTCGGTGACCCTTCCTTCCTGTTTTGTTGGTGTTTTCCTGTAGCAGCTTCACGCCTTCCTTTTCAGTGCTATTGCCTGACCTGCTTTGTGTTAGCAATCAAGACTACCGTAATTTCCGGACTATAAGCCGCTACTTTTCCCCCTCGTTCTGGTCCCTGTGGCTTATACAACGGTGCGGCTTATTTACGGCCTGTTCTTCTCCGACACCGACGAAGAGGATTTCGGTGGTTTTAGTACGCAGGAGGAAGACGATGACACAATGATTAAAGACTGACTTTTCATATACCGGTAGTAGGCTGGTTATTTTGATAACGTACAGGCGAGCACTTTGTATTACTTTGCACCGTAGTATTATTTGTACTCTGCACGAATGCTGTTCGCCATGTCAAAGATGTGAAAGTTTGATTGAATGATTGAAAGATTTATTGTTAATAAATGGGACGCTTTGCGTTCCCAAACAGTCATCTCTGTCCCGACAATCCCCTCCGTGGTAGCAGGAACCCCTATATACTACGGTAATTACACATCAAAACCCTGCGGCTTATAGTCGGGTGGGGCTTGTATATGGAGCAATCTGTATTTTTCCCTAAATTTAGCTGGTGCGGCTTACAGTCAGGTGCGGCTTATTGTCCGGAAATTACGGTATTTAAGTTGTGCGTACGCTATCCTTCTTTGTGGGGACATTGTTGATTGTCATGTACGGATTTACTTTGTGGACGCCATCTCTGCTCCACACGCTGTAAGTCTTTGCTGTCGTCCAGCATTCTGTTTTTGTTTACCGGTACTTTGTAGCAAGTTCAGTTTTACTTTCGTTTTGCATAGCCATCCCTACGCTTCAGTGCCGTTTCCTTTCCGTTTTGTTAATTTTTGGTTTAATCATTACATACTATTTTACCTGCACGCAGTCTCCCGCTGTGCTCTGCATATTGGGATCACGACAAACCATCTTTGACACATTACGACTTCTACAATCAATCAATCAGTTTATTTATATAGCTCTAAATCACAAGTGTCTCAAAGGGCTGCAAAGCAATGAACTACCTGCTGCCACCTACCGATATGGAGTATTACATGGTTACCCTGCCCAGCTCTACACAGCACAGACACTCAACAACGGCACATTTGCAGATTCTAATTATTGATTTGCAAAAAAAAATAATTTTGGACCAATTGGGTGAAGTTGCAAAATTTCCCACGGCACACCGGACAATATCTCACGGCACAGTGGTTGAAAAACACTGCCTTAGGCTACGGATCGTTTCAAGAACGCATATCCGGGGTTAAAACAATCTCCTTCCACGCAAGTGTAGTTTAAAAACTGTCTCTGTCTACACACAAACACATACACCTGTTGTCATATACATTTGGTCCAGTCAGAAGCGGACTTGATGGCATTATACCTTTTTGTTATTATAACAGTGATTGGCCTCTAATCGTGTTTGATTTCTCTCCTATGCAGCGTAACGTACTCTGCGGGACTGTGATTTATAATTACCAAGCTGATAGTAAACACTCACCAAGCAAACGTCTATTTATCCCTCTGCTCGTCTCCCATCCCACCTTGTCTATTTTTAGCCCGTCTCCCACTCTTTCATATCCACGTGCTGCACAAACACCGCAGCATGCTTCTTATTGAGTGGTCACAACACTCACACACACTCACTCACACACACAAGCTGATGTTGTTCGTCCTTCATGTGTCTTGCAGTCAAGCTGTTTGAGGTGATTGAGACGGAGAGGACGCTCTACCTGGTGATGGAGTACGCCAGCGGAGGTGAGCTGCCCTCCATGTTGCACCTGCACAACACTCACTAGATCAGGGGTCACCAACCTTTTTGAAACCAAGAGCGACTTCTTGGGTACTGATTAATGCGAAGGGCTACCAGTTTGATACACACTTAAATAAACTGCCAGAAATAGCCAATTTGCTCAATTTACCTTTAACTCTATGTTATTATTAATAATTAATGATATTTACACTTAATTGACCGGTTTAAAAGAGGAGAAAACACAAAAAAAATGACAATTCAATTTTGAAACATAGTTTATCTTCAACTTCGACTCTTTAAAATTCAAAATTCAACCGAAAAAAAGAAGAGAAAAACTAGTTAATTCGAATCTTTTTGAAAAAGTTAAAAAAATAATTTATGGAACATCATTAGTAATTTTTCCTGATTAAGATTAATTTTATAATTTTGATAACATGTTTTAAATAGGTTAAAATCCAATCTACACTTTGTTAGAATATATAACAAATTGGACCAAGCTATATTTCTAACAAAGACAAATCATTATTTCTTCTAGATTTTCCAGAACAAAAATTTTAAAAGGAATTCAAAAGACTTTGAAATAAGATTCAAATTTGATTCTACAGATTTTCTAGATTTGCCATAATATTTTTTTTTAATTTTAATTATAAGTTTGAAGAAATATTTCACAAACATTCTTCGTTGAAAAAACCGAAGCTAAAATGAAGAATTAAATTAAAATGTATTTATTATTCTTTACAATAAAAAAAATAAATTTACTTGAACATTGATTTAAATTGTCAGGAAAGAAGAGGAAGGAATTTAAAAGGTAAAAAGGTATATGTGTTTAAAAATCCTAAAATCATTTTTAAGGTTGTATTTTTTTCTTTTTAAAATTGTCTTTCTGAAAGTTATAAGAAGCAAAGTAAAAAAAAAATAATGAATTTATTTAAACAAGTGAAGACCAAGTCTTTAAAATATTTTCTTGGATTTTCAAATTCTATTTGAGTTTTGTCTCTCTTAGAATTAAAAATGTCGGGCAAAGCGAAACCAGCTTGCTAGTAAATAAATAAAATTTAAAAAATAGAGGCAGCTCACTGGTAAGTGCTGCTATTTGAGCTATTTTTAGAACAGGCCAGCGGGCTACTCATCTGGTCTTTACGGGCTACCTGGTGCCCGCGGGCACCGCGTTGGTGACCCCTGCACTAGATAGTCATAAGCTTTTTTTTTTTTTTTTTTTAATCATGGAAGTGTGCACAGACAGGCTGGTTTAGACCAGATTTCCACTGCATGTCTAACATGTCCAATTCCTCCTATTCAGCACTCACGTCCATAAAAAATACTCAACTTTTATTTTTCAAATCAAGCAGCGTCACACTCTAATGACCTCCACAGAAAACGTCTCTCCCCCAAATCGATTTCTTGGAAAAGGTCTCATTGTGACGGGCAAAAGTGGCGGCGAAGGCAGACGAAATCGCATTAGCCCTGAGACGAGCACTCTGATCAGAGGCCAATTGCATTAGTTCTTAATAAAGTCAATCTAACGTTTTTTTTTTCTTTTTTTGCTGAGGCATTGATTCTTACTTGGGATTCAAGCCGGACAGAAGAGTCGTAGGTCGTCTTCTCTGGTGCATTGTAATGAGCTGATTATTTCACCGCGTGACAAATATGTCAACAGGAAAAACGTCCATAATTTGCTGAGTTCGTATACAAAAAAATGTCTTAGCTGAATTTGAGATGAATAAGAGTGTACCAATACATGATATTTTTGGTAAGAACATTCACAGTACAAAGGCAGTAGCAGGAATGGATACCTGTAATATTTCAATTGATACGGTACCTATTCCCTGTACCTTGGAGTAGAAAGCGGTACTCAACGATGCTAGTTTTTGGTACTTTTGTGTGTGTGTATTTTGGGGTAATTAATGTAAATGTGTTTAATAGTAAAAAAAAATGTTTCAAGATGTAACACTGAGCTGATAATAGCACCGTATTTTCTGGACTATAGAGCGCACCCGTATATAAGCCGCACCCACTAAATTTTAAAATAAACATTTCCCCCCAAATATTAGCCGCACCAGTCTATAAGCTGCAGATATACCGTATTTTTCGGACTATAAGTCGCAGTTTTTTTTCATAGTTTGGCGGGGGGTGCGATTTATACTCAGGAGCGACTTGTGTGTAGGGATGATACTCGTAACCGGTTTTCCTGGTTGTTTGATAAGAAAAGAACCGAGTCCTCGGACTCAAATCCCTTTTTGAGAACCGGTACCCGTTATCGAGACCACTATAGTAAAGGAAAAGAGTTGATTCTTTATTCGAATCCCGTCCCGACCAGAAATGCTCCGTGGGACATCACAAGAAATGACGTCACGTAGCTCAGTTATTAGGCGCAGATAGCGAAAGCAGGAAAACAATGGACGGGAAAAAGCGCTCCAAGGTGTAATAAAGTTCAAAACAAAAGCTATAATCCATCGAATAACTTTACTGAGACCAACCGGAAACATAGCAACCAGGCTAGCAACGCACCTCCTTTACGGCAGCTGTCGCAACCTTCTTAAAACAACCGCAGCACATACATATATATACAACATATCTCCCTTTTTTAACTTTTGTTTTTCTTTCCTTGTAAACAAAACAAAATCACACTGTATATGTGTTGTCTGTCTAATTATAAATAATGCAGACGAGGCGTGTTGGCTGAGTTCTTGACGTTTACTTTCACAGCGTGGCAACATGCAACACTTCTCGGGGCTACCGCGCATGCTCGTAACTCCCGTTGCATGCTGGGTAGTGTAGTTGTTATATTCTCTAGCTCATAACATTTTTCCCCCTATAAAGAAATAATGTTAACTCAATAAAGTGTATTTCTTTTTTTAGCTTTAACTTTTCATTTTTTTAGCATTGTAACCACATTTGCAAAGAACTTTTCTCTTCATAGAATTTTCTTTCAATAAAGAAATAAAATGCAAAAATGTCAAAGCATCATAACAAACAGTTATGTCAAATAGCAGCAGAAGTGCACTTTTTGGAGAGCTGTATTATTTTCAGTTTTGTGCCCAAGGGACTGATTGTATTTAACACTATATTATTATTTATACACCTATAGTGATCACAGAGACAGGTTGTTTTTGTGTTACTGTATATATTTGTTTCTCTGAAAAATCCCACTTAATATACTTTGGGTAACAACAGTCAATATTTATTTATTTTATTAAATTTTTTTAGGTGGGTAACAGTCAATATTTATTTATTTATTAGATTTTATTTTTTTATTATATAATAAAAGTGAGCTTTTGTTAAACCAAATATTGTGTGTTTTTTTCCATATACAACAATGTATCTGGACTCGATAAGAGAATCGATAAGGAATCGGTTCGATAAGAGGATTCGATAATAGGCTCGAACTCGATAATTCCTTATCAAACATCATCCCTACTTGTGTGTGAAATTATTAACACATTACCGTAAAATATCAAATAATATTATTTAGCTCATTCACGTAAGAGACTAGACGTATAAGATTTCATGGGATTTAGCGATTAGGAGCGACAGATTGTTTGGTAAACATATAGCATGTTCTATATGTTATAGTTATTTGAATGACTCTTACCATAATATGTTACGTTAACATACCAGGCACGTTCTCAGTTGGTTATTTATGCCTCATATAACGTACACTTATTCAGCCTGTTGTTCACTATTCTTTACTTATTTTAAATTGCCTTTCAAATGTCTATTCTTGGTGTTGGCTTTTATCAAATAAATTTCCCCCAAAAATGCGACTTATACTCCAGTGCGACTTATATATGTTTTTTCCTTCTTTATTATGCATTTTCGGCCGGTGCGACTTATACTCCGGAGCGACTTATAGTCAGATAAATACGGTATACGTTGTGAAATTAGGTATTTACACCGAAAGATTTTATAAATGTTTATTTACATACGTTTTAATTGTTTCCAAACTGTGTCTGTAACACGGCATAAACAAAACAGAAGCCATCGTCATGGACCCACTAGCTGCGGAAGCCAGCTCTCCAATCAGCTAAACAGCTGTTTTGGTGACTTTACGAAAGTGAAACAATACAAAAATAATCCCATTGTAAGTTAACAATACTAACAAAGACACTCGTAATCGTGTTAGCATATTAGCTACTGCTAACGACGCTAGCTTCATTATATTACGATAGCACATACAAATGTGCATGAAAACACTCCTACAGACATCACACATTGGACGGTTTACTAATTGTGAATAGTTTTAGTTATATTGTAAAACTTCAAACGTTGTTTAGTGATGAATGAAGAATCCATACAAGTAGAAACGCTATGGAAGGCTGGAAGGCTAGAAGTCAAAACGGCAGTTGTACCTCCAGTTGAAGTGAAGTGAATTATATTTATATAGCGCTTTTCTCTAGAGACTCAAAGCGCTTTACATAGTGAAACCCATTATCTACATCTTTAAGTTACATTTAAACCAGTGTGGGTGGCACTGGGAGCAGCTGGGTAAAGTGTCTTGCCCAAGGACACAACGGCAGTGACAAGGAAAGCAGTAGCAGGGATCAAACTTGGAACCCTCAAGTTGCTGGCTACCAACCGAGCCACACCGCCCAAAAGCTTTAGTCCAAACATAAGGGCAATGCAGCGCTGCAGTACCTGCTGGGATCAGACTTGTCCAGAAATGGCGCCGAAGTACAAACAATAACACACCTATTCAGTGTATTTGCTTGTTTTTGTTGTTGTTGTTGTAGTTTTCTTTCCTTTTTGTATTATGAGTGTCAACGAAGAAAAATATATGAATTAGTCGCAGATGTTGTAATTTATGGGTTATATAGTTCATGTGTGATGATCATTCATAATTTGCATACTTGATTTAATTGCTGATAAATTAATCTATTATCATTTATAGTTAAAAAGAGTTCAAAGGGAATTGATTTGATTTATACATGTATTTGACATTGATTATTTGAGAAACACTGACACTGAATTGAGTTGTTTTCTACTTCATAGCCTAACAAAGGGTTAACTAAAATACTGCATGTTCCACAATTCATTGCGGCAAACCGGATGTTAAGCAGGTGCATTGTGGTTGTTGAGATTGAGCATTACGAGCCTACGGGTGAATGAATGAACGACAGATAACAAGATAAAAGGATCTATTTGTTCCTTTTTGTATGCCCATTTTTTTCTATATAAAGTACAACTTTATTTACGCATTTTCGACATCCTGTCCAATACTTTGATCGTAGTTAATCTATAGCACCGTCTAATTAGCCGCTGGAAAAAGTAGCGCCTTATTGTCCGGAATTTACGATAACTGTTACATCCAACTGTTGTAAATCTCATTTGCAAGTAAAATTGGCGATACTGATCTTTAGCATGTATATCAGAATCAGAATCAGAATAGTTTTTATTGCCATTGTTTGAGAACGGGTTCACAAACTAGGAATTTTTCTTGGTGCAATCGTGCAACATATAACACAGAATAGGTAACAAAATGAGCTGTAACTGAGCTAACAGATCTTGTTATTGTTCATGTGCCTGATGGCCGAAGGGAAAAACCTGTTCAGGTGGCGGGAGGTGCGGGTCTGGATGGACCGTAGTCTCCTGCCTGAGGGGAGAGGGGAGAATAGTTTGTGTATATATGGCATTGTGATTTATTGATATATGGCATATCCAATGTAAATTAGCAATAAGTTAGCCAGCTTGAAAAGTGGAGCCTTAATTTTAGTGTTTTCTGGAAGGCATGCTTGCGACGTTGGCATGGAAAATTGTAACATTACCTGTGGGCAATCCACTATGAATACGCCAAGTGCTTGAACTGGTGCCAAGTCTCCAACCGGATGTGAGGATGTGATACAAAGATGTCAAAATATGGCACCGTTTGACTTGACGTAAATTGGTACTCTGTAGTACTGACGAAATTGTGTCGGTACCTATGCCTATAGCTGGGTTGCATATGACGTCACGTCTGTTTTTCTTCTTGGCGGCCTTATTGACACGATGGTCAAGCAGTTTGAGCGTAGCAAAAAAACAAGTGAGAGTGAGTGTAGAGTTTGAGCAGAAAATACCGTACTGCTGTTCTGTTCTTGGGTGTGCTCGTCATTCAAATAGAGAGACAGTAAAGAGCTTTCATAGAGTCCCAAAAGAAGTGGTTCATAAAGGTATTAAAGTCAGGGAACAACGAAAGTGGTTTGAAGGAAATGGCTCTTAAAAATATCCCTTTCATCATTTTGTGGAATACAATCAGACCATGCCCGTGTCTGCAGAGATTACGTTTTGAAATGTTTGTTTGAAAATTTAAATTTGTTTGACAAACTTTCTGAATTTTCTACTATATTAGTAGTGTTTGAGAGCGGAACTAAACGTAAGAAAAGGACAAGAGATCGCATTAGTTTGTGTTCTTTTGTGGTTGCTATGTCTAAATATAACTGAAGACCTGCTTGTGCAAATAGAAGAAGAAGCATTGAATGGACTTTATTGTCATTATATTTGTATATAACGACATTAAGGACTCCAACTTAAGGTGCGGTAGTGGGAACAAATATGGGATAAAAATAAATTACACAAGAGGTAATAAAGATAAAACTAAGAATTGAAATAAACATACTTCTATCCAATTAAAAAAAATAAGCAATCCTGTACAATATATAAAACACTATACAAAATACAGGATACGGTACAATATACAGAGCAAGACAAGAGTACCGGAGTAATAAATAACAATCAGTGTCAGATGTATTGCACTCGATGTATTGCAAATAAACTAACATCATGTTGAGTCCTAGTAATAGGTATTGTGATTGTTGGTCCATTTCACAACTTATTTTCATTTTCCTATTTCACAACAAACTATGAGCTTAGTTGTTGTTGTGCAGGAAAGTCAAGTGCTTTATTCGACACGGGTGACCACATTGTTGCCTCTTTGGTGATATTCGTTAGCATCAAGAAAATATCCTTAATAGTTTTAATAAACTTGATGAATAAATCTCTCGTAGACTCAACAGCATATAATGAATCTTGATATCGCTAGCAATGAACTTCACACCATTAAAAACTGCAGATGTGAATTGTAGATTGGACTGATATTTGTAGCAGGAAATCAACTGCAAACAAACGTATCCTTTTTCTCATTAGCGTCACGATCACAGCAGCACAGCACTCGTTATGTAAATGAAATACGTTACTTAAAATCCAACTTTGTCTTTCACGGCTCGTTTAATTTGTGGGCCCTTCCACATGTAAAGACATGATGTGCCTCTATTACTTTCTCCTTTAAATCCTTGTGTCAAATGAAGTGAGGTAGTAGCGTCTTGGTGATAATGAATGGTTTAAATCTCTCAAAAATTATTTTTCTTAAGGGTCTATTAGGGGTGTAACGGTACACAAAAATGTCGGTTCGGCACGTACCTCGGTTTAGAGGTCACGGTTCCGTTCATTTTCGGTACAGTAAGAAAACAACAAAATGTACATTTTTTGGTTATTTATTTACCAAATTTGTAAACTATGACATAACATACATATACACACAGGGTCCATTGCCAGGGTTAATGTGGTCAACATATATAAAATAAAAACTAAATAAGATAAAACCTTTCTACATATAAAGTGCTTTTTTGATTGATTGATTGATTGAGACTTTTATTAGTAGATTGCACAGTACATATTCCGTACAATTGACCACTAAATGGTAACACCCCAATAAGTTGTTCAACTTTTTTAAGTCGGGGTCCACATTAATCAACATTAAACTGCCTCAAGTTGTTGCTCAGATTAAATAAAATGACAAAACATTTCTTCTACATATAAAAAGTGCAACATTAAACAGTTTCAAGTCACCTCAGCCTCAGATTAACTTTTCTTCCCCCGCCCCAGTCTGGCTAACTTGGCAGTAAGAGGATATATGGGCTCATTGTTCTTCCACCATAGAAGTGGGTCAAAATCTAGTTTTTAAAACAATATGGTCTTAAATCTGCTCTATAAAAAACATTTGTTATTGCTTTAGCCCTGCCTGACTCGCGCGAGGAGAGGCTGCTTGTGGGAGCTGTTTGCTCGTCTTTATCTTCGTTGAAGCGATGTTCACTTGGGGGTGGTGCCGCTTCAAATGGGTTAGCATGTTTGACGTGTTGGCAGAAGCATGCCTTACCGCTGCTGAACAATGTCGGCAAACCTCCGTCCTTCATTGTTGTATCGAACCGCGCAGCCAAAGTGTTCCCAAACGGGAGATCTTAACGAGGCAGGAGGGTCTTCCAGCTCTGGCTTTTATATGTTGTCGTTGCTAACATGCCGTGTGTTGTGCCTCGGTGTGCATTGTTTACACAACGTGCGGTACGCTACTTAATATGTCCGTGTGGAAACTCGTTCGGTACACCTCCGAACCGAAACCCCCGTACCGAAACGGTTCAATACAAATACACGTACCGTTACACCCCTAGGGTCTATAAATGCATGCCATCCCATTCTAAACCTTTCCAAATACGCCCAAATTTGCACTTAAGCAGATGAATAAACCGTAGCCTAATTGGACTCTGGACCATCGCCTGAAACCCAGACATACCTCAAGTTCACGTGTTTACAACTAGGGATGATGTTTGATAAGAAATTATCAAGTTTGAGCCTGTTATTGAATCCTATTATCGAACCGATTCCTTATCGATTCTCTTATCGAGTCCAGATAGGTTGTTGTACACTACCGTTCAAAAGTTTGGGATCACCCAAACAATTTTGTGGAATAGCCTTCATTTCTAAGAACAAGAATAGACTGTCGAGTTTAAGATGAAAGTTCTCTTTTTCTGGCCATTTTGAGCGTTTAATTGACCCCACAAATGTGATGCTCCAGAAACTCAATCTGCTCAAAGGAAGGTCAGTTTTGTAGCTTCTGTAACGAGCTAAACTGTTTTCAGATGTGTGAACATGATTGCACAAGGGTTTTCTAATCATCAAATAGCTTTCTGAGCCAATGAGCAAACACATTGTACCATTAGAACACTGGAGTGATAGTTGCTGGAAATGGGGCTCTATACACCTATGTAGATATTGCACCAAAAACCAGACATTTGCAGCTAGAATAGTCATTTACCACATTAGCAATGTATAGAGTGTATTTCTTTAAAGTTAAGACTAGTTTAAAGTTATCTTCATTGAAAAGTACAGTGCTTTTCCTTCAAAAATAAGGACATTTCAATGTGACCCCAAACTTTTGAACGGTAGTGTATATGGAAAAAAACACAATATTTGGTTCAACAAATCACTTCACATTCTCTACTGCTCGCTACTATAGTATTACCATATCTGAGTTATTGTGCAGAAATGTGGGGAAATAACTACAACATTCGTTAACCGTGTTACAAAAAAGATCCATTAGACTGATACATAATGTTGGATATAGAGAACATACAAACACTTTATTTATTTATTGAGTCAAAAATATTAAAGTTTAATGATTTGGTAAAATTGCAAACCGCTAAAATGATGTGGAATTAAATGATGGAATGGATTAAGCAAAGAAGTTCAACATTGTACTGATATGATCCAGTTTAAGAGGTTGTTCAAAATAATAGTGCTTACAAAGTACAAAGAAGAAGAATTATGAGAAATACCTTCAACCTTATTGAAAATAAGATATTCTTCATCTCAGTATATTAATAATGACTGAATTAATTAATTACATATTACAAAACTGTTGTATATACTGATTCACAGATATTTTATTATAAAAATGTCAGTAAATGATGTATATATTTGTATGAAGTGGGAAAGGGGAAGGATTAAATAAGCTTTACTTCTTCTTACTCCTGTAAAGTGAAATGATATGAAACTGTGATGTATTATGATGTGGTCGGATCATGTTTTGTTTAGTTATGTTCTGTTAGTTTTGGACTTCCTTAGTTGTTTTGTGCACTTCGGGGGTTGGTTTTAGTCACCATGGTTACTTATGATTTTCACCTGCCTTGTACGCGCACCTGTTGCTCATCAGAGACTCTATTTAAGCCTGCCTTTTCAGGTCACTCGTCGTGGCTTCATTGTTTGCATTTGCAACAGTTATGTTGGCATTCTGGTTTTCGAGCTCATAATTCCTATGCTAAAGTCACCTTAGCTTCTAGTATTCATGTGCTAAGTAAGTTTTTGCTTTAGCTTCTCGTGCGAACGGCACGCTTTCCTTTTGTTTCGTTCCTGTCTGTTGTAATGTGTATGACTTATGAGAAATAAATCATCTCCTACCTGCACGCTTTCGTCCGGAGCCGTCAGTTTTGCGTCCCGGGAACAAACCGCAGCACGCTGCACGCCACCGTGACAAATGACTATGTGACGTCATTTCTTGTGATGTCTCACGGGGCATTTCTTGTCGGGGCGGGATTCGTTCCCAGGGATTCGAATAAAAAACCAACTCTTTTTCTTTACTATAGTGGTCTCGATAACGGCTACCGGTTCTCAAAAAGGGATTTGAGTCCGAGGACTCGGTTCTTTTCTTATCGAACAACCTAGAAAACCGTGTTTGAGCATCATCCCTATTTGCAACCCAGCAGTTGATATTTTTAATTGATTGGACAATTACCTATGTGTATTTTGTTTTAAAAATCACTAAAGCTTCCTAAACATTATGTATTATACGCGAAATGAACCAAACGGCAACCTTAAAACCGAGGTACGCTCAAACCAACTTATTACAGTTTTAAAGGCCTACTGAAACCCACTACTACCGACCACGCAGTCTGATAGTTTATATATCAATGATGAAATCTTAACATTGCAACACATGCCAATACGGCCGGGTTAACTTATATAGTGCAATTTTAAATTTCCCGGGGAACTTCCGGTTCAAAACGCCTTTGGAGGATGACGTGACGTGACGTCGCGAGGTCCACGGAAGTGTTTGTACCCTTTTGGACACAATACACAGAGCTCTGTTTTCTTCGACAAAATTCCACAGTATTCTGGACATCTGTGTTGGTGAATCTTTTGCAATTTGTTTAATGAACAATGGAGGCTGCAAAGAAGAGCGTTGTAGGTGGGATCGGTGTATGCGGCTGGCTGTAGCAACACAACAAGGAGGACTTTGTTGGATAGCAGACGCGCTAGCGGCGAACTCACCTTGACTTCCTACGTCTCCGGGCCGCCGACCGCATCGTCGATCGCTGGAACGCAGAGGAGGGCTGGCTGGCGTAGGTGGAGCGCTAATGTTTTTATCATAGCTCTGACGAGGTCCCGTTTTTAAGTTAGCATCGTTAGCAACAGCATTGCTAGGCTTCGACAGGCGTCGAATACACATTAACCGTGTATTTACATGTCCAGTGTTTGGTTCGGTGTCTCCTGATAGTAGTATTGTTGATCTTCTGTCTATCCTTCCAGTCAGGGATTTATTTATTTTGTTTCTATCTGCATTTGAGACAGATGCTATCACGTTAGCTCATGCTAAAGAGCTTCGTCGATGTATTGTCGTGGAGATAAAAGTCACTGTTAATGTCCATTTTGCCTTCTCGACTCTCATTTTCAAGAGGATATAGTATCCGAGGTGGTTTAAAATACAAATCCGTGATCCACAATAGAAAAAGGAGAGAGTGTGGATTCCAATGAGCCAGCTTGTACCTAAGTTACGGTCCGAGCGAAAAAAGATATCTCTTGAACTGCATTCTAGTCCGTCACTCTAACGTTCCTCATCCACGAATCTTTCATCCTCGCTCAAATTAATAGGGTAATCGTCACTTTCTCGCTCCTAATATCTCTCGCTCCATTGTAAACAACGGGGAATTGTGAGCAGCACTACCGCTTGTGACGTCACGCTACTTCCGGTAGGGGCAAGGTTTTTTTATCAGCGAGCAAAAGTTGCGAACTTTATCGTCGATTTTCTCTACTAAATCCTTTCAGCAAAAATATGGCAATATCGCGAAATTATCAAGTATGACACATAGAATGGATCTGCTATTCCCGTTTAAATAAAAAAAAATTAATTTCAGTAGGCCTTTAAAGGATAAACAACTTTGAAAGGTCGCTGTCTAAGCTGCATGCCTCCCAGTGCTCTACACATGTAATGTCTGTGGAGGATGAGTCAGAATGTCGATGAGATGTTGCTTTTCTCGGCCTCTAAAGTTGACTGGCGCCCTCGCAGGTCAGCGTGCTGAGTGGGAGAATGAATGTCAAGGATTCTGGGGGGGAAAAGACAGCTCTCTATGTTTCTTTAATCCGGTTTCAGTTTTCACAAGCATCACCCCGTTTCCCCCGAGAAGTGTCTGCTGTGGGAAGAGTGTCGTCGCACAGCAGCAGCGTGTACCCGCAGGAGAGGCTCCATGTGCAACAAGCGGTCGTAAAAGCGCCCCCGAACACGCACATGGGGCGAACAGCTGTCTTGTATTTTTTTCTCTCACGGCTTTCTTTCCTTTGTCTTTGCAGGAGAGGTCTTCGACTACCTGGTAGCACATGGAAGAATGAAGGAAAAAGAGGCCAGGGCTAAATTTAGACAGGTACCCAGCTTTTACCCCTCTTGCTGTGCTCTGCTTTCACGCCTCTGCACCCGAGACCGCTCTCGTCCTGGGGGCGTTGGTCAAAATGCCGTCATCCGTCTCGGTTTTTGATAAGTCACACGTCTCCGGCAAGACCCTTGTAATTGGGCCCGTGCTGTGGTAACGTTAATCGGTGTCACGTGGCGTATTAAAGAGACCTGCGTTCGTCAACGAGCCACGAAAATAAAGCTGATTTGCATAACAGATCAGTTATTTCCAAATGGTGTCATTCGCACAATATGCCAAATAAAATACATTTTTAAAACCAGAGTAAGGCTTTAGCAGGGTGCGTTTTAGTATTACCTTTGGCAGGAAAGATGTGTCAAACCAAAAGGTAGCTGTGCTTAAAGAGGAACAGCACTTTTTTTGGAATTTTGCCTCGTCTCAATCATTATGAAAGACTTGACGACAGCTAGATTCTTTTAATAATGCATTCTAACTAGAGATGTCCGATAATATCGGCCGATAAATGCTTTAAAATGTAATATCGTAAATTATCGGTATCCGTTTCAACCTCCCGATTTTCCCGGGAGACTCCCGAATTTCATTGCCCCTCCCGAAAATCTCCCGGGGCAACCATTCTCCCGAATTTCTCCCCATTTCCACCAGGACAACAATATTGGGGGCGTGCCTTAAAGGCACTGCCTTTAGCGTCCTCTACAACCTGTCGTCAAGTCCGCTTTTCCTCCATACAAACAGCGTGCCGGCCCAATCACATAATATATGCGGCTTTTACACACACATAAGTGAATGCAAGGCATACTTTGTCAACAGCCATACAGGTCACACTGAGGATGGCCGTATAAAAAACTTTAACACTCTTACAAATATGCGCCACACTGTGAACCCACACCAAACAAGAATGACAAACACATTTCGGGAGAACCTCCGCACCGTAAGACAACATAAACACAACAGAACAAATGCCCAGAACCCCTTGCAGCACTAACTCTTCCGGGACGCTACAATATACACCAAACACCCCCCCTCCCCCCCATCTCCCGAATTCGGAGGTCTCAAGGTTGGCAAGTATGCTCTAGTATACTCTGGACTGAAGCTGTGTGCCTTCATTTTTTTTGTAGCTGGTGTTTTGAGGCATGTTTAAAAAATAAAAATAAAAAATGCACTTTGTGAAAGTCAAAGTATCGTATTTCCCATAGTTGTAGTGGGTATTAGGATTATCTCAGGGAGAGCATGTCCCAAATTCCAAGCTGCTGTTTTGAGGCATGTTTAAAAAAATAATGCACTTTATCGGTGCATTATTAGCCATTATCGGACATCTCTAATTCTAACTTGTAAATAAATGTAAAAAGTCACCCTACAACAGAACCAATGGGAGGTCCTCTATTCCGCCCATAAAACCCAATAAATACCCATTCAAAAAGCGCCAACAATGCTCCATTTAAGTTAAAGTTAAAGTACCAATGATTGTCACACACACTAGGTGTGGTGAAATTTGTCCTCTGCATTTGACCCATCCCCTTGTTCACCCCCTGGGAGGTGAGGGGAGCAGTGGGCAGCAGTGGTGCCACGCCCGGGAATCATTTTTGGTGATTTAACCCCCAATTCCAACCCTTGATGCTGAGTGCCAAGCAGGGAGGTAATGGGTCCCATTTTTATAGTCTTTGGTATGACTCGGCCGGGGTTTGAACTCACAACCTACCGATCTCAGGGCGGACACTCTAACCACAAGGCCCCTAAGTAGGTCAGGTTTACATTTGGCGACTTGAATAATAACCAAGTATTAGTGGTATTGTTATTATAAGCGCTAACGCAGACAAACTTATTTAGAGCGGTGACGTGATCACTGGCGTGTGGACCTCTATTGACATGGAGTGGTCTAATGTTTCCTCGCTTCCCTTCTCCGTGGAAGTTTATTCTAGATCGTAAATTATGCCTCTTAACCGGACAGAAGAAGGCTGAGTAGGTATTCCGACAAGTTGGTACACTTTGCATTCCGATTTAGATCCAGGAGTGGCGAGAACGACACAAAAAGACGCTTTTTTTGCGGGGATTATGAGATATTCTTCATCTAAATTAGAATATAAGAACATCCTAGCAGTCTGCATCCAAATGACAGCAGACCTTGTACAGTAAGTGGTTGTGTTGTGTTTGTTGGCTCTCATAAAGTCTGCGGTGAGTAATAATCAGTGATGAAGAAAAAGAAGAGAACGTTGTGATGCGTTTTTTAAGTTAATGTGCCGCATATGCTTAAAATGATCAAAATATGTCAATATTAAATGTTATTATGAATGTGCCTGTTACTACATTACATATATATATACTTACATATATATGTAAGTATTCGTTGTGGCTTGTGCTCCCCTTTGAGACTATATAAATAAACATTGATTGATTGATTGATAGATTGACATCATGTATATAAACCTTAATGGAGGTGTTTGGTTCTTTTAAGTGCTTTATAGGCAGAATAGAGCAGCTTTCGTACGCTCCATTGTAAGCGGACTTTTGATCGAATTTATTTAATAGTTAGAATGCATTTAAAAAATACATCCGTCATGTCTTTCATAATTGTGAACGATGGGCAAAATAAAAATAAAAATGTGAAGTTCCCCTTTTAGCTGTTTTTTTTCTTTCCTGCAGATTGTATCAGCGGTACAGTACTGCCACCAGAAGCACATTGTCCACAGAGACCTCAAGGTGAGTACGTACACACACATACACACACACACACACACACACACACACACACACACACACACACACACACACACTTACACACAAACATGCGAGCGCCAAACTACCAGCAGATTATCTCCCCTAAAGCTGAAGAACCAGTTTTGTTACTAATGATGTGCAGCCTCAGCACAGCAGAATGCTCTGTGGCCTCATGAGAGCCACCAGTATCCAGCAGGAAGACCTTCACCGAGGCTTAACATTTATCATCAGTGAGAGAGCCACCGTTGTTCAGGATCTGAGTATCGAAAAGGAGGTCATGTTATACCCAGAACCGCAGGTGTACAATTGTAATAGGATCCAACATTTGCTAATGACAATCCAATCTGATAAGATTTGACAGAGATATAAGCGTCTCCACATATTTCACAATCTGTCTGGTTTTAATCTTGGTTTGACATTTCAGTAAGGATGTAACTATATCAAAATGTCGATATTATCAATTATTAAAGGCACGGTACGATATTATTGTGGTATATGGCCAAAAACAAAATGCCATAAAATGTTGTAAAAAAACATTTACTGTAATTCAACACAGATATAATGCTCAAATACTCTAATCATATTTATTACTACAAACATGGATTTTTTGTGCAAATAATTATGCGGGAACATCTAATGATTCAAGCAAATATTAAAACAACATACAGTAACTTACAGTTGATGTCTTTAAAGTGACAATGTTAGCATCATAACTAGAGATGTCCGATATTATCGGCCGACAAATGCTTTAAAATGTAATATCGGAAAATATCGGTATCAGTTTCACAAAGTAAAATTTATGACTTTTTAAAACGCTGCTGTACGGAGTGGTACACGGACGTAGGGAGAAGTACAGAGCAGAATTTCAGTACCCCTCCCGAAAATCTCCCAGGGGCAAACATTCTCCCGAATTTCTCCCGATTTCCACCCAGACAACAATATTGGGGGCGTGCCTTAAAGGCACTGCCTTTGTGTGCCGGCCCGATCACATAATATCTACGGTTTTTCACACACACAAGTGAATGCCATGCATACTTGGTCAACAGCCATACAGGTCACACTGAGGGTGGACGTATAAACAACTTTAACACTGTTACAAATATGCGCCACACTGTGAACCCACACCAAACAAGAATGACAAACCCATTTCGGGAGAACATCCGCACCGTAACCCAACATAAACACAACAGAACAAATACCCAGAACCCCTTGCAGCACTAACTCTTCCGGGATACTACAATATACACCCCCTACCCCCCACCCCAACCCCGCCCACCTCAACCTCCTCATGCTCTCTCAGGGAGAGCATGTCCCAAATTCCAAGCTGCTGTTTTGAGGCATGTTAAAAAAAATAATGCACTTTGTGACTTCAATAATAAATATGGCAGTGCCATGTTGGCACTTTTTTCCATAACTTGAGTTGATCTATTTTGGAAAACCTTGTTACATTGTTTAATGCATCCAGCGGGGCATTACAACAAAATTAGGCATAATAATGTGTTAATTCCACGAGTGTATATATCTGTATTGGTTGATATCGGAATCTGTAATTAAGAGTTGGACAATATCGGATATCGGCAAAAAAGCCATTATCGGACATCTCTAATCATAACTCAACAGACATTTTCAGGAAATATTTTAAAAAACTAAATAATTCCTCTTATCTACTACAAGTACGAACACACTTCAGTTCTTACTTACGGCGTTCCACGCCCCCACTTTGTGCAGAGGATTCTGGGAGATATGGTTTATAGTCTGACCCAGGCCAACGGTAAAGCGCCGCAAAAAATCACATCCACCAAGTTTTTGATTGATACCGTCACACGTCACGGCATCATTGTGAAGACTTTGAAACCGTAACACCGCGGTATCTACAAAAGCGTTACCCTCTACATTTCAGCCTCTTCGTACACAACCTTGGCCGAGGTAATGAGTAGGCCTGGACCAATAACACATTTTGCTTGGAGATGTATCGACCTAAAAATTATTGCCGATAAACAATATTTTATGAGACCAAATAAACCATTAATGTAATGATAACACATAATATGTATATCCTATCAAATGCAGTAAACTTGTATTTCTCCTGTATTTTAACATTGTAGTTGTAATGAAAGCATTTAAATCTCCAAGTTAAATAAAACAAACAAACAATAACAATAAAATATACTTACTGTTAGCAAAATGTTGCACTTGAATAAAAATGACAATCAAAAGCAATACAATATCTTAAGAAGGTGATTGGGGGACCTCGTATATACACAAGCAAAACAATAAATAAAATAGCTAAATAAAGTATTGCCAAACAAAGTTGCACTTCAATATTGAACATGTCGCCGGAGGTCGAGTTGTACTTTACTTAACTGACAATCAAGTTAGGACCTTTTGTAAACAAAAGTGCAAAGTAACAATATTAACACTACAGATTTATTAAAAGCTCATTTGGAAAAACAACTTAAATTTGGCAGATTTGGACTGAGAAACACTGACATGACAGCACTTTTAGAAGAATGGTAGTTGTAAAACATTATTACATGGCAGAAAAAAGGTATTAAATTGGCAATGTATTTACCCACACTTTCTATAAAAGCACATTATTTTTGCACTTTTGTGTTTACACTGACCTGGCTTGTTCACCAAACGCGGAGTGAGTGTGGACTGTCGTGGTTGTGTTCCAAGTGAGCGTGCAGGTTTTGGGCAAACTGGCTCCTCGCTGTCGATAGTCTCATCTTGTTCCAAAGGTTTATACTGACATATTCCCACATTGGTGTGGTGGAATTTGGTTTTGTGATCATGTTGTCCAAGTTAGCTGCTACACGCTAACTAGTTGCACTATGTGACGCTTTTTCAGTGATGTACCCCCTGTGAAATTTGTTTTAATTCAAGTACCCCCTAATCAGAGCAAAGCATTTTTGGTTGAAAAAAAGAGATAAAGAAGTAAAATAGAGCACTATGTCATCAGTTTCTGATTTATTAAATTGTATAACAGTGCAAAATATTGCTCATTTGTAGTGGTCTTTCTTGAACTATTTGGAAAAAAAGATAGGTTTTTATTTATATTTATAAAGGATTTTTGAATTGTTGCTATTTTTTGAAATTTTAAAAAAATCTCACGTACCCCTTGGCATACCTTCAAGTACCCCCCGGGGTACGCGTACCCCCATTTAAGAACCACTGCGCTAGCGGGCCAGCGGCCCAATGTCGCTGCACAAAGAGTCAAAGATTATTAATAAGGACAAGATGATTCCCCCTAGGGCTGGGCGATATGGCCTTTTATTAATATCTCGATATTTTTAGGCCATGTCACGTTACACGATGTATATGTCGATATTTTGCTTTAGCCTTGAATGAACGCTTGATGCATATAATCACAGCAGTATGATGATTCTATGTGTCTACATTAAAACATTCTTGTTCGTACTGCATTAATATATGCTCATTTTAAACGTTCATGCAGAGAGGGAAATCACAACTAAGTCAATTGACCAAAAGTGTATTTATTAAACAGTTATCAAGCAGTGGCACAAACATTCATGTAATTTCCAAAACAGAAAGTGCAAGATTGTCAGACATTTTAAAACAAGCTATTAGTGCACTTTTGTGAATGATGTCACTAAGATGACATATCAAAACAACACTAAACTAAAGTGCACTTTTTGTACAGAACACCAATACAATAGTTTAAAACGAATAAAGTGCACTTTTGTGCATGATGTCACACAAGATATTTCAATAAGTGTCAAATAAAAATGAGCTGCATTATAGGAAATCATATAGTGTATGTCCTTCGCTATGTGGTAGGTTCCTGCGGACGTTATCTCCTTCTGTTGTTGACTATTTTTTTTTATACGGTGTTGATCTGGAAATAGTTGCTTCGGCCTTTTGTGGGTGTGGCACCGGCCGGAGATGTTGACATGCGGAGATTCAAGCACTCTTCATTCTCTAGCGGGTGACTTTTCAAATGATGCTACATTAGCAGTGCTGCTACTTTTTGTAGCAACGCTTTTGCCGCATAAATGTTGAATATATTCCCGCTTGAAGCCAAACCACCGCCAGACGATGGATCCCGTGCTGTTTTTCTTGGTAATTAATTCTTCCTCCATTTGTTGCCAGATTCGCACCTTCTCTCTCTCGTATTACCACCCGCAGCTCACCGCTAGCATCACAACTAACGTTACCATGTCGCTACCTCTCTGCTCCGCGGGAGCGTGTGACGTTGCACACGTGACGTGTGTAAGAAGGTGCGCTTGGTTTACGTCTCTGTGAGAAGGAGAGACGAGAGTGCAGTGTTTCCCATAAACTGCCAAGATACCTGTGGCGGTGGGGGCGTGGCTATTGGCGTGGTCACCATGACCTCATCGAGTAATTTGCATAATTTACTACAATGATATGATTTTCTCTAAAAAGGCTCAAAAAATGTATATTTACTAATTAATAATAACAGTTTTGTTTTAAACGTCCATCCATCCATCCATTTTACAATATGATTACAACACTTTATGTACATATTTATATACAGATTTGAACAATAAGTTATTCACTGAAATATATTTATTAATTGTGGTTCTTACAAAAAATATATCTTATAAAATACAAAAGTTAAAATGTCTCTTAAAGCTCTGCCCCTTTAATTAGTGCATACTAAATAATTTAACTTTAGCCTACTACTACAACCATATTATTTACCAGCAACATAAAGTGAAACAGAGGCAGAAGTGTCCTGCCACAGTCAGTAACAAATAAACAGAAAACAGTAGTGGTCAAATACAAATAAGGCAACAAGAGAAGTATCCTACATTTCTCTTTTGTAAAGTAAATCTGAACAGCCTATATGGGCATCTACATCAACTATATGATTTGCCTGAGAAGCTGGACAGGACAAAAAAATGTAAAAAAAAATTTTTTTTAATTGTTTTTTTATTTGTGGCGGACGTAATTCTTTCGTGGCGGGCCGCCACAAATAAATGAATGTGTGGGAAACACTGGAGTGGGAAACGCATGCAGTGTAATGCCCCCAGCTAAAAGCAACTGCGTGAGAATGTATACTCGAATATCATGATATAGTCATTTTCTATATCGCACAGACACAAACCCGCGATATATCGAGTATATCGATATATCGCCCAGCCCTAATTCCCCCCCCTTCTTTTCATTCCGCTATGGCACTGACGCGCGTAGCCGCTAAAAGCGATGAAAAGTGTGAATGCTCTTGAAGCATGCACATGGCGATTTAATTTCCCTTTGTCTGTTAATTGCCTTATCGAATATCGGCCCAGACCTAGTAATTAGCAAAACAAGGTCCAGCAGTTTTCAGATGATATAAGTCCTTATCTTCCTCTATGGTGTCATGAAATATTCAAATAAGAAATGAGTGTCCACCTTTCGAGGCTGATTAAGTCTGACTCACGTTGTCTAGAAAGGTCAGAGTGAAGCACGCACATGCACTTAATGCATCTGAGCGTAACATGTCTTCCACTACACGAGCATTTCACGTAGAAATCTCCATGCTCGTGTGGGTATGGCCTTGCAGCGTCCTCATGGAATGCTATGAATGATCCATGAGTGTGCTCGTCTGTGTTTGCCGACACGTCACGCTTATTAGCGGTGTCCTCTGAGTCGTGTATAAAGAGAGCATGGCCAACTCGGTTTCAGGCCATCTCCTCAATGATTGGTCAAAAGGCGCTCACGTGACTGCTACTAACTTTGAGCTGATGCTATGGGCTTCCCCGGAAAGAAGACAAGTGTGGGAAGTGAAGGTTTGCCAACAACACTGTAGAGCAGGGGTGTCAAACTCAAATAGAGAGTGGGCCAAAATTTAAAACTGAACAAAGCCGCGGGCCTAGGTTGAACAAATTAACCTTTTAATAGGGACTCAAACAAGTTTTGCATTGAATATTGAACAAGCAAGGCTTATATAACTTTATAGTGACATGCAAAATCGAGTTTCAAATAATAATAATAATTCAAAAATATCAATGGCATATCAAATAAAATTTAAATAAAAATTGAATGCCTCTTTTCTATTTACAGCCTTCTGAGGTAAATATCAACATAAACTTTTTCCACAGGCTAATAATACATTTGAAAATAAAAGAATGAATGAATCAAACATTCAAGCCTTGAAGTAGCAAGAGAAAGTGCATGAATAAAACTTTAATTATTGCTCAGTTTGCGACACGGATTTGCTTTAACACTGAATATGGAACAAGCAACGCTTATATAACTTAATAGTGCCAAATCAACTTTCAAAAAACAAACAAAAACATCAATGGTATATTAAATGCAATTTAAATAAAAAATTGAATGCCTCTTTTCTATTTGCAGCCTTCTGAGGTAAATATCAACATTAACTTGGTGGGCGGGGGCAGCGTTGGGCGGGCGAGGTTTGGTGGTAGCGGGGGGTGTATATTGTAGCGTCCCGGAAGAGTTAGTGCTGCAAGGGGTTCTGTGTATTTGTTCTGTTGTGTATATGTTGTGTTACGGTGCGGATGTTCTCCCGAAATATGTTTGTCATTCTTGTTTGGTGTGGGTTCACAGTGTGGCGCATATTTGTAACAGTGTTAAAGTTGTTTATACGGTCACCCTCAGTGTGACCTGTATGGCTGTTGACCAAGTATGCCTTGCATTCACTTGTGTGTGTGTCAAAGCCGCATATAGTATGCGACTGTGCCGGCACGCTGTTTGTATGGAGGAACAGCGGACGTGACGACAGTTTGTAGAGGACGTTGAAGGCAGTGCCTTTAAGGCACGCCCCCAATATTGTTGTCCGGGTGGAAATCGGGAGAAATTCGGGAGAATGGTTGCCACGGGAGATTTTCTGGAAGGGCACTAAAATTCGGGAGTCTCCCGGGAAAATCGGGAGGGTTGGCAAGTATGAGTATTAGCGGTGAATGCTGGGTTACAGCGGCACCTCTGCTGTATAATACCGGCGGGCCAGCTCTAATGTTAATTTGATATCGCCTCAAGGGCCAAATGAAATTACACGGCGGGCCAAATTTGTCCCGCAGGCCAGAGTTTGACACCCATGCTGTAGAGCCACTGACTACAGCGTCTGGTGCTAGGTAAACACACGACATGACGTCTGCGGTTTGTTCAGGAGAGAACACACAGAAGCTAATACAAGTCATAACAGAAGAAATTAATCAATTAAAGAGATGGTTTGACAAAAACAGACTATCTTAGAATCAGTAAAACTAAAATAATGCAATTCGGTAACAGTAGACTACAAATAGACGGACATTGAAAGAGTAAATGGATGTAATAATAGATGAGGAAATTAACTGGAAATCTCATTATGAAGTGTACAACATAAAGTGGCAAGAAATACATCAATAATGATTAAAGCAAAATATGTTCTCGACCAAAAATCACTCAATATTCTCTCCTGATGGCCAGTGTTACCATATCTGTATAACTACAAAAGTACACCTATTCACTGTGCATGTTACAAAAAAGAAAGATCAGTTGGAATAATACTTAACGATACAAGGATTACAAGTTGACATACTTCACACACAAGTCACAATTTCTCCGTGATCGTTGGTGCAATGCTAATCAGAATCAGAATCATCCTAATTGTCTTCATACAAATGTAAAATGACATTTTGCAGACTCCTCCCCTTCCTTATGGAAAAGATTAAATAGGTTAAAATATAGATACAATGTAAAGTGTGGGTATCTAGCTAAATTTCACTAAAACAATCTTGTGAGATGTTGGCAAGGCAACTTAATTTATACAGCACGTTTACAACCATTTTTAAATTGGACCAAAGTGCTTTACAGGTTAAAAAGCATAGAGCAAAAAAACAAACAAAGAACATAAACAATGAATGAGCTAAACAAGAGTGCAAAAGCAATACGGTAAAAGGGTTCGAATAAAAAGTAGAATTGCACAATAAAAATAATGAAATAATAAAAGTGCGACAAATTGAAGAGGTTAATTTAGCTTACTGATGTGCATTTCTAAATGGTTGATTTATATAGGCTAGCCTTAACTAGCCTATATAAATCAACCATTTATAAATAAATAAAAATCATGTGTGACACAAACAGTGCAAAAGTCCCAATTTAAAAGTGACTAGTTTGAAGGTGCAAAGAGTGCAAAACTGATGTAATATGTGACTTTATGAGGTAGTTTTGTAGGACTAAAAGAAATTGAAGAAAAAGGAAGATTTTGGCAAAATGAGGGGTATTCTTTTTTTTTGCTTGTTCTGTGTATTCTTTTTATGGTTATTACGCCGTCGGGTGTGTTAGAGTGCCTGCTGGTCACGAAACAATGCGGGAATGTAGCAGCAGAGTGCGTCAAATACGGCTAGAAAATTACAATTTCACAAAATAAAATGTTTTATAGAATAGAATAGAAAGTACTTTATTGATCCCTGGGGGAAATTCAGCACCACAGTTCGCTCACAATAGACAAGAATGATAATAATAAATAATATATCAGTGTTTCCCACACATTCATTTATTTGTGGCGGCACGCCACGAAAGAATTACGTCCGACACAAATTATTTTTATTTATTTATTTATTTTTATTATTTTTTTTGTTGTTGTTGTTTTTTTGTCCTGTCCAGCTTCTCAGGCAAATCATATAGTTGATGTAGATGCCCATATAGGCTGTTCAGATTTACTTTACAAAAGAGAAGTGTAGGATACTTCTCTTGTTGCCTTATTTGTATTTGACCACTACTGTTTTCTGTTTATTTGTTACTGACTGTGGCAGGACACCTCTGCCTCTGTTTCACTTTATGTTGCTGGTAAATAATATGGTTGTAGTAGTAGGCTAAAGTTAAATTATTTAGTATGCACTAATTAAAGGGGCAGAGCTTTAAGAGACATTTTAGCTTTTATATTTTATAAGATATATTTTTTGTAAGAACCACAATTAATAAATATATTTCAGTGAATAACTTATTGTTCAAATCTGTATATAAATATGTACATAAAGTGTTGTAATTATATTGTAAAATGGATGGACGGATGGATGGACGTTATTATTAATTAGTAAGTTTACATTTTTTGAGCCTTTCTAGAGAAAATCATATCATTGTAGTAAATTATGCAATTTACTCAATGACGTCATGGTGACCACGCCCATAGCCACGCCCCCACCGCCACAGGTATCTTGGCAGTTTATGGGAAACACTGTATATTATATATATAATATATAAATAATATAAATATATTCTACATATACTCTACATTTAAGTGCAGTCAAGAAGATTATTGTAAGTTTATGAGCTGGAGTATGTTTACAACTATGTAAAGACTCATTATTTTGCTTCATTTTGTCAGAAAATCTGACATCAAAGATGACATGGGCTCATGCCGGACACGTACTAGGTAGCAAAGTTGGCGCCTGTTGTTTAGTTGGCCACATTCTCTTTATACCCGACTCTGTGTCTTGTTTTCCCAGCATGCATCCAAATGTCTTGTAGGGATGCCGGCTACTTTCTCAGCTCGGCAGATGATGCCTTCACTCATGCTGCGTCTGTCTCCTAATTATTCTTCTGCCCCAGGCAGCGTGCGATCATGAGCAGATGTTTCATTACATCTGATGTAATCACACCCAATTAAATAGAAATTACATTTTAGGCAAGAAACAAACGCAATGGATGCTCCTTCATTCACACTTCCTCTCTGCTTTGATTGAAACATGGTGACTTTTAGAGACGTGCTGTTCCACCCCAATACTGCTGTAACCTTGACCCCCATCTTCTCCGCAGGCTGAGAACCTTCTCCTGGACGCAGATATGAACATAAAGATCGCCGACTTTGGCTTCAGCAACGAGTTTACTTTAGGCAACAAGCTAGACACCTTCTGCGGCTCGCCGCCATACGCCGCCCCCGAGCTCTTCCAGGGCAAAAAGTACGACGGGCCGGAGGTGGACGTTTGGAGTTTGGGCGTCATCCTGTACACGCTGGTCAGCGGCTCGCTGCCCTTTGACGGACAGAACCTCAAGGTGAGATGTGATGTCGCCTACAACATGACGCTAACTTGCTGACGTCATTGTGGTCACACTCGCAGGAGCTCCGCGAGCGGGTGCTGCGAGGAAAGTACCGCATCCCTTTCTACATGTCCACGGACTGCGAGAACCTTCTTAAGCGCTTCCTGGTCCTCAACCCAGCCAAGCGCGGTACTCTCGAGGTGAGGGAGGACGCCGAAAACGTAAATATACAGTTCAGTTTTTCAACCACCCCCCTCACCGTCACGAGCACGTCATCTGCACCGTCTGGAGAATGTCATCCCTCAAGCACCTCGCCACCCTCCGCTCCACTCTGCATCTCTCCTCCACCTGCCTGCGTCATCTTCTGCGGGGACCCCAGGTCCAGTCCTGTGTGCTGGTCCCCATCACAAGCTCCTTCTTTTTCCCGATGTCTGCGTCTGTCCATGACACCATCTGATCTTCTCAAGTGTGCATGATTGCGTGCGAGGAAACAAACCCCGTTAGAACTTTCTACCATTCGTTACGCAGTTTATTTATGCCGATGCATAGTGTTTACCATTTAAGGATGGACTTAATTCATCAATTCTTGATTTGTTCATTATACTTTTCAGTTTCTTCAATACAGACAATATTTACAACTATAATCAACTAGAACATACTGTATATACACTACCGTTCAAAAGTTTGAGGTCACCCAAACAATTTTGTGGAATAGCCTTCATTTCTAAGAACAAGAATAGACTGTCGAGTTTCCGATGAAAGTTGTCTTTTTCTGGCCATTTTGAGCGTTTAATTGACCCCACAAATGTGATGCTCCAGAAACTCAATCTGCTCAAAGGAAGGTCAGTTTTGTAGCTTCTGTAACGAGCTAAACTGTTTTCAGATGTGTGAACATGATTGCACAAGGGTTTTCTAATCATCAATTAGCCTTCTGAGCCAATGAGCAAACACATTGTACCAATAGCACACTGGAGTAATAGTTGCTGGAAATGGGCTTATATACACCTATGTAGATATTGCACCAAAAACCAGACATTTGCAGCTAGAATAGTCATTTACCACATTAGCAATGTATAGAGTGTATTTCTTTAAAAGTTAAGACTAGTTTAAAGTTATCTTCATTGAAAAGTACAGTGCTTTTCCTTCAAAAAAAGGACATTTCAATGTGACCCCAAACTTTTGAACGGTAGTGTAGATAACCAGAGGTGGGACCAAGTCATTGCTTTGCAAGTCACAAGTAAGTCTCAAGTCTTTGCCCTCAAGTCTCGAGTCAAGTCCCGAGTCAAGACAGGCAAGTCCCGAGTCAAGTCCAAAGTCAAGACTAGAAAGTCTCAAGTCAAGTCCCAAGTCCTGCATTTTGAGTTTCGAGTCCTTTCAAGTCCTTTTAACCACAGACTAATATTTTTACACAGATTGTGTATGCTTTTAAAACGCTGTATTTATTTAAAAAAACAAGTGCATTTGAAATTGCAGGAAAAAAAATGGTGCTGACATTGCAATTCATAATAGCACTATTAACCAGTCATTTTAATAGTTTAAACAATTTTAAACATTTAACTCATTCCTTTACAGAATAAACACATTTGCAAAAACAAACATTAACATACTATTGGTTGTATTTTATGAAAATAACATTACCACAAAGTTGAGAAGGAGCAAAGATCTTCAATATTTGTATGTGAGAATCACAAATAAATCTTCTGGGGGAGGATGACACCCCTACAGGGGTTTGGTTTACAAACTTTCAGCCCCACCTAAAACAAAATTCACCAGCCGCCACTGATTATGATGCATTCTCATTTTAGGCAAAGTATAAGACAATACTTTCTTAACAGTATAATTGTAACCAGGAATAAGTCTTCAAGTAACAATATTCAAATACTAACATTGTTGGGTAAGACAGCATTTGGTTTTATTCTGAATCCAGTGAAACAGATTGGTGGTTTTAGCTGATATAAAGACTTTCAGGTGTTTATATATGTTTAAGTATTTGGCAGACGCTTTTATCCAAAGCGACATACATAAAAAATAGATATAAAACAATCACTGTAAACATTATCATTTAAGGGAAGAATGTAATACAAAATATCAATACAAAGTGTCAAGACAGAATAAACTCTCTGCTGCTGCAGCAACAGAGTTACAGTCTATAGGTCCCTAAAATATATAGATATCTAATGTATTCATACATTGTTTATGTAGGATATACGCATGTATATATAATCTAATCATATTGTTTCTTCAATTTAAAAATAGCTGACCGTTTTTTTCCCCCTTCTCTGGGATTATATTCCCAGTTTTGATCTCGGACGTCTGGTCATTTATAGCGTATAAGAATATTATATTACTGTTAAGCAAACTATGAATAATAAAAACGCCAAAACATGTGTCCGTTATCATAGCTACACGTATGACAAAAAAACGCGTGAAAATCAGTGGTATTCAGTGAGGTAAGATGAATTAAATTTGCCTGCCAAATGAATTGCACTGAGTGGAGCGGATCACCACTCCAAGATGGCGGCTCCGCGTCTCGTCTGCGCCAGTAGGCAGTAGCGCTCAATGCTGCGTACCCTTATAAGATGTCTATGGTTATAACGTTAGCAGTGAGTTTACAGCCTCACTGATTTAACTACACAGCAAATAAAAGTCATGTTACTTAGCCAATAAACGTTATCTTACATTCACAACTTACCCTTCTTTGTGCAACTTCAAATGTCGAACGAAGTTGGAAGTTGTTGCGTCTCCGTCTGTAATATTCGAACTGCGTGATTTGCATACGGCAATTCGTTTTTTGTTGACCAAGTCGTAGTTTTTATACCCGAACGAAACCAACTTTGGCATAATTGTTTCTCACTGCCGCATTGTTTGACAAATCATGTTCGGTGGTTGTCCTGCAATTGGATTGGATGAGAGCTGTGGGATGAAAACAACGTAGATTTAATTTGATTGGCTGTTGTACTGACAGCACACACGCTGACAAGCAGCACACACGCTTATAGACACAGACGTATAAAATGAAAGATACGGAGCGCTCCCAAATAACTTTTTAAGCTTTGGGTTTTGGGGAAAGTAGCAAGTCATGTCAAGTCAAAAGCCTCAAGTCCAAGTGAAGTCACAAGTCATTGATGTTAAAGTCTAAGTCGAGTTGCAAGTCTCTTTACATTTTGTCAAGTCGAGTCTAAAGTCATCAAATTCATGACTCGAGTCTGACTCGAGTCCAAGTCATGTGACTCGAGTCCACACCTCTGTAGATAACTATTATAATTGGTTCTTAAGAGTATGTGAAAGTTCAACTCTTACCTTGTTGACTCAGTGAAACCCTCCTTAAGGTTTCTTAATCAATCAGAAAGCAGCTAAAATGCTCCAAACATGGATAAGTGTGGAGTAGGTGTTTTGCATTTTTTACCCCCATTATCCCTTGTAATGGATTTCAATGGGCGTCAATCTGAATTTTTTTTTAATGTTGATTGGACTCATTTTATCATATCCATAGAGTTCAAAGAGCAGGTTGTTATGTGCGACCACGATTGTTGAATTTTTGTCCCAGTTTTTTTTTTTTCCTGCACCATGACTGGGGAAGGTTGTTTTGATTGGTTTATATAATAATAATAGATTTTATTTGTAAAAGGCACTTTACATTGAGCAAACAACCTCAAAGTGCTAGTGTATTGAAAAAAAAAAAAAAGATAAAAAGATAATAAAAAAACTAGAACAGCCTAATAGCTAGAACTAGTATGCATATATCTATAAAAAGGCTTTTTTAAAAAGAAGGGTTTTTAAGCCTTTTTTAAAAGCATCCACAGTCTGTGGTGCCCTCAGGTGGTCAGGGAGAGCATTCCACAGACTAGGAGCGGCGGAGCAGAAAGCCCGGTCTCCCATAGTTCGTAGCTTTGTCCTCAGAGGTTGGAGGAGGGTAGCCTGTCCGGAGCGGAGGTGTCGTGTGGAGGATTTGGGGGTGAATAGTTCTTTAGTAGGGAGACTTTGTATTCAATCCTGAGTGGAACAGGAAGCCAGTGCAGGGATTTGAGAATTGGTGTGATGTGGTCGTATTTCTGCACTCTCATCAGGATCCTAGCATGACTATTCTGTAAGTAATGCAGCTTCTGGATGTTCTTGCTTGGGATCCCTACAAATGATAATAATGATAAATGGGTTATACTTGTATAGCGCTTTTCTACCTTCAAGGTACTCAAAGCGCTTTGACAGTATTTCCACATTAACCCATTCACACACACATTCACACACTGATGGCAGGAGCTGCCATGCAAGGCGCTAACCAGCAGCCATCAGCGGCAAAGGGTGAAGTGTCTTGCCCAAGGACACAACGGACGTGACTAGGAAGGTAGAAGGTGGGAATTGAACCCCAGTAACCTGCAACACTCCGATTGCTGGCACAGCCACTCTACCAACTTCGCCACGCCGCCCCCCTACAAGAAGTGCGTTGCAGTAGTCTAGCCTGGAGGAGACAAAGGCGTGGACGAGCCTCTCGGCATCAGAGAGAGTGAGTGAGGGGCGGAGTTTAGCAATGTTCCTGAGGTGGTAGAAGGAGGTCTTGCACAGTTGTTTTATTTGAGCCTCAAAGGGCAGGTGAGGGTTCATCCTAACACCCAGATTAGTGACTGAGGATGAGAGGTGAATGTCGTGGTATTAGTAAATGCTATACTGCACTTCTTTGAAAAGTACTAGTAATGGCACTTGGCCCTCGGGCCGTAGTTTGGACACCCCTGAACTAGAATCTGTGCAAGTCCAGTAGGAATTGTGTGTGAATGCCGCAGAAACGTGCGAGTTGAACTGAAATGTGTCCTAGTCCAGGGTGAGTGGAGTGTGTTGATGGTGGAACCTTGACAAATGTGGGATATGGAGAAGTTTGTATTTTGCCCATTAATTTTCAGTGGGGATAAATTCCTGGTAATTTTGAGAACCGGGATACATGCTGGCTTGAGTGTCCAGGGTGAGCGGAACGTTTGGATGGTGAAACGGTTCAAATCGGGTGAGAAAAGTGGGAATTGTGCATGTTTGAATTTTGGTCCTGTCATTTTCAATGGGGAAAATGTCCGGGAATTCTGGGTAATCTGGGATTTTTGGGACGACTCTGGAGTCTCAAATGTTTTATCAATCAATCTGTAATCATTTAGCAGCTAAAATAAGCCAAACATGGGGAATTGTGGAGAGGGAGTTTTGCATTTTTTCCCATCATGCATTGTAATGCATTTTAAATGTGGGTAAAATTGATTTTATTTATTGTGATTTAATGTTTTTTAATAATATCGTCAAATTTCAGTGAGCAGGTTTATATCTGACTTTTTGCGTTGATCGCATTTTTTTTTCTTCGCCATGACTAGGGAAGGTTGTTTAGATTTGGTCAAATGATGATTTACTCGCATTGTCTATCAGATGGTGGAAAATTTGCAATAGTCAGATATTTAACAGTTTTAAAACACCCTGTGGGACAGATTCCTTCTAAATTCATGACATTTCGTGAGTCAAACTAAAGTTTGGACTTGCCTGGTATACAGCATGGCACAGGTCGGAGAAAAGAAGCACTTGATTTGCTCACCACTACCCCACCTACACAGCACAAACAAATAACTATTGGTTTGACCCCGTGCAGTATTAGCAGCAATATTGGGAATATGCTGATTAACATGTAAACACATTTATATTCTTACTTCTTGTGTTGTTTTTGTTCCTCAACAGGAATATTGTGTACATGTGAACATAGTGGTTGAGACCAATAAATGACACACACACACAAATGCTGTCGGCGGCCGCGTGCGTCAGCCTCAGATGGCCCGCGGCGCTCACGGGTCATATCAGAGAATGATCCATACTAATTAGTTGCTCTCCTGATTAAAAGCTTACAGAAACATCGATCAGCAGCGAATGAAAACAACACAATGTGGATGTTGACTGTGAAAGGTCATCCACTTCAAAAGAACCTGTTTGTAGACGCTGTAAAAAAGACGAGCCGCTAACTTCCATCTCTCTGGGTTTTTGTAGCAAATCATGAAGGATCGATGGATCAATGCGGGATTCGAGGAAGACGAGCTCAAGCCTTACGTTGAACCAGAGCTGGACATCACCGATCAGAAGAGAATAGGTAAATAAACACTTTACTTTGACGTCATATGTGCTGCAAATAGGTGACCACGCACGTGTTCTGGAAGTCTTTGAGGGGATTTAGGGCCCGAACAGCGGAGCACGCCCCGCAAGGGCCCTGTTAAAATTTATGTTTTTTCTTATATACGTTTGGACGCCTTTTAAAATGCACGAAAAGTCCCCCATAAAATTCTATATTTTAGGGGTCCCGAATGTGAAATTTCAAAATTGGCTCTCTAGCGCCACCTTTTAAAATGAGGAAAAATGTAGCCCCAGTTTCGCGTATTGACACGAAAATCGCAGGAGACGTCTATCATGACAGGAAGCACATAAAAGACTCAGGAACCCATTCCTGAAAACGATCAGGAAGTTGGCCATCTTAGTTTTTGTCTTCCATTTTTCAGCGAAAAAAAAGAGGTTGTACTTAAACAAACTTCTCCTAGGGACTTTGACCAAATGAGTCATGGTTAAAATGACAGATACTACAGATATGTTATTATAAATTGCGAACAAATTTTTCCCACGCCATAAGATGTGGGCTTGGTATGGCGCCAAACTTAGCTCCAATGGTTTTTGGCCATTTTTCCATGAAAAAAAGGGGTCTTATTTTACAGGCTCCTCCTAGAGACTTTAACCAAATGAGTCACTGTTAAAATGACAGATACTACACTTATAAGCAATGATAAACTGCGACCACATTTTTCCTACGCCATAAGATGTGGGCGTGGCATGGCGCCAAACATTTCTCAGACGATTCGCCACAAACCACGAAACGTTAATAACTCAGTTCCACACATTCAGATCTGGATCTTGTTTGGTAGAAATGATGATGATGACACCCTAAAGTGCCCGATGGGTCAGTACCTGTTCCTACCTACTCTTAGTGGGTGGAGCCTAACGGCGAAAACTGCCCCACGCCATCACCGATCTGTCATTTCTGGACTTTAGGTGATCAGAGATGGTTACTAAAATGATGGCTGATGATAAATTGCAAAAAATGTTTTGTGAAGGACAGGATGTGGCGCCAATCTTTGATCTGATGGTTTGCCACAAAACACAAAACGTTAATAACTCATAAGTTCAGATCTTGATCCTAATTGCTACTAATGACAGTCTCAAGTGGCTTTATTTTTATTTTTATTTAAATTATTATTATTTAATTATTTTATATATTTTTTTAATTAAAATTTATTTATTTAAATTCATTTCATTTAGTTTTTTTATTTAATTTATTTTATTAGGACGCGAGCTAAGGAGCAAGCCCCAGCAGAGGCAATGCAGAGCACTGCAAGGGCCCTGTTGAAATTGCTGGGTTTTTTTCTTCTATATGTTTGGATGTCTTTTTCATGCCCTTAACATGCTCGAAAAGTATTTTTTTATAAAATATATATATATATATTATATATATATATATTATATATTTTTTGCAGGCGTTTCAGGTATGGTCCTGAAATTTTTGGTGGTGGGTCAGGGCATCGGGGAGGACGTGACCGCAAGCGTCACGCGTGCCAGCCGACTTGCGTGAACCCCGCGATGCAGCCGCGTCACTGTGAAGTGAAGTGAAGTGAATTACATTTATATAGCGCTTTTTCTCAAGTGACTCAAAGCGCTTTACATTGTGAAACCCAATATCTAAGTTACATTTAAACCAGTGTGGGTGGCACTGGGAGCAGGTAGGTAAAGTGTCTTGCCCAAGGACACAACGGCAGTGACTAGGATGGCGGAAGCGGGGATCGAACCTGCAACCCTCAAGTTGCTGGCACGGCCGCTCTACCAACCGAGCTATACCGCCCCCACTGTCTCTCCAGTATGCATAGTTTGTAACACTAGGAAAGGGTCTTGCTGCATGATTTCCCCGTTTAGCTTCTTATTTAATCCACAAGGCAACGCTGAGAAGAGCTTTCGTCAGACTTATTTCGAGGCGGGTCACGGGGGGAGGTTGCACAAGGCGTAACTTTGCACTTTTTCACTTGAATTAAGGCGCTCTCGTTATTCCGTAGCTGAAAATGAAACGTGATCATGAATAAATAAACACAAGCTGTTGCCGACGAGAGGCAGAGAAGCCTCCCCATCGTGTCCTGGATGAAGGCTTAATGGGGTTGAGGGGGAAGGGGCGGTCTTGCGTAACAGCAGCCTAGATGGGGGCAGAGAGGCTCAGCTCCATCGTGCAGAGGCATCCCTCGCCTTTAAATCATGCATGTAGACCTTCACAGATAACACAACTTAACATCTGACTTTACTTCACACACTATATGCTCCACAGAAATGTCTCAAGAGCCTTTTGTTTCTGAATTTTATTTTACTGTTTGATAAAGGATGCACCGTCGATGACCGCTAATGGATGTTTAATGATATAATAATACATTATTTATATAATAATATAATATATGATATAACTACCGTATATGTAAGAAACGTTTCAGAGTCATGTTGATGTATCGACGCCGCCGTAGAAATGTTCTGCGGCACATTTCAGCCTTTAAGATTGAATCACCTGCACAGCTTGTAAGACGGGAACACCCTCTAAAAGCATTCCTTGAGCACGTTCATTTACAAACATCTCAAGGCTGAACGTCTCCATCAGCGTCACCTGGAGAAGGAGGACAAAAGCGTCCATGAGGTTCGTAGAAAATGAGGTCATTAGAGGCTAGATGGCTTTTGGTTCCCGCAAGTGCACAGAAACCGGAAACGCACGCTTCACTTCACCTGGCGCGGCGCTATCTGCTCGTTGGTGGGGGAGGTGACGCACTGGAAACAGTCCTCTGTCTGCACATGTGACCACTGCCAGTGTCCATTTGTATCTGCTGCTAAAGTGGAGAGGGACACGGAAGTCTCATAAACACACAAACACACCAATAACCCATTCATGTTCATAATTTAAAGCAGGGATGTCCAAACCTTTCGACTTGGGGGTCGCATTGGGCTAAAAAAAATCTGGTCGAAGGCTGAAATACAACTGAATGCAAAGTAACTATATATATACTGTATAGTATATACATATACATTAGGTCACGAAACGTATATTCCGCTCTACCCCGGTATTGAGCACTGTATAACGGATAAACCATAGAAACCTCGACTATATGTATGTACAGTATGTACTGTATATGTATATATATGTGTGTGTATGTATATGTATGTATATATATGTGTATGTATATATATGTGTATGTATATATATGTGTATCTATATGTATGTGTATGTATATATATGTGTATGTATGTGTATATATATACATATATATGTGTGTATCTATATGTACATATATGTATATGTATATACAGGTAAAAGCCAGTAAATTAGAATATTTTGAAAAACTTGATTTATTTCAGTAATTGCATTCAAAAGGTGTAACTTGTACATTATATTTATTCATTGCACACAGACTGATGCATTCAAATGTTTATTTCATTTAATTTTGATGATTTGAAGTGGCAACAAATGAAAATCCAAAATTCCGTGTGTCACAAAATTAGAATATTACTTAAGGCTAATACAAAAAAGGGATTTTTAGAAATGTTGGCCAACTGAAAAGTATGAAAATGAAAAATATGAGCATGTACAATACTCAATACTTGGTTGGAGCTCCTTTTGCCTCAATTACTGCGTTAATGCGGCGTGGCATGGAGTCGATGAGTTTCTGGCACTGCTCAGGTGTTATGAGAGCCCAGGTTGCTCTGATAGTGGCCTTCAACTCTTTTGCGTTTTTGGGTGTGGCATTCTGCATCTTCCTTTTCACAATACCCCACAGATTTTCTATGGGGCTAAGGTCAGGGGAGTTGGCGGGCCAATTTAGAACAGAAATACCATGGTCCGTAAACCAGGCACGGGTAGATTTTGCGCTGTGTGCAGGCGCCAAGTCCTGTTGGAACTTGAAATCTCCATCTCCATAGAGCAGGTCAGCAGCAGGAAGCATGAAGTGCTCTAAAACTTGCTGGTAGACGGCTGCGTTGACCCTGGATCTCAGGAAACAGAGTGGACTGACACCAGCAGATGACATGGCACCCCAAACCATCACTGATGGTGGAAACTTTACACTAGACTTCAGGCAACGTGGATCCTGTGCCTCTCCTGTCTTCCTCCAGACTCTGGGACCTCGATTTCCAAAGGAAATGCAAAATTTGCTTTCGTCAGAAAACATGACTTTGGACCACTCAGCAGCAGTCCAGCTCTTTTTTCCAGGGTCAACGCAGCCGTCTACCAGCAAGTTTTAGAGCACTTCATGCTTCCTGCTGCTGACCTGCTCTATGGAGATGGAGATTTCAAGTTCCAACAGGACTTGGCGCCTGCACACAGCGCAAAATCTACCCGTGCCTGGTTTACGGACCATGGTATTTCTGTTCTAAATTGGCCCGCCAACTCCCCTGACCTTAGCCCCATAGAAAATCTGTGGGGTATTGTGAAAAGGAAGATGCAGAATGCCAGACCCAAAAACGCAGAAGAGTTGAAGGCCACTATCAGAGCAACCGGGGCTCTCATAACACCTGAGCAGTGCCAGAAACTCATCGACTCCATGCCACGCCGCATTAACGCAGTAATTGAGGCAAAAGGAGCTCCAACCAAGTATTGAGTATTGTACATGCTCATATTTTTCATTTTCATACTTTTCAGTTGGCCAACATTTCTAAAAATCCCTTTTTTGTATTAGCCTTAAGTAATATTCTAATTTTGTGACACACGAAATTTTGGATTTTCATTTGTTGCCACTTCAAATCATCAAAATTAAATGAAATAAACATTTGAATGCATCAGTCTGTGTGCAATGAATAAATATAATGTACAAGTTACACCTTTTGAATGCAATTACTGAAATAAATCAAGTTTTTCAAAATATTCTAATTTACTGGCTTTTACCTGTATGTGTATATATGTGTATGTGTATACATGTGTATGTGTATATAGTGTATGTATATACATGTGTATGTATGTGTATGTATATATGCATGTATGTGTGTGTATGTATATATATGTGTATGTGTATATGTGTATGTATATATGTGTATGTGTATATATGTGTATGTATATATATATATGTATGTATTTATATGTGTGTGTGTATATATATATATATATATATATATATATATATATATATATATATATATATAATGTATGTATGTATGTATGTATGTATGTATGTATGTGTATATATATATATATATATATATATATATAGATTGTGTGTGTGTGTGTGTGTGTGTATATATATATAGATTGTGTGTGTGTGTATATATATATATATATATATATATATATATATATAGATTGTGTGTGTATATATATATCAATCAATCAATCAATCAATCATATATATATATATATATATATATATGGATATATATATACATACAGTTTTTTGCATGGATTTAAATGGGTGTCATTTTTAATTTTTTTATGGTGCATGGACCTTTTTTTAAATAATTTCCACAAATATCCATGTGCAGGTTGTGTTATGTGTGACCATGTGACATTTTGTGTTGTTTGGATTTTTTTTAAAATGACTAGGTAAGGTTGTTTGCATTGAGGCATAAGCAATGCTATGCAGACTTTAATTCAGAGCATAATTAAACCTGACTTACAAGCAGCATTAAGATTCACAGATTTTTTTTAAATGAATGCCATCTCCCTGTGGGTAAGATTCCTTATTAAACGCATGACTGTCGGGCCAAATTGAAGACGACGGCGGGCTGTAGTTTGGACAACCCTGTTTTAGAGTGTTTTAATTTTTTGTGAGAGCACAGTGAGGCCTCATTTTTGTTGACAAATATAATGCACAGTGATGTTATGTTTTTATGAGTTTGTTTGAAGGCTATGGTGTGTGTCCAGATGTTATGGTGGGGATGGGCTACAACATGGATGAGATCCAGGAGTCTCTAGCCAAGATGAAGTACGACGAGATCACGGCCACCTACCTGCTGCTGGGCAGGAAGGCGTCCGAGGTACAAATTACTCCCAACTGAATCTGGTAGCGTTGGTTCATCCGCTGACCCTCGCTTTGGTTGTCTGTCCCTCAGCTGGATCCCAGCGAGTCGGCTTCCAGCAGCAACCTGTCCCTCGCCAAGTCCAGACCTAACAGCGAGCTCAATGGTCAGTCGCCCTCCCACCTCAAAGTCCAGAGGAGTGCCTCGTCCAACCACAAGCAGAGACGTTACAGTGAACAAGGTTAGGCGAGAAGCACATCAAGGACCACCTCACCGCTGCGTATGAAACCACGTTGTCTCCCTGCAGTGGGCCAGAACGCCCCGCCAGGTATGGCCCATCCAAAGCGCAGTCAGACGAGCACCGCCGACAACAGTGGGAAGGACGAGGGTGGTGTCCAGCTGCGCAAACCCGGCACCCCTGGGAGCCGCGGCGCCCCGCCCTCCAGCCCGCTGCTGGGTAACGCCAACAACCCCAACAAGGCGGACATTCCCGACCGTCGGAAAGGCGCCGCCGCCAGCCAGAGTGTGAGTATTTGCAACCGTTCACTTCACACCTTATTCAGTGACACTGGAGGTGACGATCGCATTCTAGCGAGATAGTTTCGTGACTCCTGTGCTGTTGGCCTGCAGAACAACACTGCGTCCGCGGGGATGACCCGAAGGAACACGTACGTGTGCAGCGACAGGAACAACACGGACCGTCTGTCCGTCATTCCTAACGGGAAGGAGAACAGGTGAGAACAGGATGATTTGGTATTTGTCAGTTTGAGTTCTTGCTCTGTGGTCCAGATTCCTTCAGTTCTTTCTTTTGTATTCCGTCTTCTCGCATTTACTTTTCCACTTTTCTCACAATCTTATTTTTCATTTCTGCCTGTGTGTTTTGTGTGTGTGGGGGGGGGGTGGGGTTTCGCTGCGGCATGGCCAGCATGACCGAGATGGCTCGCGCCGCCAGCCCTTCCCCCTCCCTCGTGGCCACCGCGCTCGGCGCCTCGTCCGGCTCGGTGCGGCTGAGGTATCAAACGGCCAGCCCCTTGTACGCTTGCCAGGCAGGCTGGGCCACGCTGCCCCACTCCTACTACGCTTTGGACTACTGCTCGCCCAAGTAAGACGGCAGGGACCACCCCCCACCCCTCACAGCCCCACCCACCTGCCCACGGCTGTCCCCTCATGTCTCCGCCCACTTGTTTGGCCCTCGCTAACCCGCACGCAGCCAGCCTCACACGCTGTCACAGGCCAACTAAACCTGCAGCTTCCTGCTCCGTCTAGTCAGCCAAGCCTTCATGATGCCTCCTCCGTATCATGGTGGCGCCATGACAGATGTGTGCAAAATACACATCTGGCCCCACGCCCCTCCAGTGGGACCTTCTGATTGGCAGTTAGGACACTGATGGTGATGACAAATATTAATTCATGCACAAATGACACCACATAAAATGTGCTTTAATTACATTTTCATATTCTTGCATCATCCCCCAAACTCTTCTCCATTTATCTGCTCTGAACTTTGTTCTCCCCCACCCCAATCTTGTCTGTCTGAACACAGTCATCGTTTTCCTCCTATCAAGGTGCTGAGTGGTCACTTATGCACCGTGAGCTTGACGTCCAGGGCGGGACATGACCTGGATAGGTTGTATTCACCTGACGTCACGTCTGACTAATGAACTGTGAGGCTCGAAGTGGTGGGCCGGCGAGCGTTTGTTGTCATAGCGTTCTGGGCGGCATTTAGCCTTTTTTCAAGAAAAATGCCCTATGCTTGCGTGGTTTTAGGCTGTTTGAACCGTTCAAATCGCGGAAACGATAAACGTTTCTTCAGAGTTACTCAAGAGGTAATCAAGAAGGGCGAAAAATGTTAAGATTTTACGGAAGACAACGAAAAAAGTAGCGAAAAACGCAAAAGTTTGCAGAGATCACTTTGGTAAAAGTTTGTTTTCATTTAGTATTATCTTGATATTTGTATTTTATCTTGTTTTGGAGTAGTTAAAATGCATTTTCGCTATGAGTGTTTCATACAGCACCAACTCAGTGAGTCTAAATAAAAGAAATCAAATGTGAGTAAAACCTAAAAGACTTATGTTTTTACCAAAGGCAACAATCATAAATGAATCTTTCAGCACATACACAATGTTGACATCTATAGTTATATTTTGATAAACAATCATAAATTTATCGTTAAGCACATACACAATGTTGACATCTATAGTTATATTTTGGTGAACAATCATAAATGAATATTTCAGCACATACACAATGTTCATCTATAGTTATATTTTGATAAACAATCACAAATGAATATTTCAGCACATACACAATGTTGACATCTTTAGTTATATTTTGGTAAACAATCATAAATTAATCTTTCAGCACATACACAATGTTGACATCTTTAGTTATAATTTGGTAAACAATCATAAATTAATCTTTCAGCACATACACAATGTTGACATCTATAGTTATATTTTGGTAAACAATCATAAATTAATCTATCAGCACATACACAATGTTGACATCTATAGTTATATTTTGATAAACAATCATAAAATAACCTTTCAGCACATACACAATGTTGACATCTATAGTCATATTTTGATAAACACTCATAAATGAAACTTTCAGCACATAAACAATGTTGACATCTATAGTTATATTTTGATAAAGACGGGGAAAAACATGCTTTTGCGTAACGGCGCAACAACAATAAGGCAACAAACATGGCTGTAGACGCGAAGTTAAATCATCAAATTCAACATTACCCGAGCAAAAACGATGCATGATTTATCTGGTCGAGTCTTGATACTAATGTCCTTGACCCAGCCACACACAAAGAAGTTATAGACTTCCACGCTTTTCCAAGATGGCTGTCCATGGGTATATGTAGAATATATAAAAATGACCCCCACATTGCAGACAGGCTGACAACGCTCCAGACAATAGCGTGCGTTTTGTTTACATCCTTTTTCGGTAATCAAGTATTTTTCTAGTAGTCGAGTTTTCCATACATCACTTGTCAATAGTACGCAAATCAGAATCAGGTTTATTAGGCCAAGTATACTTGCATAAACAAGGAATTTGTCTTTGGCAGTTGTTGGCTCTCTAAACATATAACAAATAGACAAGTATACATTCACTGAGCAAGCAAGTGCTCTAGGTGCATGTTTTACAGCAAGACATACACTAGTCACCTATCAACATCATATACAAGTAAGACTGTAAAAGAGTTGGTGCAAAGTACAAATATATAAATGAGAGAAATATACAGTGACAAATGTAGAGGAGTAGTGCAAAAAAAAGTATATTTTATATATCAATTCATACTTTAACGATTAGCAGGTTTTAATGTTTTATGTTCGTGTGGTTTGGATTTGATGTTATTTTTTGCACCATGTTTGCAAACACACTGTCCATGCCTGAAAGATGATTGGCAGAGAATGAGGAAGTGTTGCTATGTGTCTGAGGAAGCGCGGACTCACGGAGATGAAAGTTTTTCCACTTGTTGAAATTGGGCAGTTTGTTATCATAGTAATGGTAATAAAAGTTAAAAATAGCGTCGGTTTTTGTGTGATTTCTTCTGGGGGCTACAATATATTATATTTAATTTGTTTTCCAGTTTAAAAAACAACATATTTTCAATGTGTGGTGGTAATGAAAATGCTGTGGTGGTGCACCACATTCAATTAAAGGGAAACCCTGGATAGATTCCACTTCATAGTTTGATTTGTTGCTCGTGTCTGCTTTTAGTGGGAAGATCTAGGCCCCTTGCGTACTCGAGTACTTCGTACAATGTTTGCTGCATTGATTGATTGATTGATTGAAACTTTTAGTAGTAGATTGCACAGAACAGTACATATTCCGTACAATTGACCACTAAATGGTAACACCCGAATAAGTTTTTCAACTTGTTAAAGTCGGGGTCCACGTTAATCAATTCATGGTAGAGTAGCCATGTTGTTTTAGTGGCCCGCCACTCCGTTCACTTCCGTTCAAAAGTCAGGTGACTGAATACAACCATCTTCATCATCATCAATAGGCAATCATCAAGCAACTATCTTCACTTGTGATTGAAGTGTCTCGTCTCTAAATGTGGGTTGCTTCCTGCTCAGGAGTCTGCTGAATTAACAATGGACTAACTGCACAACTAACTCCAAAAAGCAAATGTTCCTGCATCAGGATCCACCAATGAGAGCGCAGGACATCTATTAGGCTTACTGAGGGGGACGTAGTTTCCATAGCAACCACATTCAGTCTAAATCTATGATGTATCCTTCCACAAAGGTTGGATGGATCCCAACATTTACACACCATGATGATTAACAACAATGGTTGTGTGTTCCTTCAGTTGTGTTGGTTCTCTAATTTCCTGCCCTGCTCACCTTCACATTCATTTCAGTTAGCGTAGCATCCTGTCACAGTCAGCCAGGACCATCTGTCGCTCCGCCTTTGTGCTTTTCAAACGGACGCTGACCACTTCTCTCTGTCACGTCGGCAGCGTGGCCATGTCGCCGGGCGGCCAGAGGAACCCGGTGGCGTCCACCCACAGCATCTCCAACTCTGCCACACCCGACCGGTTGCGTTTCCCGCGAGGCACTGCCAGCCGCAGCACCTTCCACGGCGGCCAGCTGAGGGACCGCCGCACGGCCACATACAACGGCCCGCCGGCCTCGCCGACCCTCTCCCACGACGCCTCGCCGCTCTCCCAGACGCGCAGCCGTGGCACCAGCAACCTGTTCTCCAAGCTCACCTCTAAGCTGACCCGCAGGTAAGGGAGTGGGTGGGGTTTAGCACCAGTCTGTTGGCCCCTTTGCCGTGGCGCCTGGTTTATAACACCAATGAATAGCCAATCAGCACGCAGCCTTTTCGAAGTGTTGGGGGAACACTGGCTGTCCTGTGCCGTGGTTTTCTAATTGGGTCACCAGTTGCTGCCAAAAAGAGAAACCACTCCGGAATTAGACCTTCAACGTCTTATTAGCGCTGCTCTGATGTCTTGTTGCTTGTAGAGGTGGAAGTCTTTGGGAACTTCACGATCCAGGGAGTACGATTTGATTATCAATCGATCATTTATACATCTTTAATTATATTGTATTATATTATTGTATCGTATATTATTATATCTATTTTATGTCATATGCACATTAGGGGTGTAACGGTACACAAAAAGTTTGGTTCGGTACGTACCTCGGTTTAGAGGTCACGGTTCGGTTAATTTCCGGTACAGTAAGAAAACAACAAAATATACACTACCGTTCAAAAGTTTGGGGTCACCCAAACAATTTTGTGGAATAGCCTTCATTTCTAAGAACAAGAATAGACTGTCGAGTTTCAGATGAAAGTTCTCTTTTTCTGGCCATTTTCAGCGTTTAATTGACCCCACAAATGTGATGCTCCAGAAACTCAATCTGCTCAAAGAAAGGTCAGTTTTGTAGCTTCTGTAACGAGCTAAACTGTTTTCAGATGTGTGAGCATGATTGCACAAGGGTTTTCTAATCATCAATTAGCCTTCTGAGCCAATGAGCAAACACATTGTACCATTAGAACACTGGAGTGATAGTTGCTGGAAATGGGCCTCTATACACCTATGTAGATATTGCACAAAAAAACAGACATTTGCAGCTACAATAGTCATTTACCACATTAGCAATGTATAGAGTGTATTTCTTTAAAGTTAAGACTAGTTTAAAGTTATCTTCATTGAAAAGTACAGTGCTTTTCCTTCAAAAATAAGGACATTTCAATGTCACCCCAAACTTTTGAACGGTAGTGTAAATGTTTTGGTTATTTACCAAATTTGTAAACAATGGCTTTATCCTTTTAACATTGGGAACACGATAATAATTCTGCCCACGTTAATCAACATTAAACTGCCTCAAGTTGTTGCTCAGATTAAATACAATGACAAAACTTTTCTTCTACATATAAAAAGTGCAACATTAAACAGTTTCATGTCAACTCATCATGCTTAATTTATTACAGCATCTGGGAAGCCTGTAGTTGATTTTTATTATGTAAATGTTATATTTTTATCAACATGTGATAGCAGGGACCCTGCCATTCAAAACAAGGCTGCTACATTACTAATGATCACACACACACACACACACCGCATAATGAGCTAACACACCGCAAAATGAGCTAACGTTACGCTAAAAGCTAATTAGCCTTCACCTCAAGCCAGGACTGCGAGCGAGCTGAGCTGCAGTTTGTTTCTAGAACGTCAACAGGCTCATAGTGATGTTACTAGTAGTTGACTGGGATGTGTTTATTTTAATTTGGGGAGAGTCCGCTGCCTGATGCATACCTGCTAAACACCTATCTGCTAACCCCACCGTAGAAGCACTGACTACATGCGCTCTGAATACGCACTGCTGATTGGCTGTTACCGCTAAGGTTGTAACCAATCAGATGGTTGTGTGGGTGGGACAATGCTGGGTGCTGTGTAGGAGGCAGAAAGCAGAGCAGCTTGTTTAGACTTTAGCTTAGGCAGCTACTTCATATGTTCGTGTGGAAACTCATTCGGTACGCCTCCAAACTGAACCGGAACCCCCGTACTGAAACGGTTCAATACAAATACACGTACCGTTACACCCCTAATGCACATACATATGTATTACATTTTAATTATGTCAACAGTGCTCCTTCTCGGCATTGCATCATTAATTCATGTTAGTGTGCACAGCATAGACATACCAGATACGTGACAACTGTAGTAACTTGCTATGTGAAAACATAAATTGACGCCCATACTTAGCGAGCAGCAATCTTGATTTAGTGTTTGTGCCTTCTAAAACCACAGAATGTTAACATAAACTTGGTTCAAGGACGTGTGTCGTCTATGTACTCATTCATATCTTTGTCTGAAAGTATTGCCAGCAGGCGGCCGCACTGTATGGATATTATTGTCTCTCGACTTATTAAGCTGCTTGCTAAATTCCTCTTCTTGGCTAGTTACTCTGCACTGTAATGCGGCTCTTATTAGCCTTCTGTTGAAACGTACAAAGCATTTATTATTTTTTTGTTTCACTACTTCACATTCGCATTAGTTTAGTGCCGCAGTTAGCATAGCCCGTCCTCTCTTCCCTCCTCAGTGTGTGTCCGCGCTAACCCAGCCAACACATAACGTTAAAAGAATGTTAACTAAAGGTTCTCGCTTGGTTAGTTTGAATGATCATAGTTTGAATGATCACACCTAAAACTAACGTTTAGATAGGGGTGTAACGGTACACAAAAATGTTGGTTCGGTACCTACCTCGGTTTAGAGGTCACGGTTCGGTTCATTTTCGGTACAGTAAGAAAACAACAAATTATACATTTTTGGGTTATTTATTAACCAAATGTGCAAAATCTTCCACCAAAAATATTTCTCTTAGTGGAATATTTGATGTGAAGTAATCGGAACCTTGGATAGGTCAATAATTCATAATAACATTGATTTTGATTCAATATTATGTTTTGAGCAATGACAGTTTGAAAGAAAAAAAAACAGCTTTGTTTTATTAGTCAACATTGCAACTTTTTCTAAATTACATTTAACCTTTAAGCTTTTTTATTTCACTTTTGTTACGTTTTTGTTTATTTTAATAGTATTTGTAGAATGTGCCGTGGGCCTTTAAAACATTAGCTGTGGGACGCAAATGGCCTCCGGGGGCACACTTTTGACACCCCTGCTATAGATAATAAAAAATTTAATCTGATAAATCTATGGATAAAAAGCAGAGCCTGGCAACGCATGCGCGTTTATCATAACACTCTCTCTCTCTCTCTCTCTGTCTCTGCCCCTCCCTCACCAATGCTGCTGCGCGCACAATTTGTTTTGTTTTTAACTGAACATACATTGAAAATACACGCAACCCTAACTCAAAATGCCGGACATTTGAGGCATTTAAGAAACTCCGCCTTGACCGCTCCGCAAAAAAGGACATGTCCGGTGAAAAGAGGACGTATGGTCAGTCTATCGTAGCCCGTTAGCTGTTAGCATGCCGTGTGTTGTGCCTCGGTGTGCATTGTTTACACAACGTGCGTTACGCTACTTAATATGTCCGTGTAGAAACTCGTTCGGTACACCTCCGAACCGAACCGGAACCCCCGTACCGAAACGGTTCAATACAAATACACGTACCGTTACACCCCTACGTTTAGAGAACATTAGCATTTATGACGGGTTTTTTTAGAACCATCTGTATTACTTTATTTAAAGGAGTTGTTTGCAACATTTACACAGATGCCTAGAGGGCGCTAACTTTCCAATGTATTTTAAGCCGCCCTCTTCCATGTATGCGCATTAGCTTTGTAGGCTAATGATACCGATTTGGAAAGTTAGCATTAGCTATCATTGAATGTATATTCTATCATAACAACAACATGACCGCTAAATGTTCGTAGCTTCTCTTGGACGGTTTTTGTATGTGTGAGACAGGGTGAGTGACTACCGCAAACACCAATCATTTTATTGGGGCCGGTAAAATAAATGTTGCACAAACTTAATAAGTGTAAAAAAATATAGACGGTTTTAACACACGTGTTTTGTTCAACCACTAATGGTGAAATAAGCTAGCAAATGATTTTCTTGTTATATTTTGTACTTTTAAAATACGTAAATAATCAATATTTTTCCATCGATTCAGTAATGTCCACGTTCTAATCGTGATGCATCGGGGAAGCGGATCATTTTTCCCACTTCTACTTGCTTGTTACTGATGCAGTCAGATCTTGAGCTTCTTACATGGCGTCATGATTCATCTGGCATGCAGTGGAACCCTTAAGGTGAAACACAATCCCTTCTCGGGAATGATCATTTCGAAACCATATTGACAATAGTCCGTTCCAGGGTAATGCATCATAAACCCAGGTAATGTATTACCTAACATTTTAAGGGCATATTCTCACAAGGCCGATCCAGCACAGAATATTTGGCCTGTGTAATTGGATGGATCCTTGCTCAAATATGCCACGCTTCCCCAATGTGCAATGTAGCGCTGTCATAGAGTGAATTTAATTTGCTCTTTGCAGGTTCTTAAGGATAACCAACACACTTAAATTATTGCCAGGTATCGAGCTTAGAAGTGTATGCAAGGATATCTACTGAATTGCAAACTCAAGCTTTGTATGTAACTTTACATACTTGACATTTTTAAATGGCAATTGTGGATAATTGGCATATATGGTATTCTGTGTTTAGAAAGAACAATATACACCAAACCAAAAACTGTGACCACAAAACCACTATAAGATATTAACTGTTTCACCCCTGCTATTATGCTTTTATTAGACACATTTATAAAAACCACATCTGCATTCGACTTGAACATGGAGAGAAATGTGTCTTTTTATGCAATCAAACCAAAAGTGGATTTGCAAACTAAAATAGTGGATTGGAAAAAAACCACTATAAGATATTAACTGTTTCACCCTGCTATTATGCTTTTATTAGACACATTTATAAAAACCTCATCTGCATTCGACTTGAACATGGAGAGAAATGTGTCTTTTTATGCAATCAAACCAAAAGTGGATTTGCAAACTAAAATAGTGGATTGGAAAAAAACCACTATAAGATATTAACTGTTTCACCCTGCTATTATGCTTTTATTAGACACATTTATAAAAACCTCATCTGCATTCGACTTGAACATGGAGAGAAATGTGTCTTTTTATGCAATCAAACAAAAAATGGATTTGCAAACTAAAATAGTGGATTGGAAAAAAACCACTATAAGATATTAACTGTTTCACCCTGCTATTATGTTTTTATTAGACACATTTATAAAAACCTCATCTGCATTCCACTTGAACATGCAGAGAAATTTGTGTCTTTTTATGCAATAAAACAAAAAATGGATTTACAAACAAAAATAGTGGATTTGGAAAAAAAAACTAAAAAAGAAACATGGATTTTGTGAACGGTTTCACCCCTGCTATTATGTTTTTATTACACATTTGTAAAAACCTCATCAGTATTCAACTTGAACATGGAGAGAAATGTGTCTTTTTATGCAATCAAACAAAAAATGGATTTGCAAACTAAAATAGTGGATTTGAAAAAAAAACACTAAGATATTAACTGTTTCACCCTGCTATTATGCTTTTATTAGACACATTTATAAAAACCTCATCTGCATTCGACTTGAACATGAGAGAAATGTGTGTCTTTTCAAGCAATCAAACAAAAAACGGATTTGCAAACTAAAATAGTGGATTGGAAAAAAACCACTATAAGATATTAACTGATTCACCCTGCTATTATGCTTTTATTAGACACATTTATAAAAACCTCATCTGCATTCGACTTGAACTTGGAGAGAAATGTGTCTTTTTATGTAATCAAACAAAAAATGGATTTGCAAACTAAAATAGTGGATTGGAAAAAAACCACTATAAGATATTAACTGTTTCACCCTGCTATTATGCTTTTATTAGACACATTTATAAAAACCACATCTGCATTCGACTTGAACATGAGAGAAATGTGTGTCTTTTTAAGCAATCAAACAAAAAACGGATTTGCAAACAAAAATAGTGGATTTGGAAAAAAAACTAAAAAAGAAACATGGATTTTGTGAACGGTTTCACCCCTACTATTATGTTTTTATTAGGCACATTTATAAAGACCTCATCTGCATTCGACTTGAACATGGAGAGAAAATTTGTGTCTTTTTATGCAATCAAACAAAAAATGGATTTGCAAACTAAAATAGTGGATTGGAAAAAAACCACTATAAGATATTAACTGTTTCACCCTGCTATTATGTTTTTATTAGACACATTTATAAAAACCTCATCTGCATTCCACTTGAACATGCAGAGAAATTTGTGTCTTTTTATGCAATAAAACAAAAAATGGATTTACAAACAAAAATAGTGGATTTGGAAAAAAAAACTAAAAAAGAAACATGGATTTTGTGAACGGTTTCACCCCTGCTATTATGTTTTTATTACACATTTATAAAAACCTCATCAGTATTCAACTTGAAAATGGAGAGAAATGTGTGTCTTTTTATGCAATCAAACAAAAAATGGATTTGCAAACTAAAATAGTGGATTTGAAAAAAAAACACTAAGATATTAACTGTTTCACCCTGCTATTATGCTTTTATTAGACACATTTATAAAAACCTCATCTGCATTCGACTTGAACATGAGAGAAATGTGTCTTTTTAAGCAATCAAACAAAAAACGGATTTGCAAACAAAAATAGTGGATTTGGAAAAAAAACTAAACAAGAAACATGGATTTTGTGAACGGTTTCACCCCTGCTATTATGTTTTTATTAGGCACATTTATAAAGACCTCATCTGCATTCGACTTGAACATGGAGAGAAAATTTGTGTCTTTTTATGCAATAAAACAGAAAATGGATTTATAAACAAAAATAGTGGATTTGGAAAAATAACTAAAAAAGAAACATGGATTTTGTGAACGGTTTTCACCCTGCTATTATGTTTTTATTACACATTTATAAAAACGTCATCAGTATTCGACTTGAACATGTAGAGAAATGTGTGTCTTGTTATGCAATCAAACAAAAAACGGATTTGCAAACTAAAATAGTGGATTGGAAAAAAAAACACTAAGATATTAACTGTTTCATCCTGCTATTATGTTTTTATTAGACACATTTATAAAAACTTCCTCAGTATTTGACTTGAACATGGAGAGAAATTTGTGTCTTTTTATGCAATCAAACAAAAAATGTATTTGCAAACAAAAATAGTGGATTTGGAGAAAAAAACTAAAAAAGAAACATGGATTTTGTGAACTGTTTCACCCCTGCTATTATGTTTTTATTAGGCACATTTATAAAAACCTCATCTGCATTCGACTTGAACATGGAGAGAAATTTGTGTCTTTTTATGCAATCAAACAAAAAATGGATTTATAAACAAAAATAGTGGATTTGGGAAAAAAAACTAAAAAAGAAACATGGATTTTGTGAACGGTTTCACCCCTACTATTTTGTTTTTATTACACATTTATAAAAACCTCATCAGTATTTCACTTGAACATGGAGAGAAATGTGTGTCTTTTTATGCAATCAAACAAAAAACTGATTTGCAAACTAAAATAGTGGATTGGAAAAAAAAAACACTATAAGATATTAACTGTTTCACCCTGCTATTATGTTTTTATTAGACACATTTATAAAAACCTCATCTGCATTCGACTTGAACATGAGAGAAATTTCTGTCTTTTAATGCAATCAAACAAAAAATGGATTTGCAAACAAAAATAGTGGATTTGGGGGAAAAAACTAAAAAAGAAACATGGATTTTGTGAACGGTTTCACCCCTACTATTATGTTTTTACTAGGCACATTTATAAAAACCTCATCTGCATTCGACTTGAACATGGAGAGAAATTTGTTTCTTTTTATGCAATCAAACAAAAAACGGATTTGCAAACAAAAATAGTGGATTCGGGAAAAAAAATTAAAAAGAAACATGGATTTTGTGAACGGTTTTTCCCCTGCGATTATGTTTTTATTACACATTTATAAAAACCTCATCAGTATTCGACTTGAACATGGAGAGAAATGTGTGTCTTTTTATGCAATCAAACAAAAAACGGATTTGCAAACTAAAATAGTGGATTGGAAAAAAAAACACTATAAGATATTAACTGTTTCACCCTGCTATTATGTTTTTATTAGACACATTTATAAAAACTTCCTCAGTATTCGACTTGAACATGGAGAGAAATGTGTGTTTTTTTATGCAATCAAACAAAAAATGTATTTGCAAACAAAAATAGTGGATTTGGAGAAAAAAACTAAAAAATAATTTTTTAGATTTGCAAACTAAAATAGTTGATTGGAAAAAAACACTAAGATATTAACTGTTTCACCCTGCTATTATGTTTTTATTAGACACATTTATAAAAACCTCATCTGCATTCGACTTGAACATGGAGAGAAATTTGTGTCTTTTTATGCAATCAAACAAAAAATGGATTTATAAACAAAAATAGTGGATTTGAAAAAAAAAATTAACAAAACTTTTTTTTAATCGTAGTACTCGTTTTGCGTAAAAGTTAAGAATATTGTAATGAAATAAAACGTTTGTTTGCATTTTCAGGAATTCTGTTTGTGTTTCTAATAATTTTTTGGTTACAAATATTTTGGGGGTGTTAAAAAAAATCCTTTTTTTGTTTTTTTTAGCAGGTAAATGTACTCTTAAAATGTTGGTTACTGTACTTTTATTGAACATGTGAGCAGAAAATGTTTCCTCTTAATTCAACCTAACGTGTTGGTTGCACTTTTCTCAAATAAGATGTGAATGCATTGGCCATTAATTGTTTACTTGCTGGTTTGTATTCATCATTCATTTATACATAATTATATAGCTCCAGCACACCCCGCGACCCCAAAAGGGACAAGCAGTATCGTTGCAATCGGCCACCGCTGTGAACTGGAGTTGGCGCGGCTTATTGTATCCTACCATTTGTGATGTTTATCTGTTCTTGTAGGACGGTGGTTCTCAACCTTTTTTCAGTGATGTACCCCCTGTGAATTTTTTTTTAATTCAAGTACCCCCTAATCAGAGCAAAGCATTTTTGGTTGAAAAAAAAGAGATAAAGAAGTAAAATACAGCACTATGTCATCAGTTTCTGATTTATTAAATTGTATGACAGTGCAAAATATTGCTCATTTGTTGTGGTCTTTCTTGAACTATTTGGAAAAAAAGATATACAAAAAACTAAAAACTTGTTGAAAAATAAACAAGTGATTCAATTATAAATAAAGATTTCTACACATAGAAGTAATCATCAACTTAAAGTGCCCTCTTTGGGGATTGTAATAGAGATCCATCTGGATTAATGAACTTAATTCTAAACATTTCTTCGCAAAAAAATAAATCTTTAACATCAATATTTATGGAACATGTCCACAAAAAACTAACAGAGCATGCGCATGAATCATGTTGCGGACATTTCTGGCGCTCGTGTTGTTTTAAAAATAAACTGTCAACATATTGCTAATCTCGCGCGAATGACCTAAAAACACATTGCTGATTTTTATCGATTGTAGTGGCTGCTACCGACAAGGCCGAATCGCTCACTTGTTAAACCGAATGTCCGGTTGCATGGGTTTATCTCTCCCAACCTTAGTAATAATTATTTCAAAAATGGAAGTTTTAATCGTTTTTTTTCATCTATTAACAAAATGAAAAGTGTCTTGTTTACAACTCAAGCGGAAGTAGTCTTTTTCTCTTACCATTTCCTAATGATTGATTCTGATTAAATGCTTGGCCCATCAATCAATCAATTCCTTTATTGTCATTGTCATAATAACACTTAAGTCATACATGTCAACGAGATTTTGTTTGAGCTTTGTCTAGTGGCATAGAAACTGCATTGATGTGCAGGTTGACCCTAGTTTACAGTTTAGCATTGTCAAGAAGATTGCGAATAGAGGGGCGTGGGGGTGGGAACAGTCAGATGTCTGATGGGTGTTACGTTGATGTTGCAGCAATGCAATGTCCAGCGCACAATTATTGAGGTAGTGAAGAGTGAGGTAATAAGATGGTCCGGGGCAGCAAAGAGGCAGGCTGTTTATTTAGCAGTCTCACAGCCTGGGGTACAGACTGTGAGACATTCTGGTGGTCCTGGTGCGAATTGATCGATCATGACATGTACACACATTATTATCGGAATAATTGTATTTGGAATTCCGATCAACCAAGGTTTGCATCCGTTTGGAAAAATTATGCACACGTTAACATAGCTAAAGACACTGGGCGGGGCTATTATTGACTCCTAATCTTGTTTCCCAGTACCCCGGTTGCTAATACATTACCTTGGAGGTGTATCTTGCAAAAGACTTAACCAGATTCTGATCCTGTACATCCTGACTGAAATCCCACGGATGTATCCTGGAAACATAAATCCAGCTTTATTACACAGGCTCCTATCTCGTAAGGGCGGAAGTAATCAGTGGTCAGGCCAATACTTGCTTCTGACATATTGTTCCGAGGAGGCCCACTCACAAGGTTGAATTGTGACCAAAACAAGGATTTGCAACAACAACAAAAAAGCGTTGCAGAAAAAATGCAAACAAAACGACTATTTTTTTATATGAAAACAAAACGAGTACTTCGGTTGAAAAGAAAAAGTTTGGATTGCAAATTTTTTTACATTTAAAATCCATTATTTTTGTTGGCAAATCATTTGAGTGCGCAAAAAGACACATTTCTCTCCATACTTGAGAGGTTCCACTGTGTTGTCGCGGCCATCTTGGTTCTCCACGTGTGTGCTGATGAAGCATCAAGCGACGTGCGTCGGTTCCTCACCGGAAGCTCAAGTTCAGCAGCATCCCAATGTTACAAAGAAAAGAGACTTCCTGTCTTCAGAAGCAGCAGCAGCCTGGTCAGCGGTCCTCCTCAAGTCTTTTTTTGACCAGGGGTCCCCAAACTACGGCCCGCGGGCCGGATCCGGCCCCCCAGCCTCCAAAATCCGGCCCACAGGAAGTCCCAAGTAAAAAAAAAAAAGGGTTTTTATTAATTTTTTTAATTAATTTTTTTAAATTTATATATATTTTTTTTTAATCTTTCCTTTCTAATCCATTTTCTACCGCTTGAATTTTCCCATCGATAAAGTGACAATGTTAAATGTTGATGAACATCAATGTTAATTGATGTTAAATGACAAAACGGATTATAAAGACAATGTATATATGTATATACATATACATATATACATATACACAGCCCGGCCCCCGGCCAAATTTTTTTAACCCAATGCGGCCCCCGAGTCAAAAAGTTTGTGGACCCCTGCTGTTGACCATTTCCAATCGCCCCCGTCGTGTGTACGCTCATGCAGGTTGTCCTCGTCCTTCCTCCGTCACTTCCCCCTCCATTTTTCACTTGTGTCTCTGTCTTGTTCTGTTGTAGAAACATGTCGTTCAGGTTTACCAAAAGGTAGGACTGTACTGCCTGTCGCTCTGCTGGCACGCCACTAACACGCCGCCAAGCTGCTACACCACCTCCTTGCATACTCACACGTGCACCACAGTAGTTTTTGGGGTTTTTTCTCACAGAAATCCAAAAATGTGTCAAGTTTGCTTATTTGCCGTCTCACAGAGACTTTCGTGTACACTTGTACACATTTGTAGGGTCAGCCATGTTGATCTTTGTGTACTGTAAATATCTCTGTGAGACGGCAAACAAAGTTGTCGTGCGCTTCATTGTGGCACAACTTTAGTGTGTGTTTGTGTGTGTGTGCCAGCGTGGGGTCCGATTGTGAGTCGTTGCGCACAATCAGCAAACAGCTTGACACTAATCACGTGCTCGTGCATGGGGGGAGGGGCCACGCTTTGTTTCTTTTTATTTAACGTCCCTTTTAACGTGTGATTCGGCGCCCTCATTACTTTGATCTTGCAACGTGTCCCGCCATTACAAACATTTCTGTACCTGTCGCCCTGGCAAGGTGTAGAGCTGTGTGTTGCCATGGTTACAGGTTGTGTTACCGTGTTTCCTGCGGTCGGTCCTCAGGGTTTGTTTTGTTAGTTGTATTCATGCAGGGGTTTTTTGATTGATTGATTGAAACTTTTATTAGTAGATTGCACAGTACAGTACATATTCCGTACAATTGACCACTAAATGGTAACACCCGAATAAGTTGAATAACGTGGGGTCCACGTTAATCAATTCATGGTAGAATTCATGGGGTGTCAAACTCATTTTAGCTCAAAGGGCCACATGGAGGAAAATCGGTTCCCAAGTGGGCCGGACGGGTAGAATTATGGCATGATGACTTCAAAATAAAGACGTCAGATTGTTTTCTTTGTTTAAAAATACACCAAGCCTATTCTGAAAATGTACAAATCATAATGTGTTTTTTGGTTGTTTTTTTTACACTTACATGTTGCAGTTAATAGTATTCTATCTTTATTTGTGGTTATTGATACTTTACTTTAATAGTAGGGGTGTAACGGTACGTGTATTTATATTGAACCGTTTCGGTACGGGGGTTCGGTTCGGAGGTGTACAGAACGAGTTTCCACACGGACATATTAAGTAGCGTAACGCACGTTGTGTAAACAATGCACACCGAGGCATTGTTGTGTGAAAGGTTCATTGCAACACACTGAACACAGCCTGACACCTTTTAGGACCCCCTCTAGGAACCTCCTAACGTGGTACAATTTGTCAAGAAAGCTGGGTTTAGCCAGTTGTTATGTTATGTTATGTAGACCACAAGAATATAATATGTGTAATATGTATAATGTGGTGCGCCTTTTCTATGAAAATATATCTGAATAGACCCACTCATCAGCAGTGCGCCTTATAATCCGTTGCGACTTATGGTCCGTAAAGTATGGTGTGTGTGTGTGTGTGTGTGTGTGTGTGTGTGTGTGTGTGTGTGTGTGTGTGTGTGTGTGTGTGTGTGTGTGTGTGTGTGTGTGTGTGTGTGTGTGTGTGTGTGTGTGTGTGTGTGTGTGTGTGTGTGTGTGTGTGTGTGTGTGTGTGTGTGTGTGTGTGTGTACATATATATATATATATATATTTATATATATACACACACCATACTTTACAGACCATTGTGTGTGGGTGTGTGTGTGTGTGTGTGTGTGTGTGTGTGTGTGTGTGTGTGTGTGTGTGTGTGTGTGTGTGTACATATATATATATATATATATATATATATATATATATACACACACCATACTTTACAGACCATAGGGCGCAACGGATTACATAAGCAATAATAAAAAAATATAAATATATGTATATATATATATATATATATATATATATATATATATATATATATATATATATATATATATATATATATATATATATATATATATATTTATTTATATATAAATAAATAATAATAAATAAATATATATATATATATATTTATTTATTTGTTTGTATTTTTTTTTTTATTGCTTATGTAATCCGTTGCGCCCTATGGTCTGTAAAGTATGGTGTGTGTGTGTGTGTGTGTGTGTGTGTGTGTGTGTGTGTGTGTGTGTGTGTGTGTGTGTGTGTGTGTGTGTGTGTATATATATTTATTTTATTTATTTTATTTTTTTATTATTGCTTATGTAATCCGTTGCACCCTATGGTCTGTAAAGTATGGTGTGTGTGTGTGTGTGTGTGTGTGTGTGTGTGTGTGTGTGTGTGTGTGTGTGTGTGTACATATATATATATATGTTTTATTTTTTTTAATTATTTTTATTATTGCTTATGTTCTGCTTTACACGATTGAATTTGACGTCGACCCTGCGACTTGATTTTGACTAATTTTTTTAACCTTTTTTAGTCAATTCTATTGTAACAAAATAAAGCAAATGGTTTTACTTCATTACACAAAGTAAATAACAATGACAACTAAATCCAAATGTTGTGTAAACAGATGTATGTGTTTTGTGATATGGTTATTGAGCTGCAATCATTTGCCTAAAGCAGGGCTGTTCAACTGGCGGCATGGGGGCCATATCCGACCTGGGAATGACACCATAACGGCCCCCGATCAGTTAAAAAACGTAACCTTAAAACCAGGAGGGTGCTCCTGTTGTGTAGAAGAACTTGAACCTCTGTGAACACGTTGGCCGATCATTGCATTGACATTTTAACCTTGCTAGCAAACACTGAGGCCCAACTTATTAGTTACGTAATAATAATAGTTTTTATTTTTATTGCACTTAATATTTCATCCTCAAGGTTCCATTTTAGGTCCTATCTTTTTAATCAACTTCTTTAGTTATACTAGTGGTGGTCCTTAAGGTTCCATTTTAGGTCCTATCTTTTTAATCAACTTCTTTAGTTATACTAGTGGTGGTCCTTAAGGTTCCATTTTAGGTCCTCTCTTTTTTATAAACTTCTATTTATACTCATGGTGTTCCTCAAGGTTCCATTTTAGGTCCTCTCTTTTTATCAACTTCTTTAGTTATACTTGTGGTCTTTATCAAGGTTCCATTTTTAGGTCCTCCTTGTTTTGTTATCAACTTCTGCAGTTATACTAGTGGTGGTCGTCAAGGTTCCATTTTAGGTCCTCTCTTTTTATCAACTTCTCTAGTTATACTACTAGTGGTGGTCTTCAAGGTTCCATTTTAGGTCCTCTCTTTTTTTTGATCAACTTCTCTAGTTATACTAGTGGTGGTCCTCAAGGTTCCATTTTAAGTCATCTCTTTTTAATCAACGTCTTTAGTTGTACTAGTAGTGTTCCTCAAGGTTCCATTTTAGGTCCTCTCGTTTTTATCAACGTCTTTAGTTATACTAGTAGTGTTCCTCAAGTTTCCATTTTAGGTCCTCTCTTTTTTTTAATCAATTTCTTTAGTTATACTAGTAGTGTTACTCAAGGTTCCATTTTTAGGTCCTCTCTTTTTAATCAATGTCTTTAGTTATACTAGTAGTGTTCCTCAAGTTTCCATTTTAGGTCCTCATTTTTATCAACGTCTTTAGTTATACTAGTAGTGTTACTCAAGGTTCCATTTTAGGTCCTCTCTTTTTAATCATCGTCTTTAGTTATACGAGTAGTGTTCCTCAAGGTTCCATTTTAAGTCCTCTCTTTTTAATCAACGTCTTTAGTTATACTAGTGGTGTTCCTCAAGGTTCCATTTTTAGGTCATCTCTTTTTAATCAATGTCTTTAGTTATACTAGTAGTGTTCCTCAAGGTTCCATTTTAGGTCCTCTCGTTTTAATCATCATCTTTAGTTATACGAGTAGTGTTACTCAAGGTTCCATTTTAGGTCCTCTCTTTTTTTTGATCAACTTCTCTAGTTATACTAGTGGTGGTCCTCAAGGTTCCATTTTAAGTCATCTCTTTTTAATCAACGTCTTTAGTTATACTAGTAGTGTTCCTCAAGGTTCCATTTTAGGTCCTCTCGTTTTTATCAACGTCTTTAGTTTTACGAGTAGTGTTCCTCAAGGTTCCATTTTAGGTCCTCTCTTTTTTTTATCAATTTCTTTAGTTATACTAGTAGTGTTACTCAAGGTTCCATTTTTAGGTCCTTTCTTTTTAATCAATGTCTTTAGTTATACTAGTAGTGTTCCTCAAGTTTCCATTTTAGGTCCTCTCGTTTTTATCAACGTCTTTAGTTATACTAGTGGTGTTACTCAAGGTTCCATTTTAGGTCCTCTCTTTTTAATCAATGTCTTTAGTTATACGAGTAGTGTTACTCAAGGTTCCATTTTAGGTCCTCTCTTTTTAATCAATGTCTTTAGTTATACTAGTGGTGTTCCTCAAGGTTCCATTTTTAGGTCATCTCTTTTTAATCAATGTCTTTAGTTATACTAGTAGTGTTCCTCAAGTTTCCATTTTAGGTCCTCTCGTTTTTATCAACGTCTTTAGTTATACTAGTGGTGTTACTCAAGGTTCCATTTTAGGTCCTCTCTTTTTAATCAATGTCTTTAGTTATACGAGTAGTGTTACTCAAGGTTCCATTTTAGGTCCTCTCTTTTTAATCAATGTTTTTAGTTATACTAGTGGTGTTACTCAAGGTTCCATTTTAGGTCCTCTCTTTTTCATTTTTTGTGCTTTTCAACTGAAGTGCCGGTGAGTTCAGTTCAAAAACCTTGTGCAAGACTCACATGTTTTGCAGCAGAATCTTAAAAACACTAGAGTGCTGTCACAGAGAAGATCTTTGACTCGATTCCTTCAAAACAGATACTCTGACTAATCAAATAGACCAAATTCTAATGTCTACTGTAGAGGACGCTGGTTCTCCGGAATATAGAAAATAAGGTTAATAGTGAAGGGAGAAGCTCCTTAGCTTCTTGGAAATGTGGCCCTCAAAACATCTTAGTGGAATATCCCTGACCAAAGTGTAAACATGACAAACTAGTCATTAATGACAAATCTTTGTGGGTGAATTGTTGTAATGGAAATGTTTATGTGGTCTCATGGTTGTACTGTAATAATAACACACAAGGTTATATGTGCCATGATTTTAAAAGGAAGCGGCACCACACGGGTCATGTGACTTGCTGAGCGCCACGCTCCATGAATGTTGATGCCTGTTGAATAATCTTCCACTTTTCTCCATCACATCCTGCTGCTTAACTACTTTACCTCCTCCCAGGACGTCCTCCTCATTCCCCCCTCCCCCCTCTCACTTTTGTCCCCTGTGTGCCCTTTAACCTCTGACCTCTCGCTGCTCTCCCTCTCCGCCAGGGTCACTATTGACCCGGCCAAGCGGCAGACGGCTAAAAGTGGGCCGGCCGTCCCTTCCGCCCGGGGAGGAAAGAGCCTTAGTAAGTCCTCTCTGGCCTCCGGCTTCTGTCCTTCCTCCTCTTCCTCATCACCATCCTCCTCCTCCTCCTCCTGCCATGTTTTTGCTTCGGTTGCAGACGTCACGTCCTGTCCTCCATCATGGTCCTCAGTCTCTCTCACTTCCTGTCTCTCCATCTTTTCACCATGTAGACCATAGAAAGAACTCCTAGATTCTTTTAACTGTGGACTGGCTGTCCACTTCTGTTCCCCACCTTTACTCCCCCTCCTCCCCCCCTTCATGCTGCGTTGCATGCTGGGATATGTCATCTAGAGTAGGTCCAGTACCCTCCGGAGAGTCTGCAGGTCAATCAACCCATCAAAGTTGCCTTATCTAAATAATCACAAGTGTCTCAAAGGGCTGCACAAGCCACAACGACATCCTTTGCTTAGATCCCACATCAGGGTAAGGAAAAACTCAACCCGATGGGAACAAGGAGAAACCTTGGGAAGGACCGCAGATGTGGGGACCCCCTCCTGGGTGACCGGTGCAATGGATGCCGAGTGGGTACGGTTAACAATGTGAGAGTCTAGTCCATAGTGGGGCCAGGAGGTCCCAGGAGTTAGAGTAAAGCAAAATGAGGTCGTGGTCGGGGCGTCATGTGACACGGCGAGCCGCGCTCCCAGATTGTTTGTGTCCGCATATATCTGTGTTGTCCTTCACCGGGGGTCCACTTGTGATGGCATCCTCTTACTCTCTTTGTCTTCCTTCTCGGTCTCCCCGCGCGCCTCAGAGTCTCCACCGAGTTTGAGAGAAACGGGAGACTTGCGGGCTCAAGGTGAGCGTGCCCGACAAAAGTCCCGCCTTCAGCCCCGCCCCCTTCCCTCCTCCGCTTTGTATTGACAGGGCGTTGTTGAATGCGTGGTCAGGATTGTGGTCCCTCCAGTGTTGGCTTGTCTGTCTCGGACTGCACGCCGTCGCTGGGCGCTCGTCTTGCTTGTTCTTTTTTTTTTGCATGTCGGCCTTGAAAGCAACCCCTGCTCCCCCTCTCAAGCCTGCTGCTGCATGGACCGCGTCCAGCCTCAGTTCCGCTCCAGCGCGGTCACAGAGACGAGTTTGAGCGCTGATGTTTTTTGTCCAATCAGCTCGTTGACTCCTCCCCCCGCAGCGTAACATGTCAACACGGGAGGTGAAGCCTTGCGAGGTGCTCCCTTACACTTGTGTGACAGTTGGGAATGACAAAATCCCCTTTTTGTCAAAGATTGTTGTTGAATGAAGAAGCTCAGCTCTGTGACCCGAATGCATCATGAAGGTTTTAAAGTACCAGTACGAGTGGAAAAACAAGGTGACTTTATATGCGGACTCGTGTTTCGTTGTCTCTCTTAACCATTGCTGGGCCGCCAAAAAATATCTGTTTCTCAGCTCTGGATGGTCTGGGCCGCGGCAGTAATGACATTATCAAACAAACTAAAGTCATAGAGAGGATTCTGCAGTGCAAAAAATAAGACTAAAGTGGTGAAACTGTATTTTCCTTTGCAATTTAATTTTATTGACAGTTAAACATATTTATCACTGTTATTTAGTACTGCCAAATGATTACATTATTTAATCCGATTAATCCCACTTGAATTTGGATTATTCACAGGTTAATACTAGCTTGCATATTTAAATAAACTTAAAGAGCCCAATATTTGGACAAAAATGTAATTTTATTGTCAGGATATCGTACAGGAATTTTAAAAAAAAAATGCTTTACTTAAATGCGCGTCTTTTATTTGCTCAAAATTTGCTAACAATTTTATCTAAATTCCCATTTTTGAAGTGACATTTGCGGAATGTACTGTCCAAATTAATCTGCATGTATGCATGAGTAATGCGATAATTTTTTGTGATTAATCACATGAGTTAACTGTTCATTTTTGATAGTCCAACAATTATTATTCAATATTAATTTAGTTGGAATGTATTTATTTTAGCACTGTGTAATTATATGCAAATGTACTTTCCATCAGTTTTTGAGTTATTTTTTTTTAAGTATGTTTGATTAATATTTATTTATGTAGTCAGCCTGACCTTGATAATAAAATTAGTAATTAACACATTCTTTTATCTCATTTGACAAGGTGTATTCTGTTAAACTGAAGGTGGGCTAGAAATATTTATTGAATATGATTAAAATCAGGAGTAAGATGATTATTTCAGTGTTAATATCGTCACGGTGGGAACTCGTCTGCATTGACCATATTTAGAACATTTGGAAAGGGATTTTATGTTAATCATTTACAATCTTTATGTAAGACAAGAACTCATGTTTTTTTTGTTTCTTTTATGTATTCTAAATATTTGTTTTTAAAGTATGCTAACCATTGAGTCAACGCCAACAAAGCCCTTATCAAACAAACTAAAGTCATTGAGAAGATTCTGCAGTGCAAAAAATAAGACTAAAGTGGTAACTTTATTTTCCTTTGCAATTTTATTTTATTGACAGTTAAACATATTTATCACTGTTATTTAGTACTGCCAAATGATTACATTATTTAAATATTTATCTTAAAAAGCCCAATATTTGGGCAAAAATTAAATTTTGTCAGGATGTCATACAGGAATTTAAAAAAAAAATGCTTTACTTAAATGCGCGTCTTTTATTTGCTCAAAACTTGGTAACAATTTTATCTCAATTCCCATTTTTGAAGGGATTTTATGTTGATCATTTACAATCTTTATGTAAGACAAGAACTCATGGTTTTTCTTATGTATTCTAAATAATATTTGTTTTTAAAGTATGCTAACAATTGAGTCAACGCCAACAAAGCCCTCTAAGTAAACATTCAAAACAATACTTCATTTGCATGTCTTGCGTGACTTGAACATTAACCAAGTACCGTATTTTTCGGAGTATAAATCGCACCGGCCGAAAATGCAGAATAAAGAAGGAAAAAACATATAAGTCGCACTGGAGTATAAGTCGCATTTTTTGGGGAAATTTATTTGATAAAAGCCAACACCAAGAATAGACATTTGAAAGGCAATTTAAAATAAATAAAGAATAGTGAACAACAGGCTGAATAAGTGTACGTTATATGAGGCATAAATAACCAACTGAGAACGTGCCTGGTATGTTAACGTAACATATTATGGTAAGAGTCATTCAAATAACTATAACATATAGAACATGCTATACGTTTACCAAACAATCTGTCACTCCTAATCGCTAAATCCCATGAAATCTTATACGTCTAGTCTCTTACGTGAATGAGCTAAATAATAATTTGGGATATTTTACGCTAATGTAATTTCACACAAGTCGCTCCTGAGTATAAGTCGCACCCCCGGCCAAACTATGAAAAAAACTGCCACTTATAGCCCGAAAAATACGGTATTAGCGATATTGTTATTATAAGCGCTAACGCAGGCCAACAATTTTTATTTAGCGGCGCATTGATCACAGAGAGGTAGTTGGCTTAATATTAAGATCGTGTCTCAGCTGGTGGAGGGGAATTCTAGATAATAAATCAGGCCTCTCACATTTAGCCATGAATCAAGAAGTTGTTCATTTGTGACATTCAATCCAATCCACTTTATTTATATAGCACATTTAAACTACAAAATGTTTCCAAAGTGCTGCACAACAATATTAAAAACAATATTCAAATATTATCCTCAGCTCCACCAATGACTGAATAAAAACAAAAAATAAATACATATTAGAGATGCGTGGATAGGCAATTATTTCATCCGCAACCGCATCACAAAAGTCGTCATCCACCCGAACTAACATTTTATCAAAACCACCGCCACCCGCCACCCACCCGTTGTTATATATCTAATATAGACGATGCAAGGCATTCCTGTTAAAGAAAGGAGACCGATCCAATGCAGCAGAGACATTCAATGCGTGCCAAAAAATACATAGTTAAATGTTGTTACCCACATACGAAAAACGAGCAGCACTCTTTGAAACAGGCAATTATTCATCAGGCACTGCTGCAGCTGTCACGCCAAATTTCTTCCCCCTACAAAAACCTCCCCCCACCCCATTTACTTCCGTGGTCATTGACAGCGATCGATAGCACTTCGGCTTTGACTGCCCGTCGCTGGAAGGATACTTCGTCTTTGACAGCTGCTGGAATTTGAAGAAATATATTTTTTTTAATTTGTACAGGCGCGAAACAGGACAGTCGCGTGCGGGTTAAGGACCCCCGGCAACTTTGTGACTTTATTGGACGCAGCCCCGGAAGTAAATGGGGTGGAAGGCTTTTGTAGGGGGGAAGAAATTTGGCGTGACAGCTGTGTCACGCTAAATTTCTTCCCCCCTGCTAAAACCTTCCCCCCTCCATTTACTTCTGTGGTCATGTTTCCTCTTAAGTCATTGACAGCGATCGATAGCACTTCGGCTTTGACTGCCCGTCGCTCGAAGGATACTTCGTCTTTGACAGCTGCTGGAATCTGAAGAAATCGATTATTGTTTATTTTTTTGTACAGGCGCGAAACAGGACAGTCGCGTGCCGGTTAAGGACCTCCGGCAACTTTTTGATTTTATTGGACGCAGCCCCGGAAGTAAATGGGGGGTGGGGGGAAGGTTTTTGTAGGGGGAAGACATTTGGCGTGACAGCTGCCTGATGAATAATTGCCTGTTTCAAAGAGTGCTGCTCGTTTTTCGTATGTGGGTAACAACATTTAACTATGTCTTTTTTTTCTGAATTTGTTCAACCGCCACCCGCCCGAATCTATTTAAAATCTATTTTTTTCGTCATGCATCCGCCCGACCCGCGGATTATCCGCGGTTGTGTCCGCAAACCGCGCATCTCTAATACATGTAAAACCAATATAAAATATTTATGATTAAAAACGATTTTAAAGGGTAAAACCAATTAAAACAGTAAATAGAAATCAAAATTTTAAAAACACAGAGGACCACACAACTCACGTAGTGTTAAAAGCCAGAGAATAAAAGTGGGTCTTAAGACGAGACTTAAAACACTCCACTGTGGGAGCAGTTTGAACATGGAGGGGCAGAGTGTTCCAGAGCTTAGGGCCGACCACAGAGAAGGCCCTGTATCCCCTGGATTTAAGTCTGGTCTTGGGCACTACGAGCTGGAGCTGGCTCTCGGACCTCAGAGCGCGCGCAGTAGTGTAAATTTGGATGAGGTCCGAGATATACTGAGATGCCAGTCCATGTAAAGCTTTAAAAACAAACAGCAAGGTTTTAAAATCAATTCTAAGATGAACAGGGAACCAGTGCAAAGTCTCAAGAATTCAACTTATACCCGGAGATGGAGAGAAAGACGACAGCAGAAGACGGTGTCTGCAGGCAGCAACTTTTACCTTTTAACCCTCCGCGTGGATTATGATTAGTTCTTCATCGAAACGGAAAATAAGAACATCCTATCAAGTGAGAGAGGACATTGTACAGTAAGTGATTTATTATGTTGGTAGTTTGTATTTTGTGTTTAGCACTTATTACTGCCACATAATGTTTAAAAATGTAAAGTGCTGTATCATTTGTCCCAAAGTAATTTGCATTGTTGTTGACGGGGAAGGGATCTGTGGTTCCTCCTCTACGTCACGGACTGACTCGCTTGTTAAACTTTGCAAATCGTTTTTTTGTGTTATAAATCAGATATATACGATAATCGCTTCTATATAGGGGCAACTTGTTTTTCCATGACACTGGTACTTAAAGTAGCGCAAACTGGGGTTGGATGCCAAACAACATTTTTCATTGTGTTGGTTGAATGTGAAAACTGCACGAAAACCAGATTTTACGCTTATCCAAGTTGACCTGTGTGTGTCGTTGCAGTCGCCATGTACCTGGGGATCAAAAAGGGGAAAACAAGGACGGTAAGCCCCGCTCCCTCCGATTCACCTGGAGCATGAGGACCACCAGCTCCATGGAGCCCTGCGACATCATGAGGGAGATCCGCAAGGTGCTCGACGCCAACAACTGCGACTACGAGCAGCAGGAGAGCTTCCTGCTCCTCTGCGTGCACGGCGACGGGCGAGCGGAGAACCTGGTGCAGTGGGAGATGGAGGTGTGCAAGCTGCCCCGCCTCTCGCTCAACGGCGTGCGCTTCAAGAGGATATCCGGCTCATCCATCGCTTTCAAAAACATTGCTTCCAAAGTTGCCAACGAGTTAAAGCTATGAGGAAGAACGAGGCGGTGGTTCAAAGTATCCTATATCTAGAAGTATTTAAGCTGTACAATCATCCACGTAGCAGTTTCCAAATGTCTCCTTTTATATAAAAAAACAACAACAAAATACAGAGTATGTATTGATTATAATGTATAGGTTAAGGCTTTTGGCAATAATCACTGAATTATCTACTAATATCTCAGTCTATTCTGGCCACAAGAGGGCGACATAGCGAGTTGAATTGTCATGCTGTGAATGTGGACGACAAAAAAAGCATTTCTAGTCTTATTTATTTTACTTTTTTTTTTCTTCCTCTTGAAAGAGAAATAAAAACACGTAGCGTTTATTTTTATTGTTTTTTTGATTCCCCGTGTAAATAATAGTATCTCTCACGTTCAAGATGTTTTCTTTCTTTTTGTATTTCGGTTTCAAATTGGGGAAAGAGAGAAAGAAATAACCGAGATGAGGGCGCCCGCCCGCCTGGTTTAAAGGTCACATGCCTCAATTAAAGTGTCTGTCAACTTGAACACACTTTTTTTTTTATTTATTTAACATTTCACATACACTCACTGCTCACTGAGCGCGCTCATTCAGCATGTTTACTAAAGTATAAACACAAAGAGTAATTTATTTATTTTTTAAATGACTATTTTGTTTGCATGTTGTTGTCCCTTTAAGAACAGACCATGTGATTTATCAGGAAGTGCTTATGTCGCTCACTAGTGACGACATGAATAGACGCCGCATTGAGTGCTGCGGTGCAGGAAATTTGGCCGCCATCTTGAACCGGTCTTCTCATCTGAGCAGCAGAAAGAGCCTGATGGCAGAGGATTTGGGCTGCGTATTCTTGCACAAATCGGCGGACGGTGGAAAAACTTCACCAGTAAGAGTCAACATTACTATTTCTTATATTTTGTGAATCAAAGATTATTGTACTGTATTTATAAAAATTGCTTAGTTAGCTACTGTATGCTTACTGCCAGTGTACCGGCTATAAACTGAGACTTGTATATTCATTTTCCTTAACACTCACTTAGATTACAACAAACACAATAATGCTATAACACAAATATTGGTTTAACATTTTGTTTTGCGTAGAATATATTCACATGCAGAGGTGGGTAGTAACGCGCTACATTTACTCCGTTACATCTACTTGAGTAACTTTTGGGATAAATTGTACTAATTAATGAAACATACTTTTACTTTTACTTGAGTATATTTATAGAGAAGAAACACTACTTTTAGTCCGCTCCATTTATCTACATTCAGCTCGCTACTCGCTGCTTATTTTTATCGATCTGTTAATGCACGCTTTGTTTGTTTTAGTTTGTCAGACAGACCTTCAAAGTAACATCTATCGCATGCCTACGTTTCACCAATCATATACAGTCACTGGTGACGTTTGACTCCGTTTCACCAATCAAACACAGCCAGGCGGTCACATGATTAACAAGCTTAAGCTTACATGAACTCAACATCAAATTTGAGGAAGCACATGGCGGTAAGTAACGTTAGTAGATATTTTGGCTGTCACCGTAGGCTGATGTTAGCTTCCCTGCTATGAATCACTGTCAAATGTACATCGTGTGGGGACATTTATTAATGCACTGCAGCCTCATAGACACACACACGCATGCAAACAAACACCAATCACAAGTGCATCAAGTGCAGCCCACACCTATCAGAGTTTATGGTTTGCGTAAAGGTTAACTTGTTATTTTCCTTTGTAATCTCTGCCTACTGAGCCTATGGTGCTGTTAAGTTATTGTGGCTCAATTTGCCTTATTTTTTTTATGTTAATGTATTATTATTTAATATATATTATTGTTTTAGTTGCTTAAGAGATATTCCTGGCTCTGAATTTGCTCATTGCTATTTTTATGTTTTTGTGCATTATTTGTTGCCGTCATCATTAAACAAACAGGTTACTCATCAGTTACTCAGTACTTGAGTAGTTTTTTCACAACATACTTTTTAATTTTACTCAAGTAAATATTTGGGTGACTACTCCTTACTTTTACTTGAGTAATACATCTCTAAAGTAACAGTACTCTTACTTGAGTACAATTTCTGGCTACTCTACCCACCTCTGTTCACATGTAATTCAGCAACAGTAAGCTAGCTGTCACGTCTTTAATATACCTTTACTTAAATTTTAATAACTGAACATCTGACAGTACAACAGTTTGTCATCAATCTAATTTGACTGTTGATGTATTCTCAATTTTAGCAGCTTTGCTACATTATCAACAGATATGCATCCAAATATGAGTGTTAAAGAAATGTTTAACAGACTTGTATTACACAAATGTCATTAACATGTATTATGCTTTTTCACAGTGTATTGCGGGTCCTAGATGCTTCTAAATGTTACGTGTTACACAACGTCAATGTAATGGATGGTAAGCATGTTTATATAATGATCTCCTTTAAATGTTTTTCAACATAAAGTTTGGTTGTTTTTGGAGTGATCTTGTGTGTTCACTTGTGTGTTCTCTAATTTCTGTA
>NC_084753.1:30939809-30944809 GCF_033978785.1 Entelurus aequoreus | reverse complement strand
AATGATATTGCTGAATAGACAATGTGTCTAATATTTTTTTTATTTCTGACAGTCCAAATAAGGTGACACACACGTTGCACGAATGATTTGTCAGTTTGCACATCCTTTTAAGAAACACCCAAAATAGCGGCCGCAGAACAACGATCAGTCCTGATAAATCACGCTGCGTGTGCTGACGAATTGTACTTGCATCTTCTCCTCCCAGAATTGTGGGCGTTGTGATGATCCGCAATGAATCCACATATTCATGAACACAAGCGAGCTAAATGGATTGCGCTCCTTGTTCTGCACACAAAAGACACACAATCCTCTGCTCACAAGTTTTAGTCCGTCAACTTTGTGTGCCGTCAACTTTGCGGGTGTTTTATTCCATGCAAAACTTGAGCGTGTTGGACTTTTTCCCCTTAAGTTCCACATGCTAGATTTTTGTGTTCATGCAGGATTTCAACTAATCGTACAAATGAGTTTATATTAAAAATAAGTGTGATTTTTTTAAATGGCGAAATTGGTGGCCAATTTTCAGAAAGATTCGATGTTCCGAGGCTTTTATTTTCCAATAAAATTGAATCAACGTGTGTCCACAGCACTCAGATTCCACAGCCTGCTCCCCTGCTGCCTTGACCAGGTCAAGGGTCATTCCAGCCCCATGACCAAGCCCCTCCCCAACGGTTGGAGCTGCATTAAGACACGCCCCCTCAAGCATTGACGTGCTATTGGTTGACGGCAAATGTAAAGAATACATCAATCACAATTTCTTTATACAGCCCTTGATCACAAGTACCTCAAAGGGCTTCACAAACTACGACAAAAGTCCCCGGATGTGAACCCACATCTGGGCAAGGAAAAACTGCGAAAGCCCGGGCTGAGGGAATGGAGAAAACCTTGGGAAGGGGCCGCAGATGTGGAGACCCCCCTCCTGTGTGACCGGCTGGGTAGAGTTATTGAATGATTACGTTCACGATCATGTGACAGTCCAGTCCGCCGGGAAGCCAGCAGAAGGTGGTAGGAGGTCTTCTTGCATGTGGACTACCAGAGATGTATTACCAAAGAATTGGATGAAAATTGGAGATCATGGAGAATCCGTGCTTTGTTTTACCAAACAGCTGAACATGAGGTTGGTGTTTAGCACCCCGATATAGCAAAAAACATCCTCCCATTGATTCTTTTCTCCAGTTTAGCGTCACAATTCTTACGATTTCTGGCTGCTGTTTAAAAAACAAAAACAACACTGTGGGGGGGCGTGGTCTGCGGACCTGCAGCGAAGCGGGGTGTGTCAGGACCAGCTTCGAGATCAGCGGCAGGTGCGTAGATGACACAGCTGAGAGTGGTTGTCTGATCACCTGTCGCTCTGTTAAAGGCAGCAGTCGGGAAGGAGAGGGGAGTTGTTGTTGATGGCGGTTGGCGAAGCACGAGGGGAGCGAGAGCAAAGACTTTGCACGATCTTACACGTTTACTGTAAAATAAACATTATTGTTAACTCTGAAAAGGAGTGGTGATGTCGGTGACTGGTGGTCCAAAGAACCCAGAGGAGCAAGACCTCCACAAACACCAATGGACTTCCTTTAGCTGTGACGTAAGATACTCAAAAGATCTCATAAAAACCTCATAAAGCTCTCGTAACATGACCGATCAACAGATTTAAAGGGGAAGTGCACTTTTTTTTTGGAATTTTGCCTATCGTTCACAATCATCATGAGAGACAAACACTTTTTTTTAGGATTTTAAAGATGATAAAAAAAACCTTGGAAGATGCGATTAATAAGAGTCACTGTTGTAGCCTTCAAAGTACACACTGCAAGTATATATATATATATATATACATATATATATATATACATATATATATATTTATATATATATATATATATATATATATATATATATATATATATATATATATATATATATATATATATATATATATATATATATATATATATATATATATATATAAATATACATAATGTAGTAACAGACACCTTCATAACAATATGTAATGTTGTATATAACACTGCAAGTATATATATAATGTATTTTCTATTTTAATCATTGCTGGAACTAGTTCCTTGGCGCATTTATTTCCGTTTCCATAGCAGCGCACTTCTGACTTCTGGCAGTGTGTTCCTACTTCCGGAAACAAACGCGAGTGTGTTCTAATCATGGCAGATTTGGTAACAAACAACAAAGACAACTATCTTTGAGGATGAACTGCTGCTTATAGAAGCGACCACGAGGGAAGAGTGAGACGTTGGAGCAGACAGAAGCCGAGAAAGTGAGGTGAAAGTGACTTTGGCGCTATAAATGTGTAATTTGAAGCAAAGCTATTTCAACATAAATGGAGTGCTTACCCAAATAAACGGAAAAAAAACATCCTTGGCCAGCTGGACCAAACAGACAAATGTCCATCGAGTGAGTCACTTTAATATAGATCATGATACACACAGCACGTCATGCGTGTTATTACAACTACAGTACATACGCTGTCTGGCTAGATGTGTACAAACAAAACATGAAATAATACTTTACAGATACTGTAATATGATTGTTCATGTTTTTCAGTCAGTACAGATTGGTGTCCTATCACATTGTGTTGTGCATTACAAACTCTAACGTGTTTCCTGCTGACATAGAAGCTAGCTTATCTCTTGCCGTAGTTAGCTTTTACAGCTAATACCGTAGCATGGCGATGTGTTACTACGCTAGAAAAGAGTTCGTCAGTGTTCTCTCTTACAATAACAATGTTGCTACAACTTGGTTATTATACAGGTTACATAACGTAAATGAAGTATTGTTGACGGTTTTTGAATGCATTTTTAAAGTGATTTAGAGGTAGAATTGATTGCTAACATTAGCTGCATTGCTAGCCACCAAGAACGAACCCATTTTTACATGTTAGAATACAAAAAAATACAAAAACGTTTGTCTTCTTGAATCTCATAATTAGGGAGGTCCGATAATGGCTTTTTGCTGATATCCAATATTGTCCAATTCTTTAATTACCGATACCGATATCAACCGATACCGATATATACAGTCGTGGAATTAACACATTATTATGCCTAATTTGGACAACCAGGTATGGTGAAGATAAGGTCCTTTTTAAAAAAAATAAAGTAAAATAAGATAAATGAATTTAAAAAAAATTCTTGAATAAAAAAGAAAGTAAAACAATATAAAAACAGTTACATAGAAACTAGTAATTAATGAAAATTAGTCAAATGAACTGTTAAAGGTTAGTACTATTAGTGGACCAGCAGCACGCACAATCATGTGTGCTTACGGACTGTATCCCTTGCAGACTGTATTGATATATATTGATATATAATGTAGGAACCAGAATATTAATAACAGAAAAAAACAACCCTTTTGTGTGAATGAGTGTGAATAATGGAGGGAGGTTTTTTGGGTTGGTGCACTAATTGTAAGTGTATCTTGTGCTTTATATGTTGATTTAATAAAAAAAATAAAAAAATTAATACAATTTTTTTTAAAATATGATACCGATAATTACAAAAACGATACCAAAAATTTCCGATATTACGTTTTAAAGCATTTATCGGCCGATAATATCGGCAGGCCGATCTTATCGGACATCTCTACTCATAATGATTGTGAACAATGGGCAAAATTCCCCCCCAAAAAGTGCAGTTCCCCTTTAAGAGTGGCACGAAAGTGAAAGGGAATTTTAAAATCCCGCTAATGAACTCATGACATGTGACTCGTACACCATTTACAATAAGTACAAGCAAACACTGAAAGAGCTTGTCGTCGTACAAAAAACGGTGACTATGAGTGGGCAACAAAATGAGGTGAAACTTGTAAATTAGACTTATTCAAATGGCGGCCCGCCAAAGCTTTTCATTTGGCCCGCCGAACATCACCCAAATATGCATGTTCGAAATAAACTGAAACTGAACTGAACTGAACCATTAAAACTAGGGTTGATCATGTATGCAGTACTCCCGCGACCCTGCAGGGGCGCAACAGAGAGACATATGTGTCAAAATGAAGCAGCATGGAGTGAGTAGAAGAAGACTACTCATTCAACTCTAAAAAAAGACTAAATAAATTGCAAAAATCTGACTTTTCACAATGACTGGACAACAAAGTATGAATGTTCTGCCCCGAGCAAACGCTCGAGTCATTGTTTCCTGTCGGACCTTTTAAAGGCCTACTGAAAGCCACTACTACCAACCACGCAGTCTGATAGTTTATATATCAATGATGAAAGCTTAACATTGCAACAAATGCAAATACGGCCGGGTTAACTTATAAAGTGCAATTTTAAATTTCCTGCTAAACTTCCGGTTGGAAACGTCTATGTATGATGACGTATGTGCGTGACGTCACGACGGCAACTGAAGTATTCGTACCCAATGTGTCACCATACCAACTGCTCTGTTTTCATCGAACAATTCCACAGTATTCTGGACATCTGTGTTGGTAAATCTTTTGCAATTTGTTTAATGGACAATGGAGCCTGCAAATAAGAAAGCTGTAGGTGCGATCTGTGTATTAGCGGCGGACTACAGCAACACAATCAGGAGGTTGTGTTGTGTTTGATCTGGATAGCAGACGCACTACCGTGAGTACAGCTTTGGCTTCCAAACATTTGATCGCTTGCCCGTACGTGCGTGTCGCTATGTGCATGTCACGTACGTAACTTTGGGGAAATATATGTTTCTTGCCGACTCTGATGGCGGCCGGGGTGTCGCCGCCGCCGCCGCTCCGTAGTTAGCTTCAATTGTTAAGCTTCGCCAAGCTGGAAATTATTAACCGTGTATTTACATGTTCATGGTTTAATAGTATTGTTGATCTTCTGTCTATCCTTCCAGTCAGTGTTTTTTTAAATTTTGTTTCTATCTGCATTTGAGCTGATGCTATCACGTTAGCTCCGTAGCTAAAGTGCGTCAGCAATGTATTGTCGTGGAGATAAAAGTCACTGTGAATGTCCATTTCGCGTTCTCGACTCTCATTTTCAAGAGGATATAGTATCCGAG
>NC_084753.1:30892309-30927309 GCF_033978785.1 Entelurus aequoreus | reverse complement strand
GAGAAACAGCTGCACGAACAGGAACGATGCGTCCCCGGAACCGAGCAATGCGAGCATATTCTCCATTAGCTCGATAGGCTTGCGGTCTCTCAGGCCGTTGAGAGACAAGAGGCGATCAGCTCGCTCGGCGTCGGACAGCCGGTACAGCCGCAGCAATAAAGTTTTTAACGCACCTTACTTGTCGAACCAAAGTCGGAAACTGGGCTTCTACATGCTCAGGATCGCGCTGCCAGAACTCCGGGAGTTTCACTGTTGCAGCAAAAACGGCGGTAGCCGCTATTGGCTGTAGTAATGGCTCTGAGCAGTCAGGCATGACGAGACCAGCAACGTTTAACATGTCCGAAAAACGTCGGGGTCACCAATGTGGGAGTCGAGGTAAGGAGGCGAGAGAGCAGTAGTTCTGAGCCGATGAGTTTATTATCAGACTTCTTTCCACAACAGCAACAACAACAACCCTTTTTCCCCCGGAAGTGTGTCCCCTTATAACTGGTGTCTTAATGAAATTAAACAATGGATGTCCGCTAACTTTTTGCAACTCAACGCCAATAAAACGGAAATGCTGATTATCGGTCCTGCGAGACACCGACATCTATTTCATAATACCACCTTAACATTTGACAACCAAACAATTACACAAGGCGACTCGGTAAATAATCTGGGTATTATCTTCCACCCAACTCTCTCATTTGAGTCACACTTTAAGAGTGTTACTAAGACAGCCTTCTTTCATCTCCGTAATATCGCTAAAATTCGTTCCATTTTGGCCACTAGCGACGCTGAGATCATTATTCATGCGTTTGTTACGTCTCGTCTCGATTACTGTAACGTATTATTTTCGGGTCTCCCTATGTCTAGCATTAAAAGATTACAGTTGGTACAAAATGCGGCTGCTAGACTTTTGACAAGAACAAGAAAGTTTGATCATATTACGCCTATACTGTATATACTTTTATATACTTATATACATATATATATATACCTATACTGGCTCACCTGCACTGGCTTCCTGTGCACTTAAGATGTGACTTTAAGGGTTTACTACTTACGTATAAAATACTACACGGTCTAGCGCCATCCTATCTTGCTGATTGTATTGTACCATATGTCCCGGCAAGAAATCTGCGTTCAAAGAACTCCGGCTTATTAGTGATTTCCAGAGCCCCAAAAAAGTCTGCGGGCTATAGAGCGTTTTCTATTCGGGCTCCAGTACTCTGGAATGCCTTCCCAGTAACAGTTACAGATGCTACCTCAGTAGAAGCATTTAAGTCCCATCTTAAAACTAATTTGTATACTTTAGCCTTTAAATAGACCCCCTTTTTAGACCAGTTGATCTGCCGTTTATTTTATTTTCTCCTCTGCCCCCCACTCCCTTGTGGAGGGGGGAACACACAGGTCCGGTGGCCACGGATTAAGTTCTGGCTGTCCAGAGTCGGGACCCGAGGTGGACCTGTGCATCGGTTGGGGACATCTCTGCGCTGCTGACCCGTCTCCGCTCGAGATGGTCTCCTGCTGGCCCCACTATGGACCGGAATCTCACTATTGTGTTAAATCCACTATGGACTGGACTTTCACAATATTATGTCAGACCCACTCGACATCCATTGCTTTCGGTCGCCCCTAGAGGGGGGGGTTACCCACATATGCGGTCCTCTCCAAGGTTTCTCATAGTCATTCACATCGACGTCCCACTGGGGTGAGTTTTTCCTTGCCCTTATGTGGGCTCTGTACCGAGGATGTCGTTGTGGCTTGTGCAGCCCTTTGAGACACTTGTGATTTAGGGCTATAGAAATAAACATTGATTGATTGATTGACATCCGACCTATCCACCAAACCCCAATCTGGTGATGAGAACAATTAGTGCCCCGCTACAGTATATTTATTTATGTGGTTATAATTTAATAATTAAAAGTATAATCTCCCACAAATGATGTATATTTCTTTAAAATAATCACGTTTCTTATCTTTCTTGGCTGTTTATGTGACACATGTTTGATTTCAGCGAGCCAAGTGAATAAAAAGTGAAGAATACCATATCTTTGGATATCAGTCAGACAAGTTTGAGGATGTCCTCGAGGGAAGTAAAACATTTCAGGAAACAATTCCAGTGGCTGAAACTGCTGAGACTGCAAATTCTTTGGATTTCCTGACAGACTGCTGACCAAACAATATTTTGGTCCATCCCAAAGATCAACCAGCAGGTGCCACTTTTTGTCATTCTGTTCAACTTCTTCCTTTACACACGTTTTTTTCTTTAAAACTCGTGATAGGCTGCATCGGCCTACTGTATCATGATGATATCATAATACAGCGATGACACGACAACACTGGCAGACATAGGATTTGGTCACTCAAATTAAAACATTTTAATCACATGATGTCTATTCTTCCCTACACGCAGATTGATTTTATTTTATTTGTTTATCAAGTTTCTTTGTCTGGCGGTAGATTCTTTGCAAGAGACAGTCAAAATGAAGAAATTGTGGATAAAAAGAGGGAAAGTCACCTGGACAGGATTTTGGATCTTTTCAAAAGGGACCGTAGTCAGACCAATATGGTCTGTAAATGATGCAAGGCAAGACCACTAATAGCACACCACCTTAGCTCACCCTTTAGCGCACAGCTGTAACTTCCTGCCTATAAACCTGCAGAATATAGTTCTTCTCAGATTTCTCCATGTTTACATTTTCACACTTTGCACTATTTTTGTACACTTTATCAAGCATTTCTTACATATTCCTTATTTTTAAGACCTTATTACTATTTTGTTTACATTGAGTGTTATCCATGCTTGTGTTGACATTTCCTTTCTGCTTTGACAGATAATCGGAGGAAGTTACATTTCAAATACAATATTTTTTATCCTGCTCCTTATTTTCCATAGGTCATACAAAAATGCAATAATTATCAATATTGCCCGATATAATATTGATATTTAAATAATTACTGCGTAACAAAAATTAATTTCCATAGTTCAGAACAACAGGGCAAATTAATGTTACACAGCTGTTCTTTCCCAGCACTAAACCTGCAGAATATAGTTCTTCTCTGGTTTCTCTGTTTACATTTTCACACTTTGCACTATTTTCTTACACTTTATGAAGCATTTCTTATATATTCCTTAATTTTAAGAGCTTACTGTTAAGTGTTCAATATTATTTTACTATCTTGTTTACATTTTTTTAGTGTTTTCCATGCTTGTGTTGACATTTCCTTTCTGCTTTGATAGATAATCAGAGGAAGGTTAAATTTTAAATAAAATATATTTATCCCGCTCCTTATTTTCCATAGGGCATAACATTTTTTTAATAATTATTGATATAGCCCGATATAATAATAATATCTAAATAATTACTGTGCAACAAAAATTCATTTCCATAGTTAAGTAAGAACAACAGGGCAAATTAATGTTACACAGCCATTATTTCCCAGCACTAAACTTGCAGAATAGTTATTTTCTGGTTTCTCTGTTTACATGTTAACACTTTGCACTATTTTCTTACACTTTATGAAGCCTTTCTACATCCTCCTTATTTTTAAGAGCTTATTGTTAAGTGTTTAACGTGATTTTACCATTTTGTTTACTTTGAGTGTTTTCCATGCTTGTGTTGACATTTCCTTTCTGCCTTGATAGCTGAGGGTTTATAATTAGGGGAAGTTACATTTCAAATCACATATTTGTATCCTGCTTCTTATTTTCCATAGGTCATAAAAATTGTGAAAATTTCGATATTGACCTATATAATAATAATATTTAAATAATTACGACATAACAAAAATGTGTTTCCATAGTTAAATAATAACAGGGCAAATTAATGTTACACAGCCGTTATTTCCCAGCACTAAACCTGCAGAAAATAGTTCTTCTCAGGTTAATCAGAGGAAGTTACATTTCAAATAAAACATATTTTTTATCCTGCTCCTTATTTTTCATACGTCATAAAAATATCCATAATGATCCGTATCGAGCGATATAAAACACTTGTATCGTGATACATTACAGCCGTATCGCCCAGCTCTGTGGAAAAGGTAATAATTTTATGAGAAAATATTGCTACATTTATTTAAAAAAATAATTACAAAGTAAAAACCTTTACTAAAGTGTTAAAAAGATGAAAACAGCTATTTTTTTACGAGGAAAAAATTTTGGATATTTTTTTTTTTAATCTAGAAATTTAGAAGAAATATCGGAATTTTACAAGATAAAAGTGGTAGTTGTGTGAGAAAATGTTATGATTTTACAAGAATTAAGTTTTAATAAGATGAAGAAAGAAATTGTAGATACGGGTGACCTGATACAACTTTTTCCACTTCTGACATGATACCGATATTGGAGCCTTGCGTGTTGGCAGATACTGATATTGATGTGATATCAGCACATAAGATATTATTTTGTTTTTATTATTTATTATTTTTCTCCTGCTCCTTATTTTCCCTAGGTCAAAAGAAAATCAATAACAATCGATATCAGGTTACAATTATCGTGATACAGCTTCCAGCCATATGGCTGAGACGTCAGAAAAGGGAAAGGGTGTGTTCCAGCTAAACACATTATCTTGTAAAAACACAAAAAAATCACTTGACGTATTTCAGTGTCGGAGCAGCATATTTTCAGAGGAAAAAATGTATTCTAAAGAATTCCTTCCATCCTCGCCGACGATCATGTACTTCCTGTTCTTCACACAGGAGACTCGTAAAAAGTGTGCTAACATCCAATCACCTGACACCTGTTCCACACCTGTCTGTGTCTTGACGTGTGTAAACATCGGCACTGCATTCGTCCTCCACAGTAACATACTACATACATGTTGCCCTGTTACAGCCGCATTCCAAAATGGAAACAAGTCTTTTCCTAACCCTAACCCTAACCCCAGAGTCCTTAAAATTCTACACACAAGACCTCATTATGACAATGTGAAAAAGTTTTTTGGTTTTTTTTTTTGCAAAGTTGTTAAAAAATAAAAAATAAAAATTACATGTACATACAGTGCATCCAGAAAGTATTCACAGCACTTCACTTTTTCCACATTTTGTAATGTTACAGTCTTATTCCAAATTGATTAAATTCATTTTTGTCCTCAAAATTCTACACTCAATATTCCATCAGGACAATGTGAAAAAGTTTTTTTTTTGTAAAGTTATTACAAAAAAAAAAAATTCACATGTACATTCCGTGCATCCGGAAAGTACTCACAGCACTTCACTTCTTCCGCATTTTGTTATGTTATATAACAGCCCTATTCCAAAAAAGGAACCAATAATTTTTTGTCCTTAAAATTCTACACACAATACCTCGCAATGACAACGTAAAAATGCTTTTTTTTTTACAAAATGTTGGCAAATGTATTAAAAATAAAAAATCACATGTACATTCAGTGCATCCAGAAAGTATTCACAGCGCTTCACTTTTTTCCACATTTTGTTCTGTTACCGCCTTATTCCAAAATAGAATCAATAATTTTTTTGTTCTCAAAATTCTACACACAATAGCATGTATCAAGCACCAAGTTATATGTGTATGAGGTGTTTGGCTGTAAAATTGGCCAAAAAGTTAGCAGGTTAATATGCTAACACTTAAAATGCATTAAGTACCAAGTTATATGAGTCAGAGGCTGTAAAATTGGCAAAAAAAAAGGAAGCTAGCACGCTAATGTTAGCATGTTAACTGTTAGCATGTGTCAAGTACCAAGTTATATGTGTATGAGGTGTTCGGCTGTGAATTTGGCTAAAAAAGTTAGCATGCTAATGTTAACACACAGTTAGCGTCTGTCAAGTACAAAGTTATATGAGTCAGAGGCGTTTGGCTGTAAAATTGGCTAAAAAAGTTTGCATGCTAATGTTAGCATGTGTCAAGTACAAAGTTATGTGTGTATGAGGTGTTTGTCTGTAGAATTGGCTAAAAAAAGGTTATCATGCTAATTTTAGCATGCTAACAGTTAGCATTTCTCAACTACCAAGTTATATGTGTGTGAGGTGTTTGGCTGTAAAATTGGCTAAAAAAAACCTTATCATGCTATTTTTAGCTTGCTAACAGTTAGCATTTGTCAAGTACAAAGTTATATGTGTGTAAGGTGTTTGGCTGTAAAATTGGCTAAAAAAGTTATCATGCAAATGTTAGCATGCTAACAATTAGCATGTGTCACGTACAAAGTTATATATGTGTATGAAGTGTTTGGCTGTAAAATTGGCCAAAAAAAAGTTATCATGCTAATTTTAGCATGCTAACAGGTAGCATTTGTCAAGTACCAAGTTATATGTGTATGAGGTGTTTGGCTGTAAAATTGGCCAAAACATTTTTACCATGCTAATGTTAGCTTGCTAACAGTTAGCATGTGTCAAGTAGCAAGTTAAGTGTATGAGATGTTTGGCTGTAAAATTGGCTAAAAAAGTTTGCATGCTAATGTTAGCATGCTAATTTTAGTATGCTAATGTTAGCGTGTGTCAAGTACAAAGTTATGTGTGTGCGAGGTGTTTGGCTGTAAAATTGGCTAAAAAAGTTATCATACAAATGTTAGCATGCTAACAGTTAGCGTGCGTCAAGTACCAAGTTAAGTGTATGAGGTGTATGGCTGTAAAATTGGCTAAAAAGGTTATGCTAATGTTAGCATGCTAACACAATGTGTCAAGTACAAAGTTAAAAATGTGTATACAATTGGCCAAAAAGTTAGCAGGTTAACATGCATGAAGTACCAAGTTATAGGAGTCAGAGGCGTTTGGATGTAAAACTGGCAACAACAAAAAAAGTTAGCAGATTATAAATAGCATGCTAGCATGCATTAAGTACCAAGTTATATGAGTCAGAGGCGTTTGGCTGTAAAATTGGCTCAAAAGTTAGCACGTTAATGTTAGCATGCTACCGCTAACATGCCTCAACGTATGCATGTTGTTTTTTTGCTTTATTAAAATAGATTTTAATTTAATTTGATGCGTGTGTGAATTAAAACAAATCCAGGGGAAATACATTATTTTCATTAGTGCAAAACAACACATTTAACATAATAAAACCCCTTCATGACACATCCCAGCCGGGATTCGAACCCTGCGCAACGCCCTTATAACCAGCACTAACGCCGCCTGCCACCAGGGGCAGTGTCAATATTCAGGGGGAATGTGCAGTTATATATATATATATATATATATATATATATATATATATATATATATATATATATATATATATATATATATATATATATATATATATATATATATATATATATATATATATATATATATATTTTTTTTTTTTAGCAGTGACTGGGTCAAGAATGGCTAAGCTTGTTTGATGGAGATTGATTGATTGATTGAGACTTCTATTAGTAGATTGCACAGTACAGTACATATTCCGTACAATTGACCACTAAATGGTAACACCCCAATAAGTTTTTCAACTTGTTTAAATCGGGGTCCACGTTAATCAATTCATGTCATCACACAAGTTAATCATTGGAGTATAAACATTGAATTATTTACATTATTTAAAATCCTGGGGGGTGGGATGTGGAGGGGGTTGGGATGGGATGGGGGGGTTAGGTTTGGTTGATATCAGCATATTTCAGTCATCAACAATGATATCATCTGAGAAATTGACATTGAAACAGTGTAGGTCTGACTTGGTAGGATATGTACAGCAAGTAGTGAACATAGTGAGCTCAGAAAGCATAAGAACAAGTATATACATTTGATTATTTACAATCCGGGGAGGTGGGGTGTGGAAGGGGGAGGGTGTTAGTCTAGGGTTGTAGTTGCCTGGAGGTGTTGTTTTAGTGCGGTTTTGAAGGAGGATAGAGATGCCCTTTTTTTTACACCTGTTGGGAGTGCATTCCATATTGATGTGGCATAGAAGGAGAATGAGTTAAGACCTTTGTTAGATCGGAATCTGGGTTTGACGTGGTTAGTGGCCCTGGTGTTGTGATTATGGCGGTCATTTACGTTAAGGAAGTAGTTTGACATGTACTTCGGTATCAGGGAGGTGTAGCGGATTTTATAGACTAGGCTCAGTGCAAGTTGTTTTACTCTGTCCTCCACCCTGAGCCAGCCCACTTTGGAGAAGTGGGTAGGAGTGAGGTGTGATCTGGGGTAGAGGTCTAGAAGTAACCTGACTAGCTTGTTCTGGGATGTTTGGAGTCTAGATTTGAGGGTTTTGGAGGTGCTAGGGTACCAGGAGGTGCATGCGTAGTCGAAAAAGGGTTGAACGAGAGTTCCCGCTAGAATCGTCATGGTGCTGTTGTTGACCAGAGAGGAGATTCTGTAGAGAAATCTCGTTCCTTGGTTGACCTTTTTTGATTACCTTGGTTGCCATTTTATCACAGGAAAGATTAGCCTCTAGAATGGAACCTAGGTAGGTGACCTCATCTTTACTGGTGATAACAATGTTAATCGCCTCTCGATATACGGAAAGCCGAGTCTGCAAATCAATTCTGCTAAAAGCTTTTCACCTTCAATTCCATCACTTGACAATTTGAGCAATAATGCAACTTGACCTTTGTTCTGCCCTCACTACAGACAAGACTGGAATACACACAATTGGCAGCCATTTTAGGTCCTCAAAACATCCATTAAAAATGGACACAAATCGTTTTTTCAACATCTTACTATCAAATCGAACCACTCTCAACCTTAATATCCAGTTATATAAACAAGTTTAAAAAAACAATTTACTTACAGACGTATCTTTTCCAAGGCGTGTAAGAGTTAACTTGTCTGCGTCGACCCGGAAGGGCCTAAACAAATCAAGCGTAGTAACTTCCTTCCGCCACTAGATGTCAGTAAGAGTCTACAATCAAATGGGCATAACAACCTCTATACTTAAACCTTTTTTTTTTTTTTTTTTTTTTTTAAGAAACCTTTATTTATAAACTTCAACATTTACAAACAGTTGAATATAATAATCAAAGTAAGTACAAAAACAGTACAAAACAGTACAAAAAGAGTACAAAGCAGCCCCAGGGGGTTGTAAATTCAAAGTAACTAAAATAGAATACAAAATATATATATATATATATATATATATATATATATATATATATATATATATATATATATATATATATATATATATATATATATATATATATATATATATATATATATATATATATATATATATATATTAGGGCTGCAACAACTAATCGATTAAATCGATTAAAATCGATTATTAAAATAGTTGTTGATTAATTTAGTCATCGATTCGTTGGATCTATGCTATTCGCATGCGCAGAGGCTACTTATTTTTATTTCTTTTTATTTATTTCTTTTTATTTATTTATTTATTTTTTATTTTAATAAACCTTTATTTATAAACTGCAACATTTACAAACAGTTGAGAAACAATAATCAAAATAAGTATAGTGCCAGTAGGCTGTTTTTTTTCTCAATAAAATACTGGAAAGGATAGAAATGTGTGAATGGGTGAATGTGTGTGTGTGAATGGGTGAATGTGGAAAATAGTGTCAAAGCGCTTTGAGTTCCTTAAAAAGGTAGAAAAGCGCTATATATAAGTACGACACATTTACCATTTACCATGTAGTTTGTCTCTTTTATCCGATTATGAATCGATAAATCGAAGTAATAATCGACAGATTAATCGATTATCAAATTAGCTGTTAATTGCAGCCCTTATATATATATATATATATATATATATATATATATATATATATATATATATATATATATATATATATATATATATATATATATATATATATGTCTTAATTAGATTATCCAAAAAATAGTGCTCGATACCGTGGTAGAGCGTAATATGTATGTGTGGGAAAAAAATCACAAGACTATTTCATCTCTACAGGCCTGTTTCATGAGGGGTTTTCCTCAATCCACAGGAGATTTTTTTTTTTTTTTTTTCCCTGAGGACTAAGGAAAACCCCTCATGAAACAGGCCTGTAGAGATGAAATAGTCTTGTGATTTTTTCCCACACATACATATATATATATATATATATATATATATATATATATATATATATATATATATATATATATATATATATATATATATATATATATATATATATATATATATATATATATATATATATATATATATATATATATATATAATAAACAAAGTGCAAAGCCATAGGCTCACTCAATTTCAGTAAATCATTTAAATTTGGAACACAGCATCATCGTTTTCACAGCTTTTTGGTTGTTAGAGGTAGAGAGTGTTTTAATGTAGAGTTCTAAATCTTTTTTAAAGGCACAAAAAAACAGGTCGGGTATTGAGAAACTAACATTTATCAATATAAAACTTAGCCAATACTTAAACCTTCAATGCTTTAACTCTGGAAAACAGACGTCCACACAAGAAACACAAGTACACAATGAGTTCACACTGAGTACACACTTAGTACACACTGAGTACACACTTGCACTTCCCTGAGCTACTAGGGATGATGTCATCCTGAGACCCTGAGAGATGATGTCAGATTTGAGATTAGAACATTTGCTACTGTGTGTGTGTGTGTGTGTGTGTGTGTGTGTGTGTGTGTGTGTGTGTGTGTGTGTGTGTGTGTGTGTGTGTGTGTGTGTGTGTGTGTGTGTGTGTGTGTGTGTGTGTGTGTGTGTGTGTGTGTGTGTGTGTGTGTGTGTGTGTGTGTGTGTGTGTGTGTGTGTGTGTGTGTGCGCGCGCAGTTTCAAACGAAATACGATTACTGAATGATTTATAGATAGGTGTATATTTAAATCTTTAAAGCCTAAACCACTAAATAATTGACAGCAAATTCCAATTATTTGGAACTGGAGCTTTTGTTGGTCCTTCTGATTTTTTTTTTTTGATTTTTTTTTTTTTTTACAAAATACATTTCCATATATGATTTTCATTTTGTATCATATTTGACACAACTGTCACAAAATGTTTATTTTTTTAAAATGTTATTTTTATAACAAACCAAAACATAAACAGTTCCCAGTAAGTATCTATCATGTTATTTCCAAACAAAAAAAGAACATTCATTGTCATCATCATCTGCTACACATCCCTTTAATCTAAAAAAATTTTTTTAAAAAAACGTACAAAATGTCAACATCATTATGTATGTTTTTAATGCGATTCATTTTTTTCTCCCATAAAAATCAGAATGCTGTAATTTATTATCGCAACACACACCGACTGATAGCCACAAAATGGTATAGCAAATTGGACATGTATATTTTACTTCTAAATATACCATATTGTGTAATGTAATTATATTTATTTGAAACATCTAAAGACTGTACGTTGCTTCGTGGTATTTACAATGCGTGAAATGCAATAAAATGACAATTGACTAATTTGGAGATACATTACCCGTTGTTTCTAATTTGATACACACATTTTCAACACAGTTTTACTATAAAATATATTATGAAATATTAAGTAATTTCACATTTAATCAACAAATTAACTGTTCATAATGATGTGTCAGTTAAAAAAAAAAATTCTTACCTTATCCCTTTAAATTTGGCAAAGTTTCTCTTCAAAAATCCGGTGTCTCTGGTTTCTTCTTTGTGGGCATCTGGACAGCCCTGTAATAGGTCAATACTGCCCCCATGTGGACTATACGTGTAATGCATGCATCTGATCAGATACGTCAGACTTTTTAGGACAAACACTGACGAGGCAGAGGGCTCAAAAACTGTATGTATCACTTCTGATACATTTGGCGCTTTGACCATAAACAATATTTTTATTGCAAAAAAAATAATTGAAACAATTTTAGATCTGCGGCTATGAGTTGTTTACAAATTAGGACCGGGTGCGTTCAATTAGGTTGCCGAAGGAAGGAAGCACTGAGTAGGACAAACGGACAACAAAATAAAAGGGAAGGCAGGCGAGCAACAGAAATAAAACACAAAACAATTGTTTTGTTGATTTTAAATTTCAAATGTATTCTTTTGTTGGCAAATATTTGTGTTGTTGTTATTGCAAATTTTTAGTTGGTTGCAAATCAACTGTCTTTGTTTGAAAATATATTTTTTAATTTCAAATCTTTGTTTGTTTGCATGTCTTTTTTTAATACATTTGCATCCCCGGGGTTTTTATTTTGAAGTCTGCCGCTCCCCGGAGTGTATTTCCTGTCAGCGCCCTCGCTTCCCTTGGTCTTTCTTTTCTTCTTTTTTTCCTGCTCTTTTGTCTCCACTTGTCTCTCTCTCTCTCTCTCCTGGTGATGTCATTTCCAGGACGAGCAAAGTCACATGACCACTTCCCGTCAGCAGTGGGAGGAAGGAAGCGCCGAGAGGCAACAATAGGACACGCCCAAATGGGACCTGCCGCTTATCTCTCTGCCTCGCTTTCATCCTGCTCATGTCTTCATGTCCATGTGGGGACCTCCTGCAAGTCGCCCAAGTATGCATTCATTTCACTTAAATATCTTTGTTGCGCCCCACAAAGTGTTTGTACTCTTAGTCTTGTACATAATACACACCCGCTGTTTGATTGTAACGTGCATGTTAGTTGTAGCTTTTTATCAACACATTTAGAGGTGTTGAAATTGCCATGTGAAATCGCTAATGCTATTCAGCAGCACAGTAAATGGCGCATCCAATGTAAATTAGCATCTAGCTAGTGCATTACTTTTGAGTGCTTTCTATCGAGCATGCTTGGTGTTTTGGATTTTTTTTTTTCCTATTCAATGGAGAATTGTCCAGAGACTTACATATTTATTTGGAATCTCAAGCAAAATTAGTTTACCCAAAAGAAAGTTTTACGCTGCTACAGAAAGAAAGAAGGAGAGGAAGAGGAAGCGAGAGAGAGAGAGTGAGACAAATAACTTTCAAATCTTTTATAGCTTTTGGGAATGAGAGGAGGAATGACAGGAGGGAGTTTGGGGAAAGTGTCCTGTCTCCTGAGACGCGGAGGGAAATGGTTAAACATGGAAAAAGCAGTCATTAAAGTAACTTTTTTGGAGAGTAATCTTTTGACCGAAAGTCAAATATAAAATAGTGATTTTTGAACATCACGGCAATCCTTGTCTCCTACTTGGAAAGGTGGGGGTTAGGGTGTAAAAAAACGGGTTGAGACATCTCCGGCAAGCCCCAAGAATGTGTAAGGGCCATAAAAGTGTCTTATCTGAGGGCAAAAAAACAAATACAGGCAGTTAAGGTAGGGACCCCCGCACAACCACTTTTTAGATATGAAATGACTAAAATATTAGTTTTGCCACACCAATGGAAAATTATAACATTACCTAGAGGCAGTTTACTACGAATACGCTTGTTTGCCCCCCAAAGGTTTGAGTCTGCAACCACACAGAGATGTCGAAATATGATTGTATGTGAATCGCTGCTCCGAATTTGTTGGGTACTTGCAAAAGTACTGAAGGAGAAGGCAATAGATTTTAATCGGCCGACATTGCAGTATTGCAATATTGCAGTCTCTCTTACGAGCCGAATAAATATGTCTTTGCAAGCAATATTTAGTAGATTATACATTAATTAGTGCTGTCGTTTTTTTAGATCATATTAATCACACTTTTGAATTTGGATTCATCGTGATTAATCACAGTACATTACTGACATATTTAAATAAACTTTAAAAAAAGACCTATTTTAACACAAATGCAGTTTTATCGTCAGAATGTCATCAAGAATGTTTTTTTAAATGTTTTACTTGAGCGCCCTTCATTTATTTGTTCCAATTGGTACCCGTTTGCGGTGAAGGTAAAGCGCTCAAAATACAGTATATTCATGTAAAAAATTATTTTTAAAAATCCAAATAAAATGCGTGATCACAATGCAATTACATGTGATTAGTGGATTGGTGGATATTCACATGATTTAACTCGTTCATTTTGACAGCCCTAAAATAAATATGATGATATGAGTAAAAGTGGTGACAAGTACAATTTACCTCAAAAGTAGCTTAAGTACATGGAATTGGTACTACAAACCCCTGATCACAGTAGTATTTTTACTGCATTTGTACATAATAAATATTGAGGATTTCTGCAGCTTGTATTGGTTAATGTAATTAATGGGTTAAAAGTATCATGGTTTAGAGTGTCCGCCCTGAGATCGGTAGGTCGTGAGTTCAAACCCCGGCCGAGTCATACCAAAGACTATAAAAATGGGACCCATTACCTCCCTGCTTGGCACGCAGCATCAAGGTTTGGAATTAGGGGGTTAAATCACCAAAATTATTCCCGAGCGCGGCCACCGCTGCTGCTCACTGCTCCCCTCACCTCCCAGCGGGTAGAACAAGGGGGTGGGTCAAATGCAGAGGGTAATTTCACCACACATAGTGTGTGTGACTATCAGTGGTACTTTAACTTTGACTTTAACTTTATAAATGGGTTAAAAGTATCATGGTTCATGTAATAAATGGGTTAAAAGTATCATGGTTAATGATAAAGTACCAATGATTGTCACACACACACACTAGGTGTGGTGAAATTTGTCCTCTGCATTTGACCCATCCCCTAATTCACCCCGTGGGAGGTGAGGTGAGCAGTGAGCAGCAGCGGTGGCCGTGCCCAGGAATCATTTTTGTTGATTTAACCCCCAATTCCAAATGTATAATAAATGGGTTAAAAATATCATGGTTTATGTAATGAATGGGTTAAAAGTATCATGGTTAATGTAATAAATGGGTTAAAATCATGGTTCATGTAATGAGTGGGTTAAAAGTATCATGGTTAATGTAATAAATGGGTTAAAAGTATCATGGTTAATGTAATAAATGGGTTAAAAGTATCATGCTTAATGTAATAAATGGGTTAAAAGTATCATGGTTAATGTAATAAATGGGTTAAAAGTATCATGGTTCATGTAATAATAACTGGGTTATAAGTATCATGGTTAATGTAATAAATGGGTTAAAAGTATCATGGTTAATGTAATAAATGGGTTAAAAGTATCATGGTTCATGTAATAAATGGGTTAAAAGTATCATGGTTAATGTAATAAATGGGTTAAAAGTATCATGGTTCATGTAATAAATGGGTTAAAAGTATCATGGTTAATGTAATAAGTGGGTTAAAAGTATCATGGTTCATGTAATAATAACTGGGTTATAAGTATCATGGTTAATGTAATAAATGGGTTAAAAGTATCATGGTTAATGTAATAAATGGGTTAAAAGTATCATGGTTCATGTAATAAATGGGTTAAAAGTATCATGGTTCATGTAATAAATGGGTTAACAGTATCATGGTTAATGTGATAAATGGGTTAAAAGTATCATGGTTAATGTAACAAATGGGTTAAAAGTATCATGGTTAATGTAATAAATGGGTTAAAAGTATCATGGTTCATGTAATAAATGGGTTAAAAGTATCATGGTTCATGTAATAAATGGGTTAAAAGTATCATGGTTAATGTAATAAATGGGTTAAAAGTATCATGGTTCATGTAATAAATGGGTTAAAAGTATCATGGTTCATGTAATAAATGGGTTAACAGTATCATGGTTAATGTGATAAATGGGTTAAGAGTATCATGGTTAATGTAATAAATGGGTTAAAAGTATCATGGTTAATGTAATAAATGGGTTAAAAGTATCATGGTTCATGTAATAAATGGGTTAAAAGTATCATGTTTCATGTAATAAATGGGTTAAAAGTATCATGGTTCATGTAATAAATGGGTTAAAAGTATCATGGTTCATGTAATAAATGGGTTAAAAGTATCATGGTTAATGTAATAAATGGGTTAAAAGTATCATGGTTCATGTAATAAATGGGTTAAAAGTATCATGGTTCATGTAATAAATGGGTTAAAAGTATCATGGTTCATGTAATAAAAGGGTTAAAAGTATCATGGTTCATGTAATAAATGGGTTAACAGTATCATGGTTAATGTGATAAATGGGTTAAGAGTATCATGGTTAATGTAATAAATGGGTTAAAAGTATCATGGTTCATGTAATGAATGGGTTAAAAGTATCATGGTTAATGTAATAAATGGGTTAAAAGTATCATGGTTCATGTAATAATAACTGGGTTATAAGTATCATGGTTAATGTAATAAATGGGTTAAAAGTATCATGGTTAATGTAATAAATGGGTTAAAAGTATCATGGTTCATGTAATAAATGGGTTAAAAGTATCATGGTTAATGTAATAAATGGGTTAAAAGTATCATGGTTCATGTAATAAATGGGTTAAAAGTATCATGGTTAATGTAATAAATGGGTTAAAAGTATCATGGTTCATGTAATAATAACTCGGTTATAAGTATCATGGTTAATGTAATAAATGGGTTAAAAGTATCATGGTTAATGTAATAAATGGGTTAAAAGTATCATGGTTCATGTAATAAATGGGTTAACAGTATCATGGTTAATGTGATAAATGGGTTAAAAGTATCATGGTTAATGTAATAAATGGGTTAAAAGTATCATGGTTAATGTAATAAATGGGTTAAAAGTATCATGGTTCATGTAATAAATGGGTTAAAAGTATCATGGTTCATGTAATAAATGGGTTAAAAGTATCATGGTTAATGTAATAAATGGGTTAAAAGTATCATGGTTCATGTAATAAATGGGTTAAAAGTATCATGGTTCATGTAATAAATGGGTTAAAAGTATCATGGTTCATGTAATAAAAGGGTTAAAAGTATCATGGTTCATGTAATGAATGGGTTAAAAGTATCATGGTTAATGTAATAAATGGGTTAAAAGTATCATGGTTCATGTAATAATAACTGGGTTATAAGTATCATGGTTAATGTAATAAATGGGTTAAAAGTATCATGGTTAATGTAATAAATGGGTTAAAAGTATCATGGTTCATGTAATAAATGGGTTAAAAGTATCATGGTTCATGTAATAAATGGGTTAAAAGTATCATGGTTAATGTAATAAATGGGTTAAAAGTATCATGGTTCATGTAATAATAACTCGGTTATAAGTATCATGGTTAATGTAATAAATGGGTTAAAAGTATCATGGTTAATGTAATAAATGGGTTAAAAGTATCATGGTTCATGTAATAAATGGGTTAACAGTATCATGGTTAATGTGATAAATGGGTTAAAAGTATCATGGTTCATGTAATAAATGGGTTAAAAGTATCATGGTTAATGTAATAAATGGGTTAAAAGTATCATGGTTCATGTAATAAATGGGTTAAAAGTATCATGGTTCATGTAATAAATGGGTTAAAAGTATCATGGTTAATGTAATAAATGGGTTAAAAGTATCATGGTTCATGTAATAAATGGGTTAAAAGTATCATGGTTAATGTAATAAATGGGTTAAAAGTATCATGGTTCATGTAATAAATGGGTTAAAAGTATCATGGTTCATGTAATAAATGGGTTAATAGTATCATGGTTAATGTGATAAATGGGTTAAGAGTATCATGGTTAATGTAATAAATGGGTTAAAAGTATCATGGTTCATGTAATGAATGGGTTAAAAGTATCATGGTTAATATAATAAATGGGCTAAAAGTATCATGGTTCATGTAATAATAACTGGGTTATAAGTATCATGGTTAATGTAATAAATGGGTTAAAAGTATCATGGTTAATGTAATAAATGGGTTAAAAGTATCATGGTTCATGTAATAAATGGGTTAAAAGTATCATGGTTAATGTAATAAATGGGTTAAAAGTATCATGGTTCATGTAATAAATGGGTTAAAAGTATCATGGTTAATGTAATAAATGGGTTAAAAGTATCATGGTTCATGTAATAATAACTCGGTTATAAGTATCATGGTTAATGTAATAAATGGGTTAAAAGTATCATGGTTAATGTAATAAATGGGTTAAAAGTATCATGGTTCATGTAATAAATGGGTTAACAGTATCATGGTTAATGTGATAAATGGGTTAAAAGTATCATGGTTAATTTAATAAATGGGTTAAAAGTATCATGGTTAATGTAATAAATGGGTTAAAAGTATCATGGTTCATGTAATAAATGGGTTAAAAGTATCATGGTTCATGTAATAAATGGGTTAAAAGTATCATGGTTAATGTAATAAATGGGTTAAAAGTATCATGGTTCATGTAATAATAACTGGGTTATAAGTATCATGGTTAATGTAATAAATGGGTTATAAGTATCATGGTTCATGTAATAATAACTGGGTTATAAGTATCATGGTTAATGTAATAAATGGGTTAAAAGTATCATGATTCATGTAATAATAACTGGGTTATAAGAATCATGGTTCATGTAATGCAGTGTTTTTCAACCACTGTGCCGCGGCACCTAGTGTGCCGTGAGATACAGTCTGGTGTGCTGTGAGAGATTATCTAATTTCACCCATGTGGGTTAAAAATATTTTTTGCAAACCAGTAATTATAGTCTGCAAATGACGTGTTGTTGTTGAGTGTCGGTGCTGTCTAGAGCTCGGCAGAGTAACCGTGTAATACTCTTCCATATCAGTAGGTGGCAGCCGGTAACTAATTACTTTGTAGATGTCAGAAACAGCAGGAGGCAGTGTGCAGGTAAAATTGTGTCTAATGCTTAAACCAAAAATAAAGAAAAGGTGAGTGCCCCTAAGAAAAGGCATTGAAGTTTAGGGAAGGCTGTCATGTCTGTTGATCATGTTTTGTTTAAGTCATGTTCGGTTTTGTTTTTGGACTCTTTGTGCACTCTTGTTTGTTTTGTCACCATAGCAACCCATTAGTTTTCACCTGTCATGTCACGCACCTGTCTCACGCTTTGCACTCGCACGCCTGTCACTAATCATGTCACTGCTATTTAAGCCAGTCTGTTTCTGCTGATCGGCCTGGTGACATTATCTATCCCATCATACCATGCTACTTCTGACACCCCTGCTACCTCTGTTTAGCTTCATGCTACCATAGTTCCATGCCAAGTAAGTTTTTGTTTATTGTTCATAGTTTCTGCCTTTGTGCAAGTTTTGTTTCATTAGCCAAGTTTTTGTACTTCCGCCTTGTGCGCGCCTTTGGTTCTTTTTGTTAGTGTCAAAATAAAATATGTACTTACATTCACGCCTTGCCCGCGCCAACTTTCCTTTGCATTCCGGGAAAACAAACCCCAAGGACCACGTATTGACAAAGGCTATGCAGAATGAAACTAAAACTGAACTGGATCCAAAGTAAACAAAAACAGAATGTTGGACGACAGCAAAGACTTACTGTGTAGCAAAGATAAATACCAAAAAACGAGAAAAAGCCACCAAAATAGGAGCGCAAGACAAGAACTAAAGCACTACACACAGGAAAACAGCAAAAAAGTCCAAATAAGTCAGGGTGTGATGTGACAGGTCGTGACAGTACACCTACTTTGAGACAAGAGCTATAGTAATGCATGTTTGGTTATGGTTTAAAGGCCTACTGAAAGCCACTACTACCGACCACACAGTCTGATAGTTTATATATCAATGATGAAATCTTAACATTGCAACACATGCCAATACGGCCGGGTTAACTTATAAAGTGCAATTTTAAATTACCCGGGGAACTTCCGGTTCGAAACGCCTCTGAGGATGACGTATGCGCGTGACGTAGCCAGTAGAACACAGGTATGGCTTCCACATTGAAGCCAATACGAAATAGCTGTTTTCATCTCATTCTGGGTGTATTCTGGACATCTGTGTTGGTGAATCTGTTGGAATTATGTTCATTGCATTATGGAGAAAGAAGCTGAGCAAGCAAAGAAGAAAGTTCTCGGTGCAAAGCGGACGTATTTTGCGAAGGAAGTCAGCAGCAACACAACACAGCCGGTGTTTCATTGTTTACATTCCCGAAAGATGCAGTCAAGATGGAAGAACTCGGATAACAGAGACTCTAACCAGGAGGACTTTTGACTTCGATACACAGACGCCTGTAGAGAACTGGGACAACACAGACTCTTACCAGGATTACTTTGATTTGGATGACAAAGACGCAGACGTGGTACCGTGATTATGCAGCTTTGGCTTCCAAACATTTGATCGCTTGCACGTACGTGCGCGTCACTTTGTTTAAATATGTAAGCTTTATGAACCGTGGGTTAGGTGAACGGTCTTTTGGGCTGAGTGATTGTGTGTGTTGTGCAGGTGTTTGAATTGTATTGGCGTGTTCTATGGAGCTAGGAGCTAGCAGAGGAGCTAGGAGCTAGCATAAACACCTAGGTGTTTTTATGCAGGATTAATTTGTGGCATATTAAATATAAGCCTGGTTGTGTTGTGGCTAATAGAGTATATATATGTCTTGTGTTTATTTACTGTTGTAGTCATTCCCAGCTGAATATCAGGTACCGTGAGTAGCAGCTGCGCTTCCAAACATTTGATCGCTTGCCAGTACGTGCGCATCACGTACGTTACTTTGTTTAAATATATAAGCTTTATGAACCTTGGGTTAGGTGAACGGTCTTTTGGGCTGAGTGATTGTGTGTGTTGATCAGGTGTTTGAATTGTATTGGCGTGTTCTATGGAGCTAGGAGCTAGCAGAGGAGCTAGGAGCTAGCATAACAAACACGCAGGTGTTTTTATGCAGGATTAATTTGTGGCATGTTAAATATAAGCCTGGTTGTGTTGTGGCTAATAGAGTATATATATGTCTTGTGTTTATTTACTGTTGTAGTCATTCCCAGCTGAATATCAGGTCACCCCCGGCTCTCACAGCATCTTCCCTATCTGAATAGCTTCCACTCCCCACTAGTCCTTCACTTGCACTTTACTCATCCACAAATCTTTCATCCTCGCTCAAATTAATGGGGAAATCGTCGCTTTCTCGGTCCGAATCTCTCTCACTTCATGCGGCCATCATTGTAAACAATAGGGAACTTTGCGTATATGTTCAACTGACTACGTCACGCTACTTCCGGTAGGGGCAAGCCTTTTTTTTTATCAGATACCAAAAGTTGCGATCTTTATCGTCGTTGTTCTATACTAAATCCTTTCAGCAAAAATATGGCAATATCGCGAAATGATCAAGTATGACACATAGAATAGATCTGCTATCCCCGTTTAAATAAAAAAAAATTCATGTCAGTAGGCCTTTAAAGTCACATCCAACAATTGCGACAACGACTTTTTACTGTCAACTGAGTTTCGTTTCTTAATGATTTCTGCTGGTGGTGTGCCTCCGCATTTTTTCAACGCAAAAAATGTGCCTTAGCTCCAAAAAGGTTGAAAAGCACTGATGTAATGAATGTGTCAAAGCAGAAGTGTGTGTTTTTACACGTACAGTAAGAGTTACATCATTGTGTGGGTCCTTACTAGCCCCCCTGCCCCCACCTCCGACTCACACATTTGAACAATCCCCCCCCGAATCAAGCCCCCACAAAAAAGATGTGCACACGCCCTGCGCTAGCTGATTGTGCCCCCCCCCCCCCCCCCCCGCCCCGCCCCGCCCTGCAGGACAATACAAGGAGCTGACGGCCCTCCCCCCCGCATCCTCGCTCGCCGCTCCCATTGGCCGAGAGCCCTGGATGCTGGCAGAGCCTCCCGCCAATGGGATGGCCGCTAAGTGATGTCATGGAGGCAGCGGTGATGCTGTTGCCGATGCTGAGTCCGTGCTGCCAGACGAGGGGAAGCAACGTCGGCGCTCCGACACCAGCGAGACGAGACGCTCAGAGGGGGGTAAGTAAGCCTTACGTCATCGCGCCATTCCACACCGAACGCCTCTTATTGTTATTATTATTACTGTTAATATCATGCATGATTTAAGAGGAGTGGTGATGCGGTTCCTGCTAACGAGGGAGGGAGGGAACCCGAAATATATATTATTTATTATTCATGTTCCGCTTTGTGTCTCTTTTGAGTGACTGTTTGATTGTTGTGGGTAATTGTGGATGATTATTAATAATTTCTTCAATCTTATCATATCTATGGTACACAGTTTTTTATATATATATATATATATATATATATATATATATATATATATATATATATATATATATATATATATATATATATATATATATATATATATATATATATATATATATATATATATATATATATATGTATGTATGTATGTATGTATGTATGTATGTATATATATATATATATATATATATATATATATATATATATATATATATATATATATATATATATATATATATATATATATATATATATATATATATATATATATATTAGGGCTGTGAATCTTTGGGTGTCCCACGATTCGATTTAATATCGATTCTTGGGGTCACGATTCGATTCAAAATCGATTTTTTTTTTTTCAATTCAACACGATTCTCGATTCAAAAACGATTTTTTTTCCCGATTCAAAAGGATTCTCTATTCATTCAATACATAGGATTTCAGCAGGATCTACCCCAGTCTGCTGACATGCAAGCAGAGTAGTAGATTTTTGTAAAAAGCTTTTATAATTGTAAAGGACAATGTTTTATCAACTGATTGCAATGATGTAAATTTGTTTTAACTATTAAATGAACCAAAAATATGACTTATTTTATCTTTGTGAAAATATTGGACACAGTGTGTTGTCAAGCTTATGAGATGCGATGCAAGTGTAAGCCACTGTGACACTATTTTTTATTTTTTATTTTTTTTATAAATGTCTAATGATAATGTCAATGAGGGATTTTCAATCACTGCTATGTTGAAATTGTAACTAATATTGATACTGTTGTTGATAATATTCATTTTTGTTTCACTACTTTTGGTTTGTTCTGTGTCGTGTTTGTGTCTCCTCTCAATTGCTCTGTTTATTGCAGTTCTGAGTGTTGCTGGGTCGGGTTTGGTTTTGGAATTGGATTGCATTGTTATGGTATTGCTGTGTATTGTTTTGTTGGATTGATTAATAAAAAAAATAAAAAGAATTTTTTTTTTTTTTTTTTTAAATAATCGTTTAAAAAAAAAAGAGAATCGATTCTGAATCGCACAACGTGAGAATCGCGATTCGAATTCGAATCGATTTTTTCCCACACCCCTAATGAATATGTTTCTTAACGAAACAGTCAATACAATTAAAATGCAAATACCGATTCGCCACTTTGGTCATAATTGTTGCGCTCAGAGAGGAACTGCACTTTTTTTCTTTATTTCCGTCCATCATTCACAATCCTAATGGAAGACAAGAACATGTGTTTCTTTTTAGATGCATTCTAGCTAGTAAATACATTTTAGCAAGAGTCAGCTATCAATGGAGCCAACAAGGTTTTACATACATGAATTAAGTACACATGTCATGTAGTAACATTCATAATAACGTGCAATATTTACATACTTTGATCATTTTAAGCATACAGCGGCATATTATTATTATTATTGTTATTTTAAATTAAGTTGGATGTCAAAGTTGACCAACTTGTGGGTTTATGTCCACAACCTTCTACTATCCACATTTATATTCTAGAATTAACTTTCACCAACACAGAGGTGACGCAGCAGCTCAATATGTCAATATAGCAGCATAAGCTAGTTAGCGCTCTAAAAGTAGTTCCTCAGTGTTAGCGCTTATAATAACAATATCTGTAATACTTGTTAATATTCAGGTCACCACATGTAAACGGAGTATTGTTGGCACTTTTTGGATGTTTTTTTTGTGTATTCCCGTTAGCCACCTCTTACTTGCCATATTTTAGGATTTAGAATGTGTAATAAAGGGAAAAACACGTGTTCTTGCCTCACATAAGGATTGTGAATGATGGGTCAAATTCAAAGTTGACCAATTTGTGGGTTTATGTCCACAACCTTCTACTATCCAGATGTATAATCTATAAGTAACTTTCACCAACTCAGAGGCGATGCAGCAGCTCAATATGTCAATATAGCAGCATAAGCTAGTTAGCTCTCTAAAAGTAGTTCCTCAGTGTTAGCGCTTATAATAACAATATCTGTCATACTTGTTAATATTCAGGTCACCACATGTAAACGGAGTATTGTTGGCACTTTTTGGATGTTTTTTGTGAATCCCTGTTAGCCACTTCTTACTTGCCATATTTTAGGATTTAGAATGTGTAATAAAGGGAAAAACACGTGTTCTTGCCTCACATAAGGATTGTGAATGATGGGTCAAATTCAGAGTTGACCAATTTGTGGGTTTATGTCTACAACCTTCTACTATCCAGATTTATATTCTAGAATTAACTCTGACCAACTCGCAGCGGCTTGATATGTCAATATAGCAGCATAAGCTAGTCAGCTACTAAAAGTAGTTCCTCAGTGTTAGCGCTTATAATAACAATATCATTAATACTTGTTAATATTCAGGTCACCACATGTAAACGGAGTATTGTTGGCGCTTTTTAGATGTTTTTTGTGTATTCCCGTTAGCCACCTCTTACTTGCCATATTTTAGGATTTAGAATGTGTAATAAAGGGAAAAACACGTGTTCTTGCCTCCCATAAGGATTGTGAATGATGGGTCGAATTCAAAGTTGACCAATTTGTGGGTTTATGTCCACAACCTTCTACTATCCAGATGTATAATCTATAAGTAACTTTCACCAACTCAGAGGCGACGCAGCGGCTCAATATGTCAATAAAGCAGCATAAGCTAGTTAGCTCTCTAAAAGTAGTTCCTCAGTGTTAGCGCTTATAGTAACAATATCAGTAATACTTGTTAATATTCAGGTCACCACATGTAAACAGAGTTTTGTTGGCGCTTTTTGGATGTCTTTTGTGTATTCCCGTTAGCCACCTCTTACTTGCCATATTTTAGGATTTAGAATGTGTAATAAAGGGAAAAACACGTGTTCTTGCCTCACATAAGGATTGTGAATGATGGGTCAAATTCAAAGCTGACCAATTTGTGGGTTTATGTCCACAACCTTCTACTATCCAGATGTATATTCTATAAGTAACTTTCACCAACTCAGAGGCGACGCAGCGGCTCAATGTGTCAATATAGCAGCATAAGCTAGTTAGCTCTTTAAAAGTGGTTCCTCAGTGTTAGCGCTTATAATAACAATATCTGTAATACTTGTTAATATTCAGGTCACCACATGTAAATGGAGTATTGTTGGCACTTTTTGGATGTCTTTTGTGTATTCCCGTTAGCCACCTCTTACTTGCCATATTTTAGGATTTAGAATGTGTAATAAAGGGAAAAACATGTGTTCTTGCCTCACATAAGGATTGTGAATGATGGGTCAAATTCAAAGTTGACCAATTTGTGGGTTTATGTCCACAACCTTCTACTATCCAGATGTATAATCTATAAGTAACTTTCAACAACTCAGAGGCGACGCAGCGGCTCAATATGTCAATATAGCAGCATAAGCTAGTCAGCTACTAAAAGTAGTTCCTCAGTATTAGCGCTTATAATAACAATATCATTAATACTTGTTAATATTCAGGTCACCACATGTAAATGGAGTATTGTTGGCACTTTTTGGGTGTTTTTTCCATGTACTCCCGCAAGCCACCTTTTACTTGCCATATTTTAGGATTTAGAATGTGTAATAAAGGGAAAAACATGTGTTCTTGCCTCACATAAGGATTGTGAATGATGGGTCAAATTCAGAGTTGACCAATTTGTGGGTTTATGTCCACAACCTTCTACTATCCAGATGTACAATCTATAAGTAACTTTTACCAACTCAGAGGCGACGCAGCGGCTCAATATGTCAATATAGCAGCATAAGCTAGTTAGCGCTTTAAAAGTAGTTCTTCAGTGTTAGCGCTTATAATAACAATATCTGTAATACTTGTTAATATTCAGGTCACCACATGTAAACGGAGTTTTGTTGGCGCTTTTTGGATGTCTTTTGTGTATTCCCGTTAGCCACCTCTTACTTGCCATATTTTAGGATTTAGAATGTGTAATAAAGGGAAAAATATGTGTTCTTGCCTCACATAAGGATTGTGAATGATGGGTCAAATTCAGAGTTGACCAATTTGTGGGTTTATGTCCACAACCTTCTACTATCCAGATGTACAATCTATAAGTAACTTTCACCAACTCAGAGGCGACGCAGCGGCTCAATATGTCAATATAGCAGCATAAGCTAGTTAGCTCTCTAAAAGTAGTTCCTCAGTGTTAGCGCTTATAATAACAATATCTGTAATACTTGTTAATATTCAGGTCACCACATGTAAATGGAGTATTGTTGGCACTTTTTGGATGTTTTTTGTGAATCTCTGTTAGCCACCTCCTACTTGCCATATTTTAGGATTTAGAATGTGTAATAAAGGGAAAAATATGTGTTCTTGCCTCACATAAGGATTGTGAATGATGGGTCAAATTCAGAGTTGACCAATTTGTGGGTTTATGTCCACAACCTTCTACTATCCAGATTTATATTCTAGAATTAACTTTGACCAACTCGCAGCGGCTTAATATGTCAATATAGCAGCATAAGCTAGTCAGCTACTAAAAGTAGTTCCTCAGTGTTAGCGCTTATAATTACAATATCTCTAATACTTGTTAATATTCAGGTCACCACATGTAAATGGGGTATTGTTGGCACTTTTTGATGTTTTTTGTGTACTCCCGTTAGCCACCTCTTACTTGCCATATGTTAGGATTTAGAATGTGTAATAAAGAAAAACATGTGTTTTTGTCGCACATAATGATGAATGATGGGTTCAATTAAAAAAATGTGCAATTCCCCTTTGAGAAACTTCTCAGCGACTTCTTCTGCTCGTTTTGGTGTTGTCATTACTGCCACACGTGGTGGAAAAGTGTATTACAACTGAGGACCGCCACTTTCTGGCGTAAATGAAGGCTTTTGGTGGGAGAACCTTTCCACGGGTTGCGTAATGCCGTGGTTGTGTGCTCTGTGTGTGCAGACTGAGGAGGATCTTCGGCATCCTTGGAAAGCAACACGAGCAGCGAGAAGATGACTCTGGCAGGTAAGAAGCGGCGCCGAAAAATTGCCGGGAGCGTGACTGACATTCCTCACCGTGCTCCTCCCAAGCCTACAAGGAGAAGGTGAGGGAGCTCCCCTTGGTGTCCTTGTTCTGCGCCTGCCTGCGGCCACAGAGCTTGGACAAGGCCTCCTACAAGGCGGAAGGTAAGAGTCCTCGGGAGCGCGGCGGCGTCGAGCCGGCGTCACGTCAACGTGTTTGTGGTCCTGCTCAGATGCGGTGGACCTGGGTCTGTGCGCCATGAAGGACGTGGAGGTGATCGAGCTGAACAAGAGGGCGTCCGGTCAGGCCTTCGAAGTCATCCTCAAGCCCCCGTCCTTTGACGGCCTGCCGGACCTCAACGCGTCCGTGCTCCAGCGCCGAGACCCCAGCCTGGAGGACATCCAGAAGAAGCTGGAGGCCGCCGAGGAGCGCAGGAAGGTCAGTCATGTGACTCACAATCCATCCATCCATCCAGCCATCTTCTTCCGCTTATCCGAGGTCCGGTCGCGGGGGCAGCAGCCTAAGCAGGGAAGCCCAGACTTCCCTCTCCCCAGCCACTTCGTCCAGCTCTTCCCGGGGGATCCCAAGGCGTTCCCAGGCCAGCCGGGAGACATAGTCTTCCCAACGTGTCCTGGGTCTTCCCCGTGGCCTCCTACCGGTCCGAACACCTCCCTAGGGAGGCGTTCGGGTGGCATCACAATGCTGCGACAAAACCCTGATTGACCCGATTCCAAAGTGTGATTGATCTAATTGGAAATGTTTCAATTGTCAGCACTAATATTTATATATTTTTTGGACCAAATATGAATATTTTTTACTCTATAAATAAAAACATAAACAACACTGACATTGCAGCCTTGAGTATCGACCGATACCGATATCGATCTGATACGATATCAGCACAAAACCCCAACCCGCTTATTATGAACCGTCTGGAAATTGACTTATGCTGTCTTTAAGTTGAAGTGGAGTGGTATTTGTCTGGTGCTCACAACAGTTTAAATTGAATAGGTTGGATTTGTAGCTCTGGGGGCGTTTATTTATTTCATTCACACCCCCAAAAAAATCAAACAAAAGGAAGAAATATAAAAATAGAAGAAAGGAGCGGAAATAAGTTAAAAACTGAAAATAAATGACTGAGTGATGCGGACACGTTTGTTTCTGGATACGTTCTATTACACGTCTGCCTTGGAGACTTTGTATGTTTAGATAATATGCACTTATAAGTATGTGATACTTGTTTATATTGATAAATGTCACCTTTTATTTATTACCTATGTCTAGCTTGTGTGCTATTGTGTGCTTTGCTGTTGTGTAGCTGCTAACTCCTAGTAGCCTGTGGCCTAGCATGTTTACCTTTTGTAAAATAGAAAAAGATTGCATGTTTATTGGAGGACGTTTAGATGTTAACTGGCTGTCCAGTTTTGAAGAAGTAAACACTTGTATTGCACATGATATCACACACAAGTAAACACTCTGCAGGACTGCTTGCATCGCTCATGATATCACACACAATACGCAACCGGACTGCTTGTATCACACATGATATCACACACAAGTAATCACTCTGCACAACTTTTTGTATCGCACATCATACCACACACAAGTAAACACACTGCCGGACTGCTTGTATTGCACATGATATCACACACACAAGTAATCACGCTGCAGGACTGCTTGTATCGCACATGATATCACACACAAGTAAACACTCTGTAGGACTGCTTGTATCGCACATGATACCACACACAAGTGAACACGCTGCAGGACTGCTTGTATCGCACGTGATATCACACACAAGTGAACACTCTGCAGGACTGCTTGTATCGCACATGATATCACACACAAGTAAACACTCTGTAGGACTGCTTGTATCGCACATGATACCACACACAAGTGAACACGCTGCAGGACTGCTTGTATCGCACGTGATATTACACACAAGTGAACACTCTGCAGGACTGCTTGTATCGCACATGATATCCCACACAGGTAAACACTGTAGGACTATTTGTATTGCACATGATATCACACACAAGTAAACGCCCTGTAGGACTGCTTGTATCGCACATGATATCACACACAAGTAATCACTCTGCATGATTGTTTGTATCGCACATTATACCACACACAAATAAACACTCTGCAGGACTGCTTGTATCGCACATGATATCACACACAGGTAAACACTGTAGGACTATTTGTATTGCACATGATATCACACACAAGTAATCACGCTGCAGGACTGCTTGTATCGCACATGATATCACACACAAGTAAACACTCTGTAGGACTGCTTGTATCGCACATGATATCACACAAGTAAATACGCTACCGGACTGCTTGTATCGCACATTATATCACACACTAGTAAACACTCTTCCGGACTGCGTATATTGCACATGATATCACACACAAGTAATCACGCTGCAAGACTGCTTGTATTGCACATTATATCACACACAAGTAAACAATCTGCAGGACTGCTTGTATCGCACATGATATCACACACAAATAAACACGCTGCAGGACTGCTTGTATTGCATATGATATCGCACACAAGTAAACACTCTGCAGGACTACTTGTATCGCACATGATATCACACTCAAACATGCTGCAGGACTGCTTGTATCGCACATGATATTTACTTGTGTGTGATCTCATGTGCAATACAAGCAGTCCTGCAGAATGATTACATGTGTGTGATATCATGTGCAATACAAGCAATCGTGTAGAATGTGCAAAACTGGACAGCCAGTTAACATCTACACACCATTTCTTCTATTTTACTAAAGTCATCTACAAAAGGTAAACATGCTAGTCTATAGGCTACTAGGAGCTGGCAGCTACACAACAGCTAAGCACACAATAGCCCACAAGCTAGACATGTGTAATAATCATTGCACAATAAAAGGTGACATTTGTCAACATAAACAAGCATCAAATAATTATAGTTGCATATTACTTACACATACAAAGTCTCCAAGGCAGGATTAGAAAGTATCCAGTAACAAACGTGTCCGCATCATTCAATTTACTGTGCCAAGAGCTTAACTTTGTGAGTGATTGTGGTAAAAAAAAAACAATTTCCATTCCACTTCACCTTAAAGACAACATAAGTCCATTCCAGATGGTTAATGTTAAATTTATTAATTACCAATCTTCTCTGTTTGACTCATTTCACTTGATCAAACCTTTTTAACATTCACTACTACTAAATAATACAAGTATGTAGGATTCCTGTTGATATCATATGGAATCAATGTCAGTATCGGCCAATACGCCAGGCTTCGATGTGGGAACAGTGACGTTTTCATGCAGGAAGTTTTCCATCTTGTCCCGTGCTTAGTGCCAGGAGGCGGAGCTACTGAAGCACCTGGCGGAGAAGAGGGAGCACGAGCGCGAGGTGATCCAGAAGGCCTTGGAGGAGAACAACAACTTCATCAAGCACGCCAAGGAGAAGCTGGAGCAGAAGATGGAGGCCAACAAGGAGAACAGGGAGGCCCTGCTGGCGGCCATGTTGGAGAGGCTGCAGGAGAAGGTACGGCGTCGCGTCAGCACTTTCAGTTTCACTTTCACGATGAGCGCGGGGAGACTTTAGTGCAGCTGACGCGTGAAATCCGCATTTTTCATCAATTAGGAATTTGAACGAGCTGATTTTTACCTGCATGTATGCATTAATTATAACTTATTAATGTTAGCCTTCTTACTGGTAGGCGATACAGCGATACCAAGTGATATCAATATGATGCCGTCTCGCAAACGGATACCCGGTGGCATCTTTTGTGTTACATAAATGTTAATCCGACATCATTATCAGCAGGACAATCGACATCCATGGGATGTGGTATCTAATTTTCATGGTCGATATCATTGTAGTCACAAACAATGTGCTACAATATATTTTCATCATTTGAACAGAAATGCAGGAGAAAATGGATCATCTCTTTTTCTTTTTTTAAAAAAAAACGTTAGTATTTCTCAAAAATGACTTTTGTTGAACATTTAGACGCATTTCTTTGAAATGTAAAACCCTATTTAATTTTGTATTTACAGTTATTGACTTATTTACTTACAGATTATGCTCAGCATTTCACATGAATAGATATTTTTTGTAACTGTCTCTTTTATTCACGGAAATATATCAAAGCAGCAAAAGTCTTGAAACACAACATTTTTAATTGTGCCCAAAATGTTTGGCATTAAATGTAAAATGCAGATTATTTGTGGGCGATACTGAACAATTTGGTAATGATATGATACCAAGTACTGTAAATACAGAGAAAATATATCAATATTACAGTGATCAGGTCATTAATGCATCACTGATCAGATCAATAACATCTCATTGAGCAGATCAATAATATGTCAGTGATCAGATCAATAATACATCATTGATTAGATTAATAGTACGTCACTGATGAGATCAATAGTACGTCATTGATCACATCAATAATATGTCAGTGATCAGATCAAAATATGTCAGTGATCAGATTAATAATACGCCTGTGATTAGATCAACAGTACGTCACTGATCAGATCAATAATATGTCATTAATCAGATCAATAATCATTAGTGATCAGATCAATAATCCCCAGTGATCAGATAAATATGTCAGTGATCGGATCAATAATATGTCATTGAGGTTAAAAATGTTAGCATGTTCTATTATGTATGATTTTCCTACAAAAGTAAAGTAAAAGATAGAAAAATAAAAATAAATTATATTTTGTGATGTCGCAGAAGCTTTGTAGTAAAAATTGTGAGTGAAGGAAGTGATGTCGTTTTTGTGTGTGACATTTACTACGCCCCCTAGTGGAGCAATGGTGTCTTCTGTTACTGATCATGTGTGACATTTACTACGCCCCCTAGTGGACCAATGGTGTCTTCTGTTACTGATCATGTGTGACATTTACTACGCCCCCTAGTGGACCAATGGTGTCTTCTGTTACTGATCATGTGTGACATTTACTACGCCCCCTAGTGGACCAATGGTGTCTTCTGTTACTGATTATGTGACATTTACTACGCCCCCTAGTGGACCAATGGTGTCTTCTGTTACTGATCGTGTGTGACATTTACTACGCCCCCTAGTGGACCAATGGTGTCTTCTGTTATTGATCGTGTGTGACATTTACTACGCCCCCTAGTGGACTAATGATGTCTTCCAGTGGACCAATGGTGTCTTCTGTTACTGATTATGTGACATTTACTACGCCCCCTAGTGGACCGATGATGTCTTCTGTTACTGATCGTGTGTGACATTTACTACGCCCCCTAGTGGACCAATGTTGTCTTCTGTTACTGATCTTGTAAGGTATTTGCTACGCCCCCTTGTGGACCAATGACGTCTTCCAGTGGACCAATGGTGTCTTCTGTTACTGTTCATGTGTGACATTTACTACGCCCCCTAGTGGACCAATGATGACTTCTGTTACTGATCTTGTAAGGTATTTGCTACGCCCCCTTGTGGACCAATGACGTCTTCCAGTGGACCAATGGTGTCTTCTGTTACTGTTCATGTGTGACATTTACTACGCCCCCTAGTGGACCAATGATGTCTTCTGTTACTGGTCATGCAAGACACTTATTACGCCCCGTAGTTGACCAATTATGTTTGTTACTGTTCATGTGTGACATTTACTACGCCCCCTAGTGGACCAATTACGTCTTCTGTTACTGATCATGTGTGACATTTACTACGCCCCCTAGTGGACCAATTACGTCTTCTGTTACTGATCATGTGTGACATTTACTACGCCCCCTAGTGGACCAATTACGTCTTCTGTTACTGTTCATGTGTGACATTTACTACGCCCCCTAGTGGACCAATGATGTCTTCTGTTACTGGTCATGCAAGACACTTATTACGCCCCGTAGTTGACCAATTATGTTTGTTACTGTTCATGTGTGACATTTACTACGCCCCCTAGTGGACCAATTACGTCTTCTGTTACTGATCATGTGTGACATTTACTACGCCCCCTAGTGGACCAATTACGTCTTCTGTTACTGATCATGTGTGACATTTACTACGCCCCCTAGTGGACCAATTACGTCTTCTGTTACTGATCATGTGTGACATTTACTACGCCCCCTAGTGGACCAATTACGTCTTCTGTTACTGATCATGTGTGACATTTACTACGCCCCCTAGTGGACCAATTACGTCTTCTGTTACTGATCATGTGTGACATTTACTACGCCCCCTAGTGGACCAATTACGTCTTCTGTTACTGATCATGTGTGACATTTACTACGCCCCCTAGTGGACCAATTACGTCTTCTGTTACTGATCATGTGTGACATTTACTACGCCCCCTAGTGGACCAATGGTGTCTTTGTTACTGATCGTGTGTGACATTTACTACGCCCCCTAGTGGACCAATTACGTCTTCTGTTACTGATCATGTGTGACATTTACTACGCCCCCTAGTGGACCAATTACGTCTTCTGTTACTGATCATGTGTGACATTTACTACACCCCCTAGTGGACCAATTACGTCTTCTGTTACTGATCATGTGTGACATTTACTACGCCCCCTAGTGGCGGGGAGGCTTCTAACTTCAATTTAAACACTCGTAAATTGAGGTTCTACGTATTTAGAATTAGGAATATATATCAATATTAGTATCGATCCGATACTGACACTACCTTTGCTATCGATATCAGACGGATCCTTCAAAAGCCTGACAGGGCTGATGAATATTAAATATCAAAACTCGACAACTTTCTAGTTGTCTAGTTTCCAAATGTTCATGAAAGCACCGTCATTGATACCAATGTATGGATGACCACAAAAGGATCGATACTGTATCGTATCAATATGTCAAGAGTGTATCGACGATCACAAAAGGATCAATAATGTTTGCTCCACAGGACAAACACGCAGAGGAGGTGCGCAAGAACAAGGAGCTGAAGGAGGAGGCCTGCCGATAAAGCCCCGCTTCAAAAGAGCCGAATAGAGAAGGAGGAGAAGGATTAAAAAGATGATTTTGGTTTGTTGTTTTTTTCTCGCGAGAGGAAAAGAGTGCAGGGAAGAAAACACTCAAAGGAAAATGTCATATTATTTATTGACGTACAAAACCTACATCATTTCTAATGTTGAAACAAGTTGACTTGTGATATTTGGCTGGCGTGTATTAAGTAAAATACTTACAGTACAAACACTTGGTAGGGCGCAACATGACACATTCAGCTTCATGGAAAAAGCTACTTCCTGGTTCGACAACATACCATAAATACAGCACTGCCATCTAATGTCTTGGAAGTGCAACTGCACTTATTACAATTATTTTTAAATGTTACATAAAAAAAAAAAGCATTTTATTATCCAACCATTAATATTTATTAACACACACAAAGTACCGAAAATTGGAGCCGTTGAGAAACCGGTATTGACTACCAGGTATGGGGAATTGCTACCGTATGGGTTCAAATGTGAACGGTATCCATTGACCAAGTGAGTAGTGACAACATGAATCGGCATAGTGATACGATACTTCCCAGTGATATCAACACCCGGGGCCACTTGAAAATGTACACAAAGAAAAACCACACTTCCAGGATATACTTTGTGAAGTCAGTCCAAAGTTATAAGTCGACATATATCTGAGTACAAAGAACGACCCCTTTTATTCTGAAATTCAAATGTCTAAACATTAAAATCTTTTTAATGGTTTCATAAAATGTAATAAAATTTAACATGACCAAACTTCTCTTATTATCATTTTTTGTAAGGTCATACATTTTTACCATCACGACTACTATCAATATTATCATTATCACTACTAGGGGTGTCCCGATACAACATTTTCACTTCCGATGCGATACCAATATTCGGTCCTGTATATTGATCCAAAACGATATCAGCAGGAATGATACATACTCGTATTATTTAGTAGTGTGGAATGTTAGAAAAGGTTTGATCAGGTGAAATGAGTCCATCACAGAACAATGGTAGCTATGAAAAACACTAACATATTTATTATTAATGGACTTATGCTGTCTTTAAGTTGAAGTGGATAGGTCATTGTGGTTTTCTGGCGACACCTCGGGGTCACAATAATTCGTTGGGGTAAGCTCACGACGCAGTAAGTTGAACAGTGCGGACACGTTTGTTACTTGGAGACTTTGTATGTGTAAGTAATATGCAACCATAATTATTTGATACTTGTTTATGTTGACAAATGTCACCTTTTATTGTTCAATGATTATTACCTACGTCTAGCTTGTGTGCTATTGTGTGCTTAGCTGTCGTGTAGCTGCCAGCTCCTAGTAGCAGATAGCCTAGCATGTTTACCTTTTTGCAAATGAGT
>NC_084753.1:30882309-30884809 GCF_033978785.1 Entelurus aequoreus | reverse complement strand
TCTGGTCACGCAACCGACCCACCCCCAGTGACGTCACACGTCATCACAATAACAAACCACACGTGCGCTCTGCCTACCTGCAACCGTTAACCAAAGCACCCCCACCCATCCAACTTCACCCATCCCTTAAATTTGCTCTGCTCAATACCCGCTCACTCAATAAAAAAGGACCAATACTCAGTGAATTCATAACTGACAACAACATAGACTTTTTCAGCATAACCGAAACCTGGCAAAAACCACTGGAATACATTCACCTCAACAGAGCTACACCCCCAGGATACACCTACATGGATAAACCACGTGACGGTCGTGCTGGCGGTATAGCTACAATATACCGCCAACACTTGAAACCCACTGTTGTAACCATCACAACCCCCTCCTCCTTTGAGCACCAGTCATTCAAGCTGCCTGGCCCCAAACCCCTGGTCACTGCAATCATCTACCGCCCCCCCAAACCCAACCCTGCATTCCTTTCCGATCTTTCTGAATTTCTCACCCAACTCTGTGCCATTTCACCTTCAGTCATCCTACTGGGTGATTTCAACATTCATGTCGATTCCACCACCTGCAAAACTGCCACTGAATTTCTGGACATTCTCGACTCATTTAATATCACTCAACACGTTGACTTCCCCACCCACAAAAAAGGACACACCCTGGACTTAATTTGCACCACTGGACTCTCCATCAGCAACCTCACCAGCTTCAACCTCACAGACATTCTCTCAGACCACCTGGCCCTCACCCTGGACATAGACATCCCCACCCCCCTTATCAAGCAGCAACGCTCCATATCATACCGGAACATGAAATCAATCCACCCCCCCTCTCTTTCCGCCCTACTGATTGACACCACCTCCGATCATACCCTCACTTTGAGCGCCTCCCCCACTGAACTGGTTAACAGATACAACAGCGCACTCTCCTCCTGTCTCAATCAACTCGCCCCCATAAAAACCAAAACTGTCTCCTACACCCACACTGCCCCCTGGTACACTGACCACCTCCGTCACCTTAAAGCCAAGGGCCGGCAGCTTGAACGGCTCTCAAAGAAAACCGGTCTCACTGTTCACCTGGACATCTACACACTACACCAACAGGAATACAGAGATGCCCTCAACAATGCACGCACTTCCCACTACTCCTCCGTCATACAATCCGGCAGCAATAACCCCAAGATACTCTTCTCTACCGTAACCCAACTCCTCAAACCCATGGACACCACCACCACCTCATTCACCACCAGCAAATGTGAAGAATTTTTATCATTTTTTCAATCAAAAATCAACACCATCCACTCTGAACTGGCCGCCTCCTCTCCCACCTCCTCCCCTACCCCCAATCATGCCCCCCCTTTACTCTCCAACCACCCACTCAACTTCTTCTCCGAAATCACCACAACTGACCTATCCTCCATAACTTCTGGTATGAAAGCCTCCACCTGCATCCTCGATCCAATCCCATCCACTTTAGTTATAGCCTGCCTTCCCTCACTCTCACCTCTCATCACCACTATAATTAACTCCTCCCTATCCACTGGCTCTGTCCCTCCTGCCCTCAAGCTGGCTGCCATCCCCCCCATCCTCAAGAAATCCGGTCTCGACCCCAACCCCCCCAACAACTACAGGCCCATCTCCAACCTCCCCTTCCTCTCTAAAATTCTCGAACGTGCAGTTGCCTCCCAAATCAAATCCCACCTTCTCCACAATAACCTATACGAAACGTTCCAATCCGGCTTCCGCTCACTCCACAGCACAGAAACTGCCCTCCTCAAGGTCACCAACGACATCCTCCTCTCCGCCGACTCTGGTTCCCTCTCCATCCTCATTCTCCTCGACCTCAGTGCTGCCTTCGACACCATCAACCACTCCATCCTCCTATCACGCCTCCACTCCTCCCTTGGTTTATCCGGCACTGCCCTCTCCTGGATGAAATCCTACCTCTCTGACCGTCAGCAATTCATCTCAATCAACAACTGCACCTCCTCCACTGCCCCAGTCACCCACGGCGTCCCCCAAGGCTCAGTACTTGGCCCCCTACTCTTCACCATCTACCTCCTGCCCCTCGGTCAGATCCTCCGCCACCACGGCCTTCAATTTCACTGCTATGCCGACGACACACAACTATACCTTTCCACCACGACCATCACCCCAGCCACCCACTCCACCCTTACCACCTGCCTCACAGACATAAAAACCTGGATGCAAAAAAACTTTCTAAAACTCAACTGCAACAAATCTGAAATAATTATAATTGGCCCCGACTCCCTCACTCGTTCCACTCAGGACTTTTCATTAAACATCGATGGTTCCCTTGTCACTACCTCCACCCACATCCGCAATCTAGGTGTAATCTTCGACCCTACCCTCTCATTCCTCCCCCATGTAAACCACATCACCAAAACTGCATTCTTCCACCTCAGAAACATTGCCCGTCTCCGGCCCTCCCTCACACCCTCTGCTGCCGAAACCCTCATCCACGCCTTCATCTCATCCCG
>NC_084753.1:30864809-30874809 GCF_033978785.1 Entelurus aequoreus | reverse complement strand
GGTTCATAAAGCTCATATATTTTTAAAAAGTTACGTACGTGACGCGCACGTACGGTCAAGCTATCAAATGTTTAGCAGCCAAGGCTGCATACTCACGGTACCTGATATTCAGCTGGGAATGACTACAACAGTAAATAAACACAAGACATATATTTACTCTATTAGCCACAACACAACCAGGCTTATATTTAATATGCCACAAATTAATCCTGCATAAAAACACCTACGTCTTTGTTATGCTAACTCCTAGCTCCTATGCTAGCTCCTAGCTCCATAGAACACGCCAATACAATTCAAACACCTGATCAACACACACAATCACTCAGCCCAAAAGACCGTTCACCTAACCCAAGGTTCATAAAGCTTATATATTTTTAAAAAGTTACGTACATACGCAAAAAAAAGTTGCGCACATACGGTCAAGCGATCAAATGTTTAGAAGCCAAAGCTGCATACTCACAGTAGCACGTCTGCGTCTTTGTCATCCAAATCAAAGTAATCCTGGTAAGAGTCTGTATTGTCCCAGTTCTCTACAGGCGTCTGTGTATCGAAGTCAAAAGTCCTCCTGGTTAGAGTCTCTGTTATCCGAGTTCTTCCATCTTGACTGCATCTTTCGGGAATGTAAACAAAGAAGCGCCGGCTGTGTACTGTTGTTGCTGACTTCGTTCGAAAAATACGTCCATTTCGCACCGACAACTTTCTTCTTTGCTTGCTCAGCTTCCTTCTCCATAATGCAATGAACATGATTGCAACAGATTCACGAACACAGATGTCCAGAATACTGTGGAATTATGAAATGAAAACAGAGCTTTTTCGTATTGGCTTCAATGTGGAAGGCATACCCGTGTTCGCCGGTCTACGTCACGCGCATACGTCATCCTCAGAGGCGTTTCGAACCGGAAGTTTAGCTGCAAATTTAAAATGTCACTTTATAAGTTAACCCGGCCGTATTGGCATGTGTTATAATGTTAAGATTTCATCATTGATATATAAACTATCAGACTGCGTGGTCGGTAGTAGTGGCTTTCAGTAGGCCTTTAGACATCTTATAAGGGTACGCAGCATCGAGCGCTACTGCCTACAGGTGCAGACGAGACGCGGGACCGCCATCTTGGAGTGGTGATCCGCTCCACTCAGTGCAATTCATTTGGCAGGAGCAATGAACTGTCAGCGCATTTAATTCATTTTACCTCATTGAATACCACTGATTTTCACGCGTTTTTTTGTTATATATGTAGCTATGATAACGGACACATGTTTTGGCGTGTTTTATTAGTCATAGTTTGCTTAACAGTAATATAATATTTTTATACGCTATAAGTGACCAGACGTCCGAGATCAAAACTGGGAATATAATCCCAGAGAAAGGGGAAAAAAACGGTCAGCTATTTTTAAATGGAAGAAACAATATGATTAGGTTATATATACATGCATATATCCTACATAAACAATGTATGAATACATTAGATATCTATATATCTTATAGACTGTATCTCTGTTGCTGCAGCAGCAGAGAGTTTATTCTGTCATGACACTTTGTATTGATATTTTGTATTACATTCTTCCCTTAAATGATCATGTTTACAGTGATTGTTATATATGTATTTTTTATGTATGTCGCTTTGGATAAAAGCGTCTGCCAAAAACTTCATCATAAACATATATAAACACCTGAAAATCTTTATATCAGCTAAAACCACCAATTTGTTTCACTAGATTCAGAATAAAACCAAATTCTGTCTTATCCAACAATGTTAGTATTTGAATATTGTTACTTGAAGACTTATTCCTGGTTACAATTATACTGTTAAGAAAGTATTGTCTTATATTTTGCCTAAAATGAGAATGCATCATAATCAGTGGCGGCTGGTGAATTTTGTTTTAGGTGGGGCTGAAAGTTTGTAAACCAAACCCCTGTAGGGGCGTCATCCTCCCCCAGAAGATTTCTTTGTGATTTTCACATACAAATATTGAAGATCTTTGCTCCTTCTCAACTCTGTGGTAATATTATTTTCATAAATTACAACCAATAGTACATTAATGTTAAATCTTACTTGTGAAAAGTAATCCCCCGATTCCTATTTTCAACAGTCCGCTCATTTGAGTAGGAAAACGCTGAACACCATCTTTGTTTTCTACCTGTCAACTGTCAGTTTAGGCTGCTCGCCGGCTCCTCATCACCACTTCAAGATGGCGGCCAAATTGCTCGCGTCACAGCAACCAATATTGCGTCTACTTATAAGATGTCTATGGTTATAACGTCATTGCAAACACGGCAATATGTTGCGTCCACTGCAGTTCGCTACCTTATTCATACTTTTTGTCTAGTGATTTTTTTTAAGCAGGGTTGCATGAGGTACCTATACATAACGTTACGTTAGTCAATGTATCACACACAGTAACGTAACGTTAGACGGCGGTCAGCAGCACCGCATATTTTAGCCACCTACAAAAAGACAAACATAGTCAAATAAAGGTCAGTTAAAATGTATACTATATTAAGAATATGTGTACATATTGCATAGGGCCCTGACATCTAAAAAGTACAACTCTGTTCATTGTTTTGTTCATGTTTTTGTTATGTTTTTCATGTGTATGCACACATAAACACACATACAGTATGAGATGAGATCAATGAGATAAGGTAAGAACAGAATAGAAACTGCTGTGGAACTAGTTACAATGCAATATGCCATGGAAATACAATGTTAACACGTTTGTGCAAATAAGTACAGTTGCACTTGTTTTTTCAAATGTGTTTATTCTGTAAAGGAATGAGTTAAATGTTTAAAATGACTGGTTAATAGTACTATTATGAAGTGCAATGTCAGCACTATTTTTTTCCTGCAATTTCAAATGCACTTGTTTTAATAAATAAATACAGCGTTTTAAAAGCATACACAATCTGTGTAAATATATTAGTCTGTGGTTAAAAGGACTTGAAATGACTCGAAATTCAAAATGCAGGACTTGGGACTTGACTTGACACTTTCCAGTCTTGACTTTGGACTTGACTCGGGACTTGCCTGTCTTGACTCGGGACTTGACTCGAGACTTGAGGGCAAAGACTTGAGACTTACTTGTGACTTGCAAAGCAATGACTTGGTCCCACCTCTGCTGTATATACATACATACATACATACATACATACATACATATATATATATATATATATATATATATATATATACATACATATATATATATATATATATATATATATATACACGCACATTTACAGTATGTATCTATCAGAATGTGCAATTAATTAATGAAATATATTAATAAACAATGTATTATTGTTTACAAAGTACAAAGAAGAATTCTGATTAACATTTTAAACTTGATTAGAAAAGCAATCATCATATTCGTCTCACCATAACGTATTTGCCTATTTATTCATGAGACCCCTATTTATTAATTATACATTTAATATGTATTCACTCACTCATGTACGTATTTACTCGCTGTTGCGTTACGCATTGAGCACCAACAAATGTGTTCGTAATTGATCTAGGAGGAAATAAACTCGGCTTCTTCCTGCTCCTTTTCGGACACGCTAAATTGTATCGTGTTGGAACTGTACGCATGTTGCAAATACCATACCCCGACATCGCACCACATTCCTGTCCGTATCGGCCCGAGGCGCCCAGGCGGTATGGGGAGTGACGCGGAGGACTCACCTGTAGGTCCAGGGCGAGAGCGACACGTTGGCCAGGTGGTCTTGGTGGGCGCTGGTCAGGTGACACAGCAGCGGGTCCAACAGCAGCCTGACGGTCGTCCGGTCAGAAGTCCTGCGGTCCGCCCGCCCGTGCAAGCCGGCGGCCAGGCCCAGCCGCAACACGACTCCCAAAACCTTCAACGGCAAAACTAGCTGAATATCGTTTTGACCAAGTGAACGCAAGAAAATACGTTTGACTCACCAGGAACATGGCAGCCACAATCGGAGGCGTTTGCGAGAGCTTTCTATCCGCTCGCTGTCCTCTTTTATATCTTCAACCATAAACGATATCTTTGCAATATCTCTTCCGCTCGTCGTCCACAACAGCAACTTCACTCGCGCGCGTAGGCGAGCGTCACTCTCGTGATGAGTCAGCACCACTTCAAAAGGTGCCCCTCTTCTTTCCACTTCCTGTTTGTCTCTCGCACCTGTCCACGGTCGTGCCAATCACGATGCTTCGACCGGTGCTACGCCTACCGTCTCTGCATCCTGGGGTCATGCGCCAGCTCTTTTGCCCACCTTTTGAGTTATTAATGCAGAGCATTTTATTGTCTTAAAAATTTGAACCAATTTAATGTTAAATGTATCAAATTAATAACGTTGATGGATTAATTCATATTGACAAATTATTTTTGACAGCCATAGTAATTAATATTTTAATATTTTTCATCAGATTAATAATATTGCTAATTAATCCACTTCAACATGATGTTGACAGCCTTATTTTTTTGTATCAAATTAATTGGCATTCACATATTAATTAATTATTAATTTATTCATATTAAATATTATTAATAAAAAATTTAGATTTTTCATCAGATTAATTATGGATTAATCAGCATCACCAAATTCATTTTGACGGTTAAAATTATTCATCGGATTAAAAAATGAGATGTTCAAATTTAGTAGAAATTGTTAGTCATATTGACAATGATTAAAGATTAATCTGCATTAACGTTTTCATGTCGACAGTTAATTTTTTAATCAAATTAATGACAAATTAATTGGCATTAACATTTTAATTCATTATTATTAATTTATTCATATTAATTAATTATTATTAATAAAAATTAAGAGTTTTCATCACATTAATTATGGATTAATCAGCATCACCAAATTCATTTTGACGGTTAAAATTATTCATCGGATTAAAAAATGAGATGTTCAAATTTAGTTGAAATTGTTAGTCATATTTATATTGATGAAAAATGGATCCGCATTAATGTGTTCATTTTGGCAGCATTAGTTAAAGATTTTAATCAAATTAATTAAAATAAATCTGCATTAAAACATTTATTCAGGCAGAAATAGTTACAATTTTGCATCAGATTAATGATGGATTAATCAGCATCAGCAAATTAATTTTTGACAGCTGTAGTTAAAATTTTTAATCGGATTAAAAATGATGAAAACTTAATCCACATTAACGTGTTCATTTTGACAAATTCAGTTAAAATTGTTAGTCATATTGATAATGATTAAAGATTCATCTACATTAACGTGTTCATGTTGACAGTTAATTTTTTAATCAAATTAATGACAAATTAATTGGCATTAACATTTTAATTCAGGCAGCACTAGTTAAGGTTTTTAATCAGATTGAAAATTATGAAAAATTATTACACCTTAACGTGTTCATTTGAATAAATTCAGTTAAAATTGTTAGTCATATTGATAATGATTGAAGATTAATCTGCATTAACGTGTTAATGTTGACAGTTAATTGTTTAATCAAATTAATGATGGATTCAAGTTCATTTTGACATTTTCATCGGATTGAAAATTATGAAAGATTAATCCACATTAACGTGTTGAAACAAAAATTGAGCTGTTTGGCCACAATAACCAGCAATATGTTTGGAGGAGAAAGGGTGAGGCCTTTAATCCCAGGAACACCAAACCTACCAATAAGCATGATTGTGGTAGTATTATGCTCGGGGCCTGTTTTGCTGCCACGTCAAAAGTGGTAAAGGAATGGCTAAATCAGGCTAGAATGAAGGTTTTAGAAGGGCCTTCCCAAAGTCCTGACTTAAATGTGTGGACAATGCTGAAGAAACAAGTCCATGTCAGAAAACCAACACATTTAGCTGAACTGCACCAATTTTGTCAAGAGGAGTGGTCAAAAATTCAAGCAGAAGCTTGTGGATGGCTACCAAAAGTGCCTTATTGCAGTGAAACTTGCCAAGGGACATGTAAGCAAATATTAACATTGCTGTATGTATACTTTTGACCCAGCACATTTGCTCACATTTTCAGTAGACCCATAATAAATACATAAAAGAACCAAACTTCATGAATGTTTTTTATATATATATATATATACACACGTACAGTATATGCATGAGTACAGTATGTATATCCAGTATGAGTCATGTGTGTTGTGTTGTTTATCTGTTATGATGAACAGCACAGATAAGTACATGGTAAAACTTCAAGCGTATACTGTGTAGGAGTGTTTAAGTAGGTCATGGAGTACTTCACATACTTTGATCCTCTACTTTGTACACATTGCAACACATTCTCAGTCGTCTTTGACTCTTCTTCTGTTTTTCCAACATGTGCCAAGAACAAGGTCACAAATCAGTTGGAGTGTCCGTTGTAAATACTATGAACGTGTGACTTCACAAGTATGTATAGTGTATATACTGTATACGGTATAGAGACATTCATACACATACATAACATTCTTATATATACACACACACACACACACAAACACACACACACACACACACACACACACACACACACACACACACACACACACACACACACATATACATACACACACATATACATACATACACATATATATATATATATATATATATATATATATATATATATATATATATATATATATATATATATATATATATATATATATATATACATATTACATATATATATATATATATATACATATATATACATATATATATGTATACATATATACATATATATACACAGTACTATAATACACCTCATGGTACAACCTGGACACATCATCAGTGATTCTCCCGGGGTCATAGGGTGTTTCGGGTCTTAATCAAACACCCTCACCCGGGCGACCCAGCCGAGGGTGATCAGTCCCTCGACTTGTGTCCAGGTAGCGCACTACGCCACGCGTCCCCCCTCCTCAACCAGAGCCAACGTGAAGCCTTTTCAGACGCTTCCAAGATGTTTTTTATGGCTCTTCTCCTGTGCAGTCCACAAATCCCAAGGAGCCCCAGGACCCGGTGTAAGGACTTGCCTGCAAAACCCCTGCAGCCCACCTCAATAGGCTCGCAGCGGGCCTTCCACCCGTTCCTCCGGCAGTCAGCCACAAGATCTGCGTACTTCGCTCTCTTCCTTTCCTGAGCTTCCTCCATTCTGTCCTCCCAGGGGACAGTTAGCTCAAGGAGTACCACCTGCTTGCTGGTTCCAGACATCAAAACCATGTCTGGCCGGAGTGCTGTAGTTGCGATGATGTCTGGGAATCGCAACTGCCTTCCCAGGTCAACCAAGAGTTGCCAGTCCCTTGCTGTTGTTAGCAGGCCCCCCTGGGTCTTCTTGGAGGGTTGAGGTTTCTCTCCTGCTCGGACAAAGGCAATTGTGCTCTTGGTTGGGTGTTGCCGCTTACTGGTGTTGATACCCGTGCAGATGGTGTCTGCTATTGCCCGCAGGACCTGGTCGTGGCGCCACCGATACCTGCCATCTCCCAATGCTTTTGAGCAACAGCTGAGGATGTGTTCTAATGATCCTCTTTTCTGACAGAGCTGGCACACAGGTGCGTCTATCAGGCCCCAGGTGAACAGGTTAGCAGGGCTTGGGAGGACATCATAAACTGACTGGACCAAGAACTTAAACTGGTGTGGCTCCGCTTTCCAGAGTTCGGTCCAGGTGATCTTGCGACCAGCTATGTGCTCCCACTTGGTCCAGGCCCCCTGCTTGCTCATTCCCACCACTCTGCTGAAGCGAGCCTCCTCCACCTCGGCGCGAACCTCCTCTTGGACAAGCTTTCGTCTTTCCTTTCCTCTGGCTCTGCTGTAGTTTGGTTTGGTGTTGCTACCCAGCCCAGCCCGACCAGTGGCTACGGTTCCCACCAGGGTGCTGTGCCGCAGCCTCGCCTCTGCCCGCTCCACTGCATCCTGGGCACGCCACTTCCTTCCTGTTCTGACCTCCACACCTGCTGAAGATACTTTCCCATCAGCAGAATCTCTGTAGAGCAGGACTTCTCTGGCCCGGGAAACCTTGAACTCCTCTGCCAGACTACTGAAAGGAAGCTGCAGCTTTGTGTTGTGCCCAAACAAAGCAAAGCTGCTTAGGCTCCATGGCAGACCCAGCCACCTGCGCAGGGACGAGCTGATCTTCCTCTCAAATCCCTCCACGATGGTCATAGGGAATTCGTACATTAGCAGCGGCCAGAGGAGACGAGGCAGGATGCCATGCTGATATATCCAGGCCTTGAACTTCCCAGGAAGTCCTGACTTGTCCACAGCTGAGAGCCACATGTTGAAGTTATCGCTGGTAGCTTGACGTGCAGCGGTATCCTTCAGATCACCAGTGAAGAGCTTGCCCAGGCTCTTCACTGGCTTTTCGGACACAGATGGAATTTGGGTGTCTGCCAGACTGAAGCGAAAGTGGTCGGTTACCTTTCCTTTCCTCAAGACCAAGGACCTGGACTTAGAGGGCTTGAAACTCATTCTTGCTCAACTAATGAGTCGATCAAGGCCTTGAAGGAGCCATCTGCAACCAGACACTGATGTTGTGGTTACCGTGAGATCATCCATGAATGCTCTAATCGGAGGTTGCCGGGTGACGGATTTGGACAAAGGGCCTCTGCACTCTACTTCCGCAGACTTCACAAGCATATTCATGGCCAGTGCAAACAGGGACACAGAGATTGTACAGCCTGTGATGATACCTTTCTCTAGACGATGCCAATCTGATGTTGAAGTGCCAGAGGACACCCTCAGACTAAAGTTGTTGTAATAGTCGAGGATGAGATTGCAAATCTTCTCTGGAACGTGGTATCTGCTCAGAGACAACTCCACCAACTTGTGTGGAATTGATCCATACGCATTGGCGAGGTCCAGCCACAGTACTGTCAAATCGCCTCTGTTCTCTCGTGCCTCACGGATCAGCTGTGTTACCACACCAGTGTGTTCGATGCACCCTGGAACTCCTCCCTTCTGCACCGAGGTGTCAATATAGGTGTTCTTCAGGAGAAATCCCATGAGGCGATTGGAAACTATTTTGAAGAAGGTCTTGCACTCAACACTGAGGAGGGAGATGGTCCTAAACTGCGAGATGTTCCTTGCGTTTTCCTCCTTGGGAATCCATACTCTCTCTGCGTACGTCCACTGCTGAGGTACTTTCCCTCTTTTCCAGATCACCCGGAAGATCTTCCAAAGACGCTCCAACAGGCGGGGACACTGTTTGAAAACCTTGTACGGAACTCCACTTGGTCCTGGTGCTGATGCTGTTCTGGCAGATTTGATTGCCTCTTTAACTTCCTTCAGGGTGGGTTCACTGATGTCGAACAGGGTGCAGGGTTCTGGTGGGCATATGAGGGCTGCACAGTGGCCGAGGTCTTGCTCTCTCATGCCGTCGCTGTAGGTGTTCTTGATGTGGAGGTTGATTTCCTCCTCGGGACATGACAGTTGACCACTGCGTTTCTCTCCCAGCAGCTTCTTTGTGAATCCAAATGGAATTGCAATGAAGGCACTGCGCTTGTGGGCCCTTTCCTTGCCTCTCTTCCTGTGCCACTCGGCACGTCGCAGGGTGGGTAGCCTATCCCTTACCACACCCCTCAGTTCTGCCAAGGCTGCCTTCTCATTCTCGCTTGCCTTCCTGTACTGGCTCCTGAGTACTCTCAGTTCTTGTCTAAGTTGGGGAATCTTGGTTTCTCGCCGGTTTGGAATTGGTGCTGCAGTTGTAGTCTTGGTGGCACGTTGTTCCTTTATGCCAAACCTGTCTGATGCAATGCTAATTATGAATGTGCTCATTGTCTTGAGCCTCTGGTCCACATTACCGTTAGCTGTTGCTTCCAGGGCTGTATTAACATCTTCATCAAACTGTTTCCACTCTGACTCTTTGTTGGCAGCGGGCCACAATATCCGACGATGCTCTGACGGTCTGCTTTGGGGTTGCGCCGGTGGTGCTTGGAGGTTCTCGGCACTGTGGGGAGTGTCCGGGCCTAGATCCTCCTCCGTCTCATCAGGTGCCGTACAGGGTACTGGCACTGTGCGTTGCGCCACGGGTTTCCTTAGGCAGCCCATCTTGGTCTGGTGTATC
>NC_084753.1:30819809-30857309 GCF_033978785.1 Entelurus aequoreus | reverse complement strand
GGCGCTGACGAGACGAGACGAGACGCACACCTTTCTGCCGCCAGCTCGCCGTCTTCAGAGGAAACTTGCGCTTGTTCTTCTGCCGCCTGCTGCGCCTTCGCTCTTTTCGGGGCAGCAGTGTGAACTGAAACACATAATACAATCTTCAACACCTCTCAAGAAACCAGTATCACTATATCACACCGTATCATATTGTTTCACTGTATCAATATATCATACGATATCACTATATCACACCGTATCATATTGTTTCACTGTATCAATATATCATACAGTATCACTATATCACACCATATATTGTTTCACTGTATCAATGTATCATACAGTATCATATCACACCGTATCATATTGTTTCACTGTATAATATATCATACAGTATCACCATATCACCGTATTATATTGTTTCACTGTAGCAATATATCATACAGTATCACTATATCATACCGTATCATATTGTTTCACTCTATCAATATATCATACAGTATCACTATATCATACCGTATCATATTGTTTAACTCTATCAATATATCATACAGTATCACTATATCACACCGTATCATATTGTTTCACTGTATCAATGTATCATACAGTATCATATCACACCGTATCATATTGTTTTCACTGTATAATATATAATACAGTATCACTATTTCACCGTATTATATTGTTTCACTGTAGCAATATATCATACAGTATCACTATATCACACCGTATCATATTGTTTCACTGTATCAATATACCATACAGTATCATTGTTTTACTGAATCAATACATCATACAGTATCATATTGTTTCACTGTATCAATATTTCATACAGTATCATTGTTTCACTGTATCACTATATCACATCGTATCATATTGTTTCACTGTATCAATATACCATACAGTATCATATTGTTTTACTGTATTAATATATCATACAGTATCACCATCACACACCGCATAATATTGTTTCACTGTATCAATATATCATACAGTATCATTGTTTCACTGTACCAATATATCATACAGTACCACTATATCACAACATATATTGTTTCACTGTATCAATATATCATACAGTGTCATATTGTTTCACTGTAGCAATATATCACACAGTATCACTATATCACACCGTATCATATTGTTTCACTTTACCACCATACAGTATCACTATATCACAACATATATTGTTTCACTGTATCAATATATCATACAGTATCATATTGTTTCACTATATCAATATATCATACATTATCACTATTTCACATCATATCATTGTTTCACTGTATCAATATATCATACAGTGTCATATTGTTTCACTGTATCAATATTTCATACAGTATCCTATTGCTTCACTGTAGCAATATATCATACAGTATCACTATATCACACCGTATCATATTGTTTCACTTTACCATCATACAGTATCACTATATCACAACATATATTGTTTCACTGTATCAATATATCATGCAGTATCATATTGTTTCACTGTATCAATATATCATACATTATCACTGTTTCATATCATATTGTTTCACTGTATCAATATATCATACAGTATCATATTGTTTCACTGTATCACTATATCATCTGGTATCACTAAATCCAAACTTATATTGTTTTACTGCATCAATACATCATACAGTATCATATTGTTTCAATGTATCACTATATCATACCTTAACACTATCATACGGTGTGACTACATCCCACTGTATCATATTGTTTCACTGTATCTCTATATCATACTGTAACACTATCATACAGTATCCCTATATCAAACAGTATCATATCATAGAGTATAATACATTACTGAATCATACCGTATCACTATCATACTGTGTGACTATATCCCACAGTATCATAGTTTCACTGTATCACTCCATCATACAGTGGGATTACATCCTACTGTGACGTATCATTTCACCATATCACTATATCATACCGTATCAGTGTGTCATACTGTATCATAGTGAGAGATTGTTATGATGACAGAAGTATATTTGAAACAGGAGAATAAGTCAAATGAAATATAATATAAATATAAATATATTTAACAAAGGTGTCAGACTTACTGTCAGGGACGTGTTGTTCTTCACTGAAGTCATAAGGACTGTAAGCTTCACTGCCCTGAGAGTCACGTCGCCCCCTTCAGGACACACAAGGTAGTGTTAGTGCTGCAAAGGCTGCATTCATACACTACAAAACACTGTATGCATCAAAAGTATGTATGTAGTACACTGTGTACATACTGTGGCACGCACATCCATTTATGCATCAAAAGTATGTATGTAGTACACTGTGTACATACTGTGGCACGCACATCCATTTATGCATCAAAAGTATGTATGTAGTACACTGTGTACATACTGTGGCACGCATGCATGTAGTACACTGTGTACATACTGTGGCACGCATGTATGTAGTACACTGTGTACATACGGTGGTACGTATGTATGTAGTACACTGTGTACATACTGTGGTACGCATGTATGTAGTACACTGTGTACATACTGTGGCACGCATGTACGTAGTACACTGTGTACATACGGTGGTACGTATGTACGTAGTACACTGTGTACATACGGTGGTACGCATGTACGTAGTACACTGGGTACATACTGTGGTACGCATGTACGTAGTACACTGGGTACATACTGTGGTACGCATGTACGTAGTACACTGTGTACATACTGTGGTACGCATGTACGTAGTACACTGTGTACATACTGTGGTACGCATGTACGTAGTACACTGTGTACATACTGTGGTACGCATGTATGTATTACACTGTGTACATACTGTGGTACGCATGTACGTAGTACACTGTGTACATACTGTGGTACGCATGTGTACATACTGTGGTACGCATGTACGTAGTACACTGGGTACATACTGTGGTACGCGTGTGTACATACTGTGGTACGCATGTACGTAGTACACTGTGTACATACTGTGGTACGCATGTGTACATACTGTGGTACGCATGTACGTAGTACACTGGGTACATACTGTGGTACGCATGTACGTAGTACACTGGGTACATACTGTGGTACGCATGTGTACATACTGTGGTACGCATGTACGTAGTACACTGTGTACATACTGTGGTACGCATGTATGTAGTACACTGTGTACATACTGTGGTACGCATGTACGAAGTACACTGTGTACATACTGTGGTACGCATGTATGTATTACACTGTGTACATACTGTGGTACGCATGTACGTAGTACACTGTGTACATACTGTGGTACGCATGTACGTAGTACACTGTGTACATACTGTGGTACGCATGTACGTAGTACACTGTGTACATACTGTGGTACGCATGTACGTAGTACACTGTGTACATACTGTGGTACGCATGTACGTAGTACACTGTGTACATACTGTGGTACGCATGTACGTAGTACACTGTGTACATACTGTGGTACGCATGTACGTAGTACACTGTGTACATACTGTGGTACGCATGTACGTAGTACACTGTGTACATACTGTGGTACGCATGTACGTAGTACACTGTGTACATACTGTGGTACGCATGTACGTAGTACACTGTGTACATACTGTGGTACGCATGTACGTAGTACACTGTGTACATACTGTGGTACGCATGTACGTAGTACACTGTGTACATACTGTGGTACGCATGTATGTAGTACACTAGAGGTACATACCGAAGTACATATGCATGTAGTACATCAAGTTTACCGTTCAGTAGTAGTAGGTAGAGTATGCGTACCTACATTAGTAGTAGTAGTAGTAGGTGTACCTACATTAGTAGTAGTAGTAGTAGGTGTACCTACATTAGTAGTAGTAGTAGTAGGTGTACCTACATTAGTAGTAGTAGGTAGAGTATGTGTACCTACATTAGTAGTAGTAGTAGTAGTAGTAGGTGTACCTACATTAGTAGTAGTAGGTAGAGTATGTGTACCTACATTAGTAGTAGTAGTAGTAGTAGTAGTAGTAGTAGTAGTAGTAGGTGTACCTACATTAGTAGTAGTAGGTAGAGTATGTGTACCTACAATAGTAGTAGTAGTAGTAGGTGTACCTACATTAGTAGTAGTAGGTAGAGTATGTGTACCTACATTAGTAGTAGTAGTAGTAGTAGTAGTAGTAGGTGTACCTACATTAGTAGTAGTAGGTAGAGTATGTGTACCTACATTAGTAGTAGTAGTAGTAGTAGTAGTAGTAGGTAGAGTATGTGTACCTACATTAGTAGTAGTAGTAGTAGTAGTAGTAGGTGTACCTACATTAGTAGTAGTAGGTAGAGTATGTGTACCTACATTAGTAGTAGTAGTAGTAGTAGGTGTACCTACATTAGTAGTAGTAGGTAGAGTATGTGTACCTACATTAGTAGTAGTAGTAGTAGTAGTAGTAGGTAGAGTATGTGTACCTACATTAGTAGTAGTAGTAGTAGTAGTAGTAGGTGTACCTACATTAGTAGTAGTAGGTAGAGTATGTGTACCTACATTAGTAGTAGTAGTAGTAGTAGGTGTACCTACATTAGTAGTAGTAGGTAGAGTATGTGTACCTACATTAGTAGTAGTAGTAGTAGTAGGTAGAGTATGTGTACCTACATTAGTAGTAGTAGTAGTAGTAGTAGTAGTAGGTAGAGTATGTGTACCTACATTAGTAGTAGTAGTAGTAGTAGGTAAAGTATGTGTACCTACATTAGTAGTAGTAGGTAAAGTATGTGTACCATTCAGTAGTAGTAGTGGTGGTATGTAGAGTATGTGTACCAACATTAGTAGTGGTATGTAGAGTATGTGTACATACATTAGTAGTAGTATGTAGTAGAGTATGTGTACCTTTTCCTGTGAAATGGTTGCGACTGCTGTGTGGTATGTAGGGTAGTAGTAGTAGTGTGTATGTACAGTATGTAGTAGAGTATTAGTATTTATAGCAGCGTGTATGTACAGTATGTAGTAGAATAGTAGTAGTATGTATGTACAGTATGTAGTAGAATAGTAGTAGTATGTATGTACAGTATGTAGTAGAGTAGTAATAGTAGCAGCGTGTATGTACAGTATGTAGTAGAGTAGTAATAGTAGCAGTGTGTAGGTACAGTATGTAGTAGTAGTAGTAATAGTAGTAGTGTGTATGTACAGTATGTAGTAGAGTAGTAATAGTAGTAGTGTGTATGTACAGTATGTTGTATAGTAGTAATAGTAGCAGTGTGTATGTACAGTATGTAGTAGAGTAGTAGTAGTGTGTATGTACAGTATGTTGTATAGTAGTAATAGTAGCAGTGTGTATGTACAGTATGTAGTAGAGTAGTAGTAGTGTGTATGTACAGTATGTTGTAGAGTAGTAGTAGTGTGTATGTACAGTATGTAGTAGAGTAGTAGTAGTGTGTATATACAGTATGTTGTATAGTAGTAATAATAGCAGTGTGTATGTACAGTATGTAGTAGAGTAGTAGTAGTGTGTATGTACAGTATGTTGTAGAGTAGTAGTAGTGTGTATATACAGTATGTTGTATAGTAGTAATAGTAGCAGTGTGTAGGTACAGTATGTAGTAGAGTAGTAATAGTAGCAGTGTGTATGTACAGTATGTTGTAGAGTAGTAGTAGTGTGTATATACAGTATGTTGTATATTAGTAATAGTACCAGTGTGTATGTACAGTATGTAGTAGAGTAGTAATAGTAGCAGTGTGTATGTACAGTATGTGGTAGAGTAGTAGTAGTGTGTATGTACAGTATGTTGTAGAGTAGTAATAGTAGCAGTGTGTATGTACAGTATGTTGTAGAGTAGTAGTAGTGTGTATGTACAGTATGTTGTAGAGTAGTAATAGTAGCAGTGTGTATGTACAGTATGTAGTAGAGTAGTAGTAGTAGTGTGTATGTACAGTATGTTGTAGAGTAGTAGTAGTAGTGTGTATGTACAGTATGTTGTAGAGTAGTAGTAGTGTGTATGTACAGTATGTAGTAGTAGTGTGCATGTACAGTATGTAGTAGAGTATGTGTACCTTTTCCTGTGAGATGATTGTGAGTGCTGCGTAGTATGTAGGGTAGCAGCAGTAGTAATAGTAGTGTGTATGTACAGTATGTAGTAGTAGTGTGTATGTACAGTTTGGTGTAGAGTAGTAGTAGTGTGTATGTACAGTATGTAGTAGTAGTGTGTATGTACAGTTTGGTGTAGAGTAGTAGTAGTGTGTATGTACAGTATGTAGTAGAAGTAGTGTGTATGTACAGTATGTAGTAGTAGTGTGTATGTACAGTTTGGTGTAGAGTAGTGAAGTGAAGTGAAGTGAATTACATTTATATAGCGCTTTTTCTCAAGTGACTCAAAGCGCTTTACATTGTGAAACCCAATATCTAAGTTACATTTAAACCAGTGTGGGTGGCACTGGGAGCAGGTGGGTAAAGTGTCTTGCCCAAGGACACAACGGCAGTGACTAGGATGGCGGAAGCGGGGATCGAACCTGCAACCCTCAAGTTGCTGGCACGGCCGCTCTACCAACCGAGCTATACCGTCCCAAGTAGTAGTAGTGTGTATGTACAGTATGTAGTAGTAATAGTAGTGTGTATGTACAGTATGTAGTAGTAGTAATAGTGTGTATGTACAGTATGTAGTAGTAGTAGTGTGTATGTACAGTATGTAGTAGTAGTAGTGTGTATGTACAGTATGTAGTGGTAGTAGTGTATATGTGCAGTATGTAGTAGTAGTAGTAGTAATAGTGTGTATGTACAGTATGTAGTAGTAGTAGTGTGTATGTACAGTATGTAGTAGTAGTATTGTGTATGTACAGTATGTAGTAGAGTAGTAGTAGCGTGTATGTACAGTATGTCGTAGTAGTAGCGTGTATGTACAGTATGTAGTAGTAGTAGTGTGTATGTACAGTATGTAGTAGAGTAGTAGTAGCGTGTATGTACAGTATGTCGTAATAGTAGCGTGTATGTACAGTATGTAGTAGTAGTAGCGTGTATGTACAGTATGTAGTAGTAGTGTGTATGTACAGTTTGGTGTAGAGTAGTAGTAGTGTGTATGTACAGTATGTAGTAGTAATAGTAGCAGTGTGTATGTACAGTATGTAGTAGTAGTGTGTATGTACAGTATGTAGTAGTAGTGTGTATGTACAGTTTGGTGTAGAGTAGTAGTAGTGTGTATGTACAGTATGTAGTAGTAATAGTAGCAGTGTGTATGTACAGTATGTAGTAGTAGTAGTAATAGTGTGTATGTACAGTATGTAGTAGTAGTAGTGTGTATGTACAGTATGTAGTAGTAGTAGTGTGTATGTACAGTATGTAGTGGTAGTAGTGTATATGTGCAGTATGTAGTAGTAGTAGTAGCAATAGTGTGTATGTACAGTATGTAGTAGTAGCAGTGTGTATGTACAGTATGTAGTAGTAGTATTGTGTATGTACAGTATGTAGTAGAGTAGTAGTAGCGTGTATGTACAGTATGTCGTAGTAGTAGCGTGTATGTATAGTATGTAGTAGTAGTAGTGTGTATGTACAGTATGTAGTAGAGTAGTAGTAGCGTGTATGTACAGTATGTAGTAGTAGTAGCGTGTATGTACAGTATGTAGTAGTAGTAGTAGGTGTACCTACATTAGTAGTAGTAGTAGTAGGTGTACCTACATTAGTAGTAGTAGTAGTAGGTGTACCTACATTAGTAGTAGTAGTAGTAGGTGTACCTACATTAGTAGTAGTAGGTAGAGTATGTGTACCTACATTAGTAGTAGTAGTAGTAGTAGTAGGTGTACCTACATTAGTAGTAGTAGGTAGAGTATGTGTACCTACATTAGTAGTAGTAGTAGTAGTAGTAGTAGTAGTAGTAGTAGGTGTACCTACATTAGTAGTAGTAGGTAGAGTATGTGTACCTACAATAGTAGTAGTAGTAGTAGGTGTACCTACATTAGTAGTAGTAGGTAGAGTATGTGTACCTACATTAGTAGTAGTAGTAGTAGTAGTAGTAGTAGTAGTAGTAGTAGGTAGAGTATGTGTACCTACATTAGTAGTAGTAGTAGTAGTAGTAGTAGTAGTAGGTGTACCTACATTAGTAGTAGTAGGTAGAGTATGTGTACCTACATTAGTAGTAGTAGTAGTAGTAGGTAGAGTATGTGTACCTACATTAGTAGTAGTAGTAGTAGTAGTAGTAGGTGTACCTACATTAGTAGTAGTAGGTAGAGTATGTGTACCTACATTAGTAGTAGTAGTAGTAGTAGGTGTACCTACATTAGTAGTAGTAGGTAGAGTATGTGTACCTACATTAGTAGTAGTAGTAGTAGTAGGTAGAGTATGTGTACCTACATTAGTAGTAGTAGTAGTAGTAGTAGTAGTAGGTAGAGTATGTGTACCTACATTAGTAGTAGTAGTAGTAGTAGGTAAAGTATGTGTACCTACATTAGTAGTAGTAGGTAAAGTATGTGTACCATTCAGTAGTAGTAGTGGTGGTATGTAGAGTATGTGTACCAACATTAGTAGTAGTATGTAGTAGAGTATGTGTACCTTTTCCTGTGAAATGGTTGCGACTGCTGTGTGGTATGTAGGGTAGTAGTAGTAGTGTGTATGTACAGTATGTAGTAGAGTATTAGTATTTATAGCAGCGTGTATGTACAGTATGTAGTAGAATAGTAGTAGTATGTATGTACAGTATGTAGTAGAGTAGTAATAGTAGCAGCGTGTATGTACAGTATGTAGTAGAGTAGTAATAGTAGCAGTGTGTAGGTACAGTATGTAGTAGAGTAGTAATAGTAGTAGTGTGTATGTACAGTATGTAGTAGAGTAGTAATAGTAGTAGTGTGTATGTACAGTATGTTGTATAGTAGTAATAGTAGCAGTGTGTATGTACAGTATGTAGTAGAGTAGTAGTAGTGTGTATGTACAGTATGTTGTATAGTAGTAATAGTAGCAGTGTGTATGTACAGTATGTAGTAGAGTAGTAGTAGTGTGTATGTACAGTATGTTGTAGAGTAGTAGTAGTGTGTATGTACAGTATGTAGTAGTAGTGTGTATGTACAGTATGTAGTAGTAGTGTGTATGTACAGTATGTAGTAGAGTAGTAGTAGTGTGTATATACAGTATGTTGTATAGTAGTAATAATAGCAGTGTGTATGTACAGTATGTAGTAGAGTAGTAGTAGTGTGTATGTACAGTATGTTGTAGAGTAGTAGTAGTAGTGTGTATGTACAGTATGTTGTAGAGTAGTAGTAGTGTGTATATACAGTATGTTGTATAGTAGTAATAATAGCAGTGTGTATGTACAGTATGTAGTAGAGTAGTAGTAGTGTGTATGTACAGTATGTTGTAGAGTAGTAGTAGTAGTGTGTATGTACAGTATGTTGTAGAGTAGTAGTAGTGTGTATATACAGTATGTTGTATAGTAGTAATAGTAGCAGTGTGTAGGTACAGTATGTAGTAGAGTAGTAATAGTAGCAGTGTGTATGTACAGTATGTTGTAGAGTAGTAGTAGTGTGTATATACAGTATGTTGTATATTAGTAATAGTACCAGTGTGTATGTACAGTATGTAGTAGAGTAGTAATAGTAGCAGTGTGTATGTACAGTATGTGGTAGAGTAGTAGTAGTGTGTATGTACAGTATGTTGTAGAGTAGTAATAGTAGCAGTGTGTATGTACAGTATGTTGTAGAGTAGTAGTAGTGTGTATGTACAGTATGTTGTAGAGTAGTAATAGTAGCAGTGTGTATGTACAGTATGTAGTAGAGTAGTAGTAGTAGTGTGTATGTACAGTATGTAGTAGAGTAGTAGTAGTAGTGTGTATGTACAGTATGTTGTAGAGTAGTAGTAGTAGTGTGTATGTACAGTATGTTGTAGAGTAGTAGTAGTGTGTATGTACAGTATGTAGTAGTAGTGTGCATGTACAGTATGTAGTAGAGTATGTGTACCTTTTCCTGTGAGATGATTGTGAGTGCTGCGTAGTATGTAGGGTAGCAGCAGTAGTAATAGTAGTGTGTATGTACAGTATGTAGTAGTAGTGTGTATGTACAGTTTGGTGTAGAGTAGTAGTAGTGTGTATGTACAGTATGTAGTAGAAGTAGTGTGTATGTACAGTATGTAGTAGTAGTGTGTATGTACAGTTTGGTGTAGAGTAGTAGTAGTGTGTATGTACAGTATGTAGTAGTAATAGTAGTGTGTATGTACAGTATGTAGTAGTAGTAATAGTGTGTATGTACAGTATGTAGTAGTAGTAGTGTGTATGTACAGTATGTAGTAGTAGTAGTGTGTATGTACAGTATGTAGTAGTAGTAGTGTGTATGTACAGTATGTAGTGGTAGTAGTGTATATGTGCAGTATGTAGTAGTAGTAGTAGTAATAGTGTGTATGTACAGTATGTAGTAGTAGTAGTGTGTATGTACAGTATGTAGTAGTAGTATTGTGTATGTACAGTATGTAGTAGAGTAGTAGTAGCGTGTATGTACAGTATGTCGTAGTAGTAGCGTGTATGTACAGTATGTAGTAGTAGTAGTGTGTATGTACAGTATGTAGTAGAGTAGTAGTAGCGTGTATGTACAGTATGTCGTAATAGTAGCGTGTATGTACAGTATGTAGTAGTAGTAGCGTGTATGTACAGTATGTAGTAGAAGTAGTGTGTATGTACAGTATGTAGTAGTAGTGTGTATGTACAGTTTGGTGTAGAGTAGCAGTAGTGTGTATGTACAGTATGTAGTAGAAGTAGTGTGTATGTACAGTATGTAGTAGTAGTGTGTATGTACAGTATGTAGTAGTAGTGTGTATGTACAGTTTGGTGTAGAGTAGTAGTAGTGTGTATGTACAGTATGTAGTAGTAATAGTAGTGTGTATGTACAGTATGTAGTAGTAGTAGTAATAGTGTGTATGTACAGTATGTAGTAGTAGTAGTGTGTATGTACAGTATGTAGTAGTAGTAGTGTGTATGTACAGTATGTAGTGGTAGTAGTGTATATGTGCAGTATGTAGTAGTAGTAGTAGCAATAGTGTGTATGTACAGTATGTAGTAGTAGCAGTGTGTATGTACAGTATGTAGTAGTAGTATTGTGTATGTACAGTATGTAGTAGAGTAGTAGTAGCGTGTATGTACAGTATGTCGTAGTAGTAGCGTGTATGTATAGTATGTAGTAGTAGTAGTGTGTATGTACAGTATGTAGTAGAGTAGTAGTAGCGTGTATGTACAGTATGTCGTAATAGTAGCGTGTATGTACAGTATGTAGTAGTAGTAGCGTGTATGTACAGTATGTAGTAGTAGTAGTGTGTATGTACAGTATGTAGTAGTAGCGTGTATGTACAGTATGTCGTAGTAGTAGCGTGTATGTACAGTATGTAGTAGTAGTAGTGTGTATGTACAGTATGTAGTAGTAGTGTGTATGTACAGTATGTCGTAGTAGTAGCGTGTATGTACAGTATGTAGTAGTAGTAGTAGTAGTAGTAGTGTGTATGTACAGTATGTAGTAGTAGTGTGTATGTACAGTATGTCGTAGTAGTAGCGTGTATGTACAGTATGTCGTAGTAGTAGCGTGTATGTACAGTATGTAGTAGTAGTAGCGTGTATGTACAGTATGTCGTAATAGTAGCGTGTATGTACAGTATGTAGTAGTAGTAGTAGTAGTAGTGTGTATGTACAGTATGTAGTAGTAGCGTGTATGTACAGTATGTCGTAGTAGTAGCGTGTATGTACAGTATGTAGTAGTAGTAGTGTGTATGTACAGTATGTAGTAGTAGCGTGTATGTACAGTATGTAGTAGTAGTAGTGTGTATGTACAGTATGTAGTAGTAGTGTGTATGTACAGTATGTCGTAGTAGTAGCGTGTATGTACAGTATGTCGTAGTAGTAGCGTGTATGTACAGTATGTAGTAGTAGTAGCGTGTATGTACAGTATGTCGTAATAGTAGCGTGTATGTACAGTATGTAGTAGTAGTAGTAGTAGTGTGTATGTACAGTATGTAGTAGTAGCGTGTATGTACAGTATGTCGTAGTAGTAGCGTGTATGTACAGTATGTAGTAGTAGTAGTGTGTATGTACAGTATGTAGTAGTAGTAGTGTGTATGTACAGTGTGGTGTAGAGTAGTAGTAGTGTGTATGTACAGTATGTAGTAGTAGTAGTGTGTATGTACAGTGTGGTGTAGAGTAGTAGTAGTGTGTATGTACAGTATGTAGTAGTAGTAGTGTGTATGTACAGTATGTAGTAGAGTAGTAGTATGTAGTAGAGTATGTGTACCTTTTCCTGTGAGATGATTGCGACTGCTGTGTAGTCGCTTCTTGGTCTTCGTCGTCAGAGGCAGAATCTTCTTCCTTTCTAGAACGTTTCTTTTCTTTCTCCAGAACCTGCAAGATACACGTTTAAAATACTACTATATTCATCACATACCTTCTTGAAGTACGCAAACTGTACCACGTTTATAATACTACTATATTTATCACGTACCTTCTTGAAGTATGCAAACTGTACCACGTTTATAATACTACTATATTTATGACATACCTTCTTGAAGTATGCAAACTGTACCACGTTTATAATACTATATTTATGACATACCTTCTTGAAGTACACAAACTGTACCACGTTTATAACACTACTATATTTATGACATACCTTCTTGAAGTATGCAAACTGTACCACGTTTATAATACTATATTTATGACATACCTTCTTGAAGTACACAAACTGTACCACGTTTATAACACTACTATATTTATGACATACCTTCTTGAAGTATGCAAACTGTACCACGTTTATAATACTACTATATTCATCACGTACCTTCTTGAAGTACGCAAACTGTACCACGTTTATAATACTACTATATTCATCACGTACCTTCTTGAAGTACGCAAACTGTAACACGTTTATAATACTACTATATTTATCACGTACCTTCTTGAAGTACGCAAACTGTACCAGCTCCACGGCCACTTCAGAGTCCTGCAGTTCTACAGCTTTGCTCATGCGGGCTTTGGCGTGCGCTGTGGACAAGCGGATCAGGGTCTCTAACGTACGCGCCGTCACTGGCGACGTCTGCAAGTCAACACGGGAGAAAAATTCATTGTATGCCGACTCGGCACCTAAAAATTTCTCTTAAACCCCAAAACCAGTGAAGTTGGCACGTTGTGTAAATGGTAAATAAAAACAGAATACAATGATTTGCAAATCCTTTCCAACTTATATTCAATTGCATAGACTGCAAAGACAAGATATTTAATGTTTGAACTGAGAAACTTTCTGGGTGTTGTTGATAAATGGCTTTGCATAGAGTTTTAACTAGCACTTACAAATGTAGCGACAAACTGTATTTACTGACAGGTTCCTGAGCCCATGTGGTGATATCCTTTACACACTGATGTGATACTTAACCTTCAAACTGGAAAGCGTTGTTATTTTTTGCAAATATTAGCTCATTTGGAAGTTGATGCCGGCAACGTGTTTCACAAAAGCTGGCACAAGCGGCAAAAAAGACTGAGAAAGTTGAGGAATGCTCATTTAAACACTTATTTGGAACACCCCACAGGTGAACAGGCTAATTGGGAACAGGTGGGTTCCATGATTGGGTATAAAAGCAGCTTCCATGAAATGCTCAGTCATTCACAAACAAGGACGGGGCAAATTGTCGAACAGTTTAAGAACAACATTTCTCAACCAGCTATTGCAAGGAATTTAGGGATTTCACCGTCTACGGTCCGTAATAACATTAAAAGGTTCAGAGAATCTGGAGAAATCACTGCACGTAAGCGGCAATGCCCGTGACCTTCCATCCCTCAGGCGGTACCGCGTCAAAAAGTGACATCAGCGTGTAAAGGATATCACCACATGGGCTTAGGAACACTTCAGAAAACCACGGTCAGCAACTACAGTTGGTCGCTACATTTGTAAGTGCTAGTTAAAACTCTATGCGAAGCCATTTATCAACAACACCCAGAAAGTTTCTCAGTTCGAACATTAAATATCTTGTCTTTGCATTCTATTCAATTGAATATAAGTTGAAAAGGATTTGCAAATCATTGCATTCTGTTTTTATTTACCATTTACACAACATGCCAACTTCATTGGTTTGGGGTTTTATATATGACATATATGTGTTTATGCATGTTTATAGTTATGCTGACCCGGGCGATGTCAGCGCCAAACTGCTCCTGACTCCTGAGCCTGGAATATTCTTCTGCAATGTGATTGGCCGCCTCCTCCGTCAACACGGGCGTCACTCCCTTGGCAATGTGGATGTACTTCCTCATGAACTCCTTGCTCACCATCTTCTCCCTGAAATGTGGGGTCACTCATCAATCAGCACTTTGCATTCATGTCAGTGTTTCCCCACACATTCATTTATTTGGGGCGGCCCGCCACGAAAGAATTACGTCCGCCACAAATAAAAAATAAAAAAAAAATATATTTTTTTTATTTATTTTTGTCCTGTCCAGCTTCTCAGGCAAATCATATAGTTGATGTAGATGCCCATATAGGCTGTTCAGATTTACTTTACAAAAGAGAAGTGTAGGATACTTCTCTTGTTGCCTTATTTGTATTTGACCACTACTGTTTTCTGTTTATTTGTTACTGACTGTGGCAGGACACCTCTGCCTCTGTTTCACTTTATGTTGCTGGTAAATAATATGGTTGTAGTAGTAGGCTAAAGTTAAATTATTTAGTATGCACTAATTAAAGGGGCAGAGCTTTAAGAGACATTTTAGCTTTTATATTTTATAAGATATATTTTTTGTAAGAACCACAATTAGTAAATATATTTCAGTGAATAACTTATTGTTCAAATCTGTATATAAATATGTACATAAAGTGTTGTAATTATATTGTAAAATGGATGGATGGATGGACGTTTAAAACAAAACTGTTATTATTAATTAGTAAGTATACATTTTTTGAGCCTTTTTAGACAAAATCATATCATTGTAGTAAATTATGCAAATTACTCGATGTCATGGTGACCACGCCCGTAGCCCCGCCCCCACCGCCACAGGTATCTTGGCAGTTTATGGGAAACACTGCATGTACTTGTGGCGAGCACTTTTATATCAATAACGGTTTAACTTTAATAATAATTACATTTCTACCGCCGTCCCTTGTTGTTTACGTACTTCTTTTTCCTGACCCCGTGCAGAAGGTTGTTGTGCTTCTCGTAGACTTGCAGCTCTTCCACCTCTTGAGCCGCCACGTCCGGGTCGTCCGTCGCGAGAACGTCGACAGAGCCGCCAAAAGCCATGGCTGAAACCATCGTTGGGAAGACACATGCGTATTAGACCACCAGCACGTTGTTGGTCCTGACCACGCGGGCATTGGAGCAATTATTTGTTGCAAAAACAACGCGGCTAATGCCGACGCAAAGAAGAGCGCCACATTTGTTCCAAAGAAAGGAAAAGTGTTGTCGACAGTCCCACTAAAAAGCAGATGAGTTTTATTGAAGTACATGTAGGACAAGAGACGAGCACAGTGCGTAATCCATTGACATACTGGTAGATATTCTGTACAGAATAAAACAAGTAAACAAAAACTGCAAGTTTGCAATTTGTTCATCTCCATTTTAGATTGTATCGTATATTTACACGCCATGTTCAGTGTTACATTTTTGTTAATTAATTTGTTAATTGTTTTAATCAAAACGGACAATTTACACTGGCACTTTAATTCATTGTTAGGTTGTATTATTTCCATACAATGTGCAATGCTTTATTTTGGTTTACATGGTTTTATTCAAGACAAAAACATTAAATTTGCACTTTATCTCAATGTTGGAATGTATTATTTGCATACAAAGTGCAAGATTACATTTTGTTTTACATAAGTGTTTTATTCACGACAGAAAATGCACTTTATTAATCTCAAATATTGGACTGTTGCATTTATTTGAATATAATGTGCAATGTAATAATTTGGTTTATATAATTTTTTTATCCAAGACAGAAGATGCACTTCATTAATCTCAAATATTGGACTGTTGTATTTATTTGCATACAGTGTGCAATGTTAAATTTGTGTTTACATAACTGCTTTATTTAAAAAAAGATGGTTTTAAGTCTGCACTTTATTAATGTCAATATTGGAATGCATTTTTTATTTGCATATAATGTGCAATGTAACATTTTTGTTTATACAATTGTTTAATTCAAGACAAGATGCGCTTTATAAATCTCAAATATTGGACTGTTGTATTTATTAGCATACAGTTTATTTACATACAATGTGCAATGTAGCCTTTTTGTCTTTCTATCCAAGACAGAAGATGCACTTTATTAATCTCGAATATTGGACTGTTGTGTTTGCATATAATGTGCAATGTAACATTTTTGTTTATACAATTGTTTTATTCAAGACAGAAGATGCACTTTATCAATCTCAAATATTGGACTGTTGTATTTATTTGCACACAGTGTGCAATGTTGCATTTTTGTTTACGTGACTCTCTTAAAAATCTATTTAATTTTGAACTTTATTAATGTCAATATAGGAATGTATTTTTGTATTTGCATACAGTGTGCAAGGTTACATTTGTGTTTACATAACTGTCTAATTTAAAAAAATATAGATTTAAGTTTGCACTTTATTAATGTCAATATTGGAATGTATTTTTTTATTTGCATACAATGTGCTACATAACATTTTTGTTTATATAATTGTTTTATTCAAGACAGAAGATGCACTTCACTAATCTCAAATATTGGACTTATATTTATTTGCATACAGTGTGCAAGGTTACATTTTTGTTTATACAATTGTTTTATTCAAGACAGAAGATGCACTTTATCATTTAAATATTGGACTGTTGTATTTATTTGCATACAGTGTGCAAGGTTACATTTTTGTTTATACAATTGTTTTATTCAAGACAGAAGATGCACTTTATCATTTAAATATTGGACTGTTGTATTTATTTGCATACAGTGTGCAATGTTACATTTTTGTTTACATAACAGTCTTATTAAAAAAAAAAAAAAAAGATTTAAGTTTGCACTTTATTAATGTCAATATTGGAATATATTTTTTTATTTTGCATACAATATGCAATGTAGCATTTTTGTCTTTCTATCCAAGACAGAAGATGCACTTTATTAATCTCAAATATTGGACTGTTATATTTATTTGCATACAGTGTGCAATGTTACATTTTTCTTTACATAACTGTCTTGTTAAAAAAAAAAGAAGACAGATTTAAGTTTGCACTTTATTAATATCAATATTGGGATGTATTTTTTTATTTGCATAGAGTGTGCAATGTTAAATTTGTGTTTATATAATTGTTTTATTCAAGACAGAAGATGCACTTCACTCATCTCAAATATTGGACTGTTGTATTTATTAGCATACAATGTGCAATGTTACATTTTTGTTTATACAATTGTTTTATTCACGACAGAAGATGCACTTTATTAATATCAAATTTTGGACTGTTGTATTTATTTGCATACAATGTGCAATGTTACATTTGTGTTTACATAACTGTCTTATTCAAAGAAAGATAGATTTAAGTGTGCACTTTATTAATGTCAATATTGGAATTTATTTTTTATTTGCATACAATGTAGCATTTTTGTCTTTCTATTCAAGACAGAAGATGCACTTTATTAATGTAAATATTGGAATGTATTTTTTATTTGCATACAATGTGCAATGTTACATTTGTGTTTACATAACTGTCTTATAAAAAATATATAGATTTAAGTTTGCACTTTATTAATGTCAATATTGGAATGTATTTTTTATTTGCACACAATGTGCAATGTAACATTTTTGTCTTTCTATCCAAGACAGAAGATGCACTTTATTAATCTCAAATATTGGACTGTTGTATTTATTTGCATACAGTGTGCAACGTTACATTTTTGTTTGCATAACTGTCTTGTTAAAAAAAATATAGATTTAAGTTTGCACTTTGTTAATGTCAATATTGGAATGTATGTTTTATTTGCATACAATGTGCAATGTAGCATTTTTGTCTTTATATCAAAGACAGAAGATGCACTTGGTTAATCTCAAATATTTGACTGTTATATTTACTTGCATACAGTGTGCAAAGTTAGTTTTCTTTACATAACTGTCTTTAAAAAAAAGATAGATTTAAGTTTGCACTTTATTAATGTCAATATTGGAATGTATTTTTTTTATTTGCATACAACGGGCAATGTTACATTTGTGTTAATGTAATTGTTTTATTCAAGACAGAAGATGCATTTCATTAATCTCAAATATTGGACTGTTGCATTTATTTGCATAGAATGTGCAATGTTACATTTGTGTTAATGTAATTGTTTTACTCACGACAGAAGATGCACTTTATTAATCTCAAATTTTGGACTGTTGTATTTTTTTGCATACAATGTGCAATGTTACATTTCTGTTTACACAACTGTCTTATTCAAAGAAAGATAGATTGAAGTGTGCACTTTATTAATGTCAATATTGGAATTTATTTTTTATTTGCATACAATGTTGCATTTTTGTCTTTCTATCCAAGACAGAAGATGCACTTTATTAATCTAAAATATTGGACTGTTGTATTTATTTGCATACAGTGTGCAATGTTACATTTTTGTTTACATAACTGTCTTACTAAAAAAAAGATAGATTTAAGTTGGCACTTTATTAATGTCAATATTGGAATGTATTTTTTATTTGCATACAATGTAGCATTTTTGTCTTTTAATCCAAGACAGAAGATGCACTTTATTAATCTCAAATATTGGACTATTATATTTGCATACAATGTGCAATGTTACATTTTTCTTTACATAACTGTCTTATTAAAAAAAAGATAGATTTAAGTTTGCACTTTATTAATGTCAATATTGGAATGTATTTTTTTATTTGCATACAATGTGCAATGTTACATTTGTGTTTACATAACAGTCTTATTAAAAAATATATAGATTTAAGTTTGCACTTTATTAATGTCAATATTGGAATGTATTTTTTATTTGCACACAATGTGCAATGCAGCATTTTTGTCTTTCTATCCAAGACAGAAGGTGCACTTTATTAATCTCAAATATTGGACTGTTGTATTTATTTGCATACAGTGTGCAATGTAACATGTTTATATAAATGTTTTACTCAAGACAGAAGGTGCACTTCATTAATCTCAAATATTGGACTGTTGTATTTATTTGCATACAATGTGCAATGTTATATTTTTGTTTACATAACTGTCTTATTAAAAAAAAAAAAGATATATTTAAGTTTGCACTTAATGTCAATATTGGAATGTATTTTTTATTTTTATACAATGTGCAATGTTACATTTTTGTTTATACAATTGTTTTATTCACGACTGAAGATGCACTTTATTCATCTCAAATATTGGACTGTTGCATTTATTTGCATATAATGTGCAATGTAACATTTTTGTTTATATAATAGTTTCATTCCAGGCAGAAGATGCACTTCACTAATCTCAAATAATGGACTGTTATTTATTTGCATACAATGTGCAACGTTACATTTTTGTTTAACATAACCGTCTTGTTAAAAAAAAAGATAGATTTAAGTTTGCACTTTATTCATGTCAATATTGGAATGTGTTTATTTGCAAACAATGTGCAATGTAGCATTTTTGTCTATCCAAGACAGATGATGCACTTTATTAATCTCAAATTTTGGACTGTTGTGTTTATTTGCATACAGTGTGCAATGTTACATTTTTGTTTACATAACTGTCCTATTAAAAAAAGATATATTTAAAATTTGCACTTTATTAATGTCAATATTAGAATTTATTTTTTATTTGCATACAATGTGCAATGTAACATTTTTGTCTCTCCAAGACGGAAGATGCACTTTATTAATCTCAAATATTGGACTGTTGTATTTATTTGCATACAGTGTGCAATGTTACATTTTTGTTTACATAACTGTCTTATTAAAAAAAAGATAGATTTAAGTTGGCACTTTATTAATGTCAATATTGGAATGTATTTTTTATTTGCATACAATGTAGCATTTTTGTCTTTTTATCCAAGACAGAAGATGCACTTTATTAATCTCAAATATTGGACTATTATATTTGCATACAATGTGCAATGTTACATTTTTCTTTACATAACTGTCTTATTAAAAAAAGATAGATTTAAGTTTGCACTTTATTAATGTCAATATTGGAATTTATTTTTTTATTTGCATACAATGTGCAATGTTACATTTTTCTTTACATAACTGTCTTATTAAAAAAAGATAGATTTAAGTTTGCACTTTATTAATGTCAATAATGGAATGTATTTTTTTATTTGCATACAATGGGCAATGTTACATTTGTGTTTACATAACAGTTTTCGGTTTCATAATACACCTTACGGTGCAACCTGGACACATCATCAGTGATTCTCCCGGGGTCATAGGGTGTTTCGGGTCTTAATCAAACACCCTCTCCCGGGCGACCCAGCCGAGGGTGATCAGTCCCTCGACTTGTGTCCAGGTAGCGCTCCACGCCACGCGTCCCCCCTCCGACGGTCTGCCCCGGGGTTGCGCCGGTGGTGCTTGGAGGTTCCAGGCACTGTGGGGAATGTCCGGGCCTGGGTCCTCCTCCGTCTCATCAGGGCCGTACAAGGTACTGGCCCTGTGCGTTGCACCACGGGTTTCCTCAGGCAGCCTATCTTGATCTTATGTGTCTTCAGGGTTTTTCGCAGCGTTATTTGGGTGCTCCCTTGCAGGAGCTGCAGCTTGGGATGCTACCCCTCCCTGCCCCGGTTGCCGTCTTTCCGGGCTCTTATTAAAAAAAGTGTAGATTTAAGTTTGCACTTTATTAATGTCAATATTGGAATGTATTTTTTATTTGCACACAATGTGCAATGTAGCATTTTTGTCTTTCTATCCAAGACAGAAGGTGCACTTTATTAATCTCAAATATTGGACTGTTGTATTTATTTGCATACAGTGTGCAATGTTACATTTTTGTTTAAGTCTTATTAAAAAAAAAGACATTTAAGTTTGCACTTTCTTAATGTCAATATTGGAATGTATTTTTTTATTTGCATACAATGTGCAATGTAGCATTTATGTCTTTCTATCCAAGACAGAAGATGCACTTTATTAATCTCAAATATTGGACTGTTGTATTTAGTTGCATACAGTGTGCAATGATACATTTTTGTTTAGGTCTTATTAAAAAAAAAAAAAAGATAGATTTAAATTTGCACTTTATTAATGTCAATATTGGAATGTATTTTTTATTTGCACACAATGTGCAATGTAGCATTTTTGTCTTTCTATCCAAGACAGAAGGTGCACTTTATTAATCTCAAATATTGGACTGTTGTATTTATTTGCATACAGTGTGCAATGTTACATTTTTGTTTAAGTCTTATTAAAAAAAAAGACATTTAAGTTTGCACTTTCTTAATGTCAATATTGGAATGTATTTTTTTTATTTGCATACAATGTGCAATGTAGCATTTATGTCTTTCTATCCAAGACAGAAGATGCACTTTATTCATCTCAAATATTGGACTGTTGTATTTAGTTGCATACAGTGTGCAATGATACATTTTTGTTTAGGTCTTATTAAAAAAAAAAAAAAGATAGATTTAAATTTGCACTTTATTAATGTCAATATTGGAATGTATTTTTTATTTGTATACAATGTGCAATGTTACATTTTTGTCTTTTTATCAAAGACAGACGTTTTGCCTCCCTGAGGAAGCCCCTTTTTTTTTTAAATAAATATTTTATATAAAGCGCAACATATACTTATTCCTAAAAGAAGAACTTTGCATCAAGTTAAGATGCGGTGTAAGTTCATGCATCTTGTGCGTTGTTTGTCTCATTCCAAAGGACTTTTTCATTAAATAAAAGCAAAACTTAGTCATTTGAATGAATTGCTTTTCTAATTGGTTTAGTACGGAGGAGCAGCTGCAGTACCTGCGCCCTCCTGCTGGCGGGGGTCCCGGTAGCGATGCATCCTGAGGACGTGATCGGAGATCTCGCGGTCCTGCTCGGCGTCCATCTGATCCAGGACGATGAAGAGCAGGTCGAAACGGGACAGCAGGGAGTCCTGCAGCCCGATGTTCTCCATGGGGGTTTTGTACTGGTCGTACTGCGGGGACAACAAGGAGCTCAGCGGCGTCCGCCTCAAGACGGCTCCTCCCCGCCACTCACCCTGCCGTAGACGGGATTGGCGGCCGCCAGAACGGAGCAGCGGGCGTTCAGGCGGGCGTGGATGCCGGCCTTGGCGATGGTGACGCGACCCTGCTCCATGACCTCGTGGATGGCGGTGCGGTCCATGTCGGACATCTTGTCGAACTCGTCGATGCACACCACGCCGCGGTCGGCCAGCACCATGGCGCCCGCCTCCAGACGACGCTCCCCTGGGGAAAAACACATTGGTGAATATGCAAGGAAAGAGGCGCTCGTGGCCAGTCGGCGTCAATGTCGTACCCGTCTCCTGGTCGGTGGTGACGGCGGCGGTCAGACCCACGCCGGAGGAGCCGCGCCCGGTGGTGGGGATGGCTCTGGGCGCCGTGTGGAGGACGTAACGTAGAAGCTGGGACTTGGCGACCGAGGGATCACCTGGATAAGAAGAAAAAAACAAAGATGCGGTGGACATTTTTAATTGTTTTTATTTTCAAAAAATTTCCAAATTTTTTTATTTTTTTTTAACTTTAGGGCTCCTTTCAAGTTTTTTACCAGGGACCGAGAAGGATCTCAGTCATAAAAAAAGTTAAAAAATAAGTCTCATTAAATTTCTTTTTTTCTAAATTTATAGATCAACATAAAATCTGCAGATAGTTTTTTTTCTTATCTTTTATGCCCTTTGTTTAAAGAAATCCCAGTTTATAGCAAAAAACCCATAAAAGTGGAATGTTTGACGTCAAGTAATAGAAGCCTTAAATTGGTCAATAATTCATAACATTTTTGAGCAATGAGGGTTTTTTTTAATCCCACTAAAATTCTTAAAGATCCAAAAGGGTACCACTCATAAAAGTCTTAACATTATTTATAGGGATACATGTTTTTTTTGCCGATATCCGTTATTCCGATATTGTCCAACTCTTAATTACCGATACCGATATCAACCGATACCGTTATATACAGTCGAGGAAATTTGGAATTAACACATTATTATGCCTAATTTGGACAACCAGGTGTGGTGAAGAGAAGGTCCTTTTTAAAAAAAAAATAAAATAAAATAAGATAAATAAATTAAAAACATTTTCTTGAATAAAAAAGAAAGTAAAACAATATAAAAACAGTTACATAGAAACTAGTAATAAATTAAAATGAGTAAAATTAACTGTTAACTAATTGTACGTGTAGCTTGTTTTTTATGATGATTTAATAAAAAATAAAATAAAAGTAAAAACCGATACAGATAAAAAAAAAAAAACAGATACCGATATTTTCCGATATTACATTTTAAAGCATTTCTCTAATTATTTATTGTTCAAGGTTTAATTCTCTAGATCCACTTCAGATCTGTCCGTTATGTTTTTTGTCACAGAAAAAGTTTAAGTATCAAAAACACAAAAGATGCAAAATTTACTACAAAAAATATTTAATAATAAGGAGTATTTAATGTGAAGTAATTGGAGTCTTGAGTAGGTCAATAATTCATAACATTGATTTTAGTTGATTATTTTTTGAGCAGACAGTTTTTTCCCCACTAACATTATTGGGGATCCAAAAGAGTCCCAGTCATAAAAGTGTTAAAAATAAGCCATACATTTTGTTTTACTTTTAATGCTTAATTCTCTGGATCAACTTCAGATCTGTCTATTATACGTTTTTAGTATTTTTTTATGTTATGTTTGTCTTATGGCCTTTTTGTCATAGAAAATGTTTCTAAATAGCAAAAAAAATATTTTAAAGTGGAATATGTCAGAAAAATTGTATGTAAATTATCAAAAAACCTTCCGTTCTCTGAGTTCCCAATGAACAGACAAGAGGCTGTATTTGTTGCACCAAGCAAGGGCTTGGAAAATTCCATTGTGTACGATGGGAGGAGACGGGATGGGGGTTATCTATTGTGATCCAATTTAATTCTGCCTCTGTTTGATTCTTTGCTTCTTGTCTTGTTTAATAGATGTCATCAGTGTTTGAACCTGACAGAATATTTTATGTCAATTTTAGCCTTGAATGACTTTATTTCATAACATTTATTTTGATTCATTATTTTTAAGCAATGACAGTTTTAAAGAAAAAAACAGCCTGCATGGCAGCTTTGTGTTATTGGAGTCAACATTGCAACTTTTTCTCGTTAAATCTCACCTGTCTGCTCTTTTATTCCACCCTTTAATGTTATTTGCGTAAATGGTACTTTTTAAAATGACACCTCCGACACAGAAGTAAAGATGCTCAACAAGAAGCACATTAAAAGTGGGACTCCTTCCCGTACCAATGAGGAGGATGTTGATGTCTCCTCGGATGCGGGAGCCGTTTTCTAGCACCTTCTCGACGCCGCCGAGCAACATGCAGAGGATGGCCTTCTTGATGTACTCGTGACCGTGGATGCTGGGGGCCAGCGAGCGAGACAGCTGATCGAAAACGTTCTGGAAGAAAGGCGGCGTGTTAGTCTTTCGTGGAGCGCATTCATCCCGTCCGTCTCTGCAGGGAGGACATACGCTGCGACCGCGACTGAAGTTCCGAATTTTGCTGATGTCGTCCGCAGAGAAGACGGGGGCCACCTCCTTGCTCATCTGCTTGACGTGGCACGCTATCATGATGGTCCTGGGGACAAAAAACGTTCAAATCAGTACGCGCTTTACCATTACAGATTGTAAGTAAGAACCCTGCGAGGCCCATTTTTGGGCCGGCAAAATTTTTTATTATTTTTTCAGCGCTACTCAGTTGTAATACACTTTTCCACCACTTGTGGCAATAAAAACAACCAAAAGAAGTCTGTAGCCAAAGTCAAAGACAAGTTTCTTAAGCGCAAAAATTATGACTAAAGTATTGAAGCTATATTTTGATTTTGAAAACACTGAAAAATATTTGTTATTCAATTTAGTTAGAATGTCATTTTATTTCATTATTATTTATTTATTTAATCTATTATTTGTTTTAGTACTGTATCATTTGAGTGAGGCCCCTGGCTCATTTGTAGTGGAAAATTTGGGTACCGAAGTCAAAATGGTTAGAAAAACCTGCCCTCGATTGTGGCAAATAAATATGTTTTGCAGTGGTCCTCAGTTGTAATACACTTTTCCACCACTTGTGGCACTAAAAACAAACAAAAGAAGTCTGTAGCTCAAGTGAAAGAGAAGTTTTTTAAGCGCAAAAAATTATGACTAAAGTGTTGAAGCTATATTTTTATTTTGATCATTTAGTTTAAAAACATTGAAAAATATTTGTTTTTAAAATTAGTTAGAATGTAATTTTATTTCATTATTATTTTTTTAATTGATTTTATCGATTATTTGTTTTAGCAGTGTATCATTTGAGTGGGGCCCCTGGCTCATTTGTAGTGGAAAATTTGGTGCGCCAAGTCAAAATGATTAAAAAAACCTGTCCGATTGCGGCGAATAAATATCTGTTTGCAGTGGTCCTCACTTGTAATACACTTTTCCACCACTTGTGGCAATAAAAACAAACAAAAGAAGTCCATAGCTTAAAGTCAAAGACAAGTTTCTCAAGCGCAAAAATTATGACTAAAGTGTTGAAGCTATATTTTGATTTTGATCGTTTAGTTTAAAAACATTGAAAAATATTTGTTATTAAATTTAGTTGGAATGTAATTTTATTTCATTATTATTTTTGTATTTATTTAATCTATTAGTTCTAGCACTGGATTATTTGAGTGTGGCCCCTGGCTCATTTGTAGTGGAAAATTTGGTGCCCCAAGTCAAAATGATTAAAAAAACCTGTCAGATTGCGGCGAATAAATATCTGTTTTGCAGTGGTCCTCAGTTGTAATACACTTTTCCACCACTTGTGGCAATAAAAACAAACATAAGAAGTCCATAGCTTAAAGTCAAAGACAAGTTTCTCAAGCGCAAAAATTATGACTAAAGTGTTGAAGCTATATTTTTATTTTGATCGTTTAGTTTAAAAACATAGAAAATTATTTGTTTTTAAATTTAGTTAGAATGTCATATTATTTAATTATTATTTTTTATTTATTTAATCTATTTGTTTTAGCACTGTACTATTTGAGTGGGGCCCCTGGCTCATTTGTAGTGGAAAATGTGGGTACCAAAGTCAAAATGGTTAGAAAAACCTGCCCTCGATTGAGACGAAGAAATATCTGTTTTGCAGTGGTCCTCAGTTGTAATACACTTTTCCACCACTTGTGGCAATAAAAACAAACAAAATAAGTCCGTAGCTAAAGTCAAAGACACGTTTCTTAAGCGCAAAAATTATGACTTAAGTGTTGAAGCTATATTTTCATTTTGATCGTTTAGTTTGAAAACATTGGAAAATATTCGTTATTAAATTGAGTTAGAATGTCATTTTATTTCATTATTATTTTGTATTAATTTAATCTATTTGTTTTAGCACCGTATTTTTTGAGTGGGGCCCCCCGCTCATATGTCGTGGAAAATGTGGTCCCCAATTCAAAATGGTTAGAAAAACCTTCCCTCGATCGCGGCAAAGAAATATGCATTTCGTATCCGGTCGCAATATATGGAGAAATATTTTTCTTTTCTTCTAAGATTTAGTGGGTGTGGCTTATATGCTGTTGCTCTCAATAGTTTGGAATATACAGTATTTAAGTTGGCGGCGCGGCGAAGTTGGTAGAGTGGCCATGCCAGCAATCGGAGGGTTGCTGGTTACTGGGGTTCAATCCCCACCTTCTACCATCCTAGTCACGTCCGCTGTGTCCTTGGGCAAGACACTTCACCCTTGCTCCTGATGGCTGCTGGTTAGCGCCTTGCATGGCAGCTCCCGCCATCAGTGTGTGAATGTGTGTGTGAATGGGTGAATGTGGAAATACTGTCAAAGCGCTTTGAGTACCTTGAAGGTAGAAAAGCGCTATACAAGTATAACCCATTTATCATTTATTTATTTAAAATAAATGTAAAAAAAAAAAAAGTCAGACACCCATCCATTTTCTACCGCTTGTCCCTTTGGGGTCGCAGGGGGTGCTGGAGCCTATCTCAGCTGCATTCGGGCCTCTAAAGGCTTAGTGGACAGCACCTTTTAGCTCTTATTTCCAAAATTGTGTACACTACTGAATTGGGGTCTTATGGCCACTTATGTGGACACTTATACTGCCATCTGGTGGTGTCAGAAGAGTATAACATACAATGGAATTTGGAAAAAAAAAAGGGTAAAAAAAATAATTAGCATGTCACTAAACATGAAGTACACGTTTGTGTACTTATGGACGAAGTACATCATATCAAAAGATGATTCTTAATTTTTATTCTAATTAGGGTCCAATAAGCCCAAATAGCAAAGAGAAATAAACAAACAGCTTGGGCCTTAAGAGGTGATCTCAAAATGCCAAATATCAGCACCGATAAAACGGTCGATCTCCACTGCCTTAGGACAACGGATGAAAAGTAGCTATTGTGCCAACTCCGGCATATTTACATTGTTGCTCTATATTGATGAATATGTATTGTCCTAATTCAAATAAATAAATAAATAGCCTCAATTATGTCGCAGAAGGGGCGGGACTAACTTGAGTGCTTGCAGAAGCAGCAGAAGTATCATCCAATACACTCATAAATAAATGGCGGCTTGCCACAATTCAATTTGGTGTTACCCATTAAGCCCTGGCTCATGAACACATTATGATGGGACTTTGTGTAAAATGCCGCTTGTCTTTACAAAACAGTTGATGGCATCTGATCAGCATCTGGCTTGTGACCAAAACCTCCCCAACAAAGAGTTCATTTGTATTTCTAAACATTTGTTTACTTTTGATTTTTTGCTCCAACATGTGTCATGGCCAATTATGCAAAACAAACATAGGAAACATCTTCATTGATCGTTTCTAAATGTACGATTCCAATCATTTTCTTCAGTAGAAATTGCCGAGTGTGCAGTTTTGTCGAGGTTTCACCTGAAGGTCCCGGAGGTGAAGCCACCCTTCTTCCCAGGCAGGCAGCGGTAGGTCCCCACCACCTGGACCCGGTCCCCTGGCTTGACCACGTCCACCAGGTCGTTGTCCAGGATGATGTCCACCGAGCGAGGAAGCTGACCCGCCGGCGCTTTTTCGGGCATCTCCTGCACCGTGATGGTCTGGTGGTCCTTGTAGACGGACAGACCGAACTCCGTCTCCAGAGGGTTGTTCTCCTCGTCCTGGTGGGGGAGCAGCCCAAAGGGGAGGAGCTTAATAATTACAATAATAATTCTTAAATAAAAAAAATTAATTTAATTAAAAATAATTCAATTAAAAATGTTTTTAAAAAAAATATTTTTATTTTATTTAAAAATAAAATAAATTACAAAAATAAATTCTAATTAAATTGGTAATATGTTTCTTAATTAAACATCATATAGACTTAAACACTGATGAAAAATACATTTACATTTAAAACAATACATACTTTTACAATACACTAGGTCAGCTGATTACAAAAAAATAATTCTTAAATCAAATAAATGAATTTAATAATACATTTTTTTTAAATGTTTAAAAAATATTTTAATTTAATTTTAATTGATTTTAAAATAAATTACAAAAATAAATTCTACTTAAATTGGTAATGATATGTTTCTTAATTAAACATCATATATACTTAAAGACTGATGAAAAATACATTGACATTTAAAACAATACATACTTTTTTTTACAATAAACTAGGTCAGCTGATTACAAAAAATAATTCTTAAATCAAATAAATTAATTTAATTTAAAAAAATAGAATAAAAATGTTTTAAAAATATTTTAATTTTATTATTTAAAAAAAAAATTATAATAAATTGGTAATGATATGTTTCTTAATTAAACATCATCATATAGACTTAAACACTGATGAAAAATACATTTTACATTTAAAAAAATACATACTTTTTTTTACAATAAACTAGGTCTCCTTATTACAAAAAATAATTCTTAAATCAAATAAATGAATTTAATTTAAAAAAAAAAATGTTTAAAAAATATTTTTATTTAATTTGTATTTATTTGAAAATAAAATTAATTACAAAAATAAATTCTAATTAAATTGGTAATGATGTTTCTTAATTAAACATCATCATATAGATGAAAAATACATTAACATTTAAAACAATACATACTTTTTTTTTACAATAAACTAGGTCAGCTGATTACAAAAAAATAATTCTTAAATCAAACAAATTAATTAAAAAAAATTTTTTTTTAATGTTTAAAAAATATTTTAATTTTATTTGTATTTATTCAAAAATAAAATAAATTACAAAAATAAATTCTAATTCAGTTGGTAATGATATGTTTCTTAATTAAACATCATCATATAGACTCAAACACTGATGAAAAATAAATTTACAATTAAAAAAAAATATACTTTTTATACAATAACAAACTAGGTTGTAATAAAATAAATACATTCTAACTAAATAAATAATAATCATGATATATGTTCCTAAATAATCCGTCAATAAAATTAAAGTGTAAATAAAACACACAGCTTCACCACTTTAGTCATATTTTTTGCACTTAGGAAACTTCTCTACAACAGTAGCTCAATACGTCTTGTGTTTGGGGCGGTATATCTCGGTTGGTAGAGCGGCCGTGCCAGCAACTTGGGTTCCAGGTTCGATCCCAGCTTCTGCCATCCTAGTCACTGCCGTTGTGTCCTTGGGCAAGACACTTTACCCACCTGCTCCCAGTGCCACCCACACTGGTTTAAATGTAACTTAGATATTGGGTTTCACTATGTAAAGCGCTTTGAGTCACTAGAGAAAAGCACTATATAAATATAATTCACTTCACTGTTTGTTAGATATTGTCATTACTGCCACAAGTGGTGGAAAAGTGTATTGCAACCGAGTACCGCTGAGAAATCAATTTTTTGGTGGCTCTCTAGGGGGCGCTGGCGGCCCAACAACGGGCCCTATGGTTAAGAAACACGGTTGTACTGCTGATAGCGAATAAAGCAGGTTTTGTACGTAAATATGGAGCATGCATGACGTTACCTTGGTTGGGTAGATTGCGCTTGAAGGAAAGGCGTCCAAAGATGTCAGATCGGTGTACTTCCTTTCCATGGTCTTGTTGGTGGCGGGGCAGTAGTGGACACTGCGTACCACTTTGGGCCGCACAAGAGAGCCTGAGGGATACACACGGACACGGAGGCGGTGAGTAAGCGGCCTCTCGTGCGTTTGAGGCCGACGGCGTAGAAACTCACACTTGGTGATGATGCCCTCCACACACACCATGCTGCCCAGCAGCCTGGAAGTCAGCGTTCGGGGGCTGACGTGCTTGGATCCGAAGCTGCCCTCCAGGCCCACGTTGAACTCCTCGTACTGCTTGGCGTAGGTGGCGTCCACGGTGGCCACCAGGTCCTTCAGGGCCAGCTGGAAGGCCATCAGCTCTTCGAAAGCATTGCTCATCAGCCTGGTGGGAACGCGGAACCGTCAAGCGGTTGCTAACCTTGCACATGTCTCATACACCGATACTTTAACACATTACAATGGGACTGTCAGTGAATGCAGCTTGTTGTTACAACCCCGGACTGTAGATGGTAGGGCGGCACAATTAATTGACATCGAGGCAGCGCTGGGCGATATATCGATTATACTCGATATATCGCGGGTTTGTCTCTGTGCGATACAGAAAATGAATAGAGATGATGTTTGATAAGAAATTATCGAGTTCGAGCCCATTATCGAATCCTCTTATCGCACCGATTCCTTATTGAATCCAGATAGGTTGTTGTATATGGAAAAAAAACACAATATTTGGTTTAACAAAAGCTCACTTTTATTTTATAAGGAAAAAAATAAAATAAAATAAATAAATATTGACTGTTACCCCCCGAAAAAGAAAAAAAAAAATATTGACTGTTGTTACCCAAAGTATATTAAGTAAGATTTTTCAGAAAAACAAATATATACAGTAACACAAAAACAACCTGTCTCTGTGATCACTATAGGTGAATAGCCATGCTTTGAGGCGTTTTTTTCCGGTCCATTATTTTTGCTGCTTGTGTGACATGATGTCCCACAGGGCATTTCCTGTGGGATGGGATTCGAATAAAGAACCAACTCTTTTTCTTTACTATAGTGGCCTCGATAACAGGAACCGGTTCTCAAAAAGGGATTTGAGTCCATGAAATCGGTTCTTTTCTTATCGAACAACCGGGAGAACCGGTTTTGAACATCATCCCTAAAAATGACTATATCGTGATATTCGAGTATACGTTCTCACACAGTTGCTTTTAGCTACGGGCATTAAGACTGCAGGCTCTTCTCACTCTTTCTTGTCTCTCCTTTGCACAGAGACATAAAACAAGCGCACCTTCTTACATACGTCGCGCGTGCAACGTCACACGCCCTCACGGAGCAGAGAGGTAGCGGAATGGGTAACATTAGCTGTGAGCCAGTGGTAATACGAGAAATAATTAATGCCCAAGAAAAACAGCAGAGGGTCCATTGACTGGCGGTGGTTTGGCTTCAAGCGGGAAGATGTTGAACAGACAACCGTAATATGTCAAGTAAAAGCGTTGCTACAAAAAGTAGCATTACTGCTAATTAAGAATACAAGCTGGAAGGCTGTTGCTCTTTACTCGAAACATCATTTCTATTGCTTTTAAAAACACAATATCTGAAAATTTTAACGCATTCACTAAATTGGCCCGGGTGTGTGAATGTTGTCTGTCTATCTGTGTTGGCCCTGCGATGAGGTGGCGACTTGTCCAGTGTGTACCCCGCCCGAATGCAGCTGAGATAGGCTCCATCGACCCCCGCGATCCCGAAAGGGACAAGCGGTAGAAAATGGATGGATGGATAGAACTTATAAATAATGGATTGGTAGGTTCATAGTCGCACGCATTGTGTATTATTCTAATGACCCTTTTTTAAGTTCCATTATTGGGTCTATGTTTGTTTTATAAACATTTCCCCAAACTTCAACACAATATGTTAAATATGGAAAAATTTAAGAATAATATAACATATGCAGACATGTCTTATTCAGCATGTTTCTTACTTTATAAAGAATAGCAATGGATTTGGATATTTTTCCGTGTATATATTCAATATGTGGTTTTCCAACATAATTCATGATCAATTATTATTCCCAAGAATTTAGTTTCATATACTCTAATGTTGACAAACTTACTAATAACAGACAAGTTGTCTTGTATGTTCACCATTTTATTTTAAAGGACAAACTTGCAATAATAAACATATGTTACAAAGTAACTCGTTACCGTAACGGCGGTAACTAGTAATCTAGCGCGTTATTTTTTATATTCAGTAACTCAGTTACCGTTACTACATGATGCGTTACTGCGTCATTTTACGTTATTTTTTATGTAGTATCGGCTAGAAACCGAGAGGATCTGAGTGTGTTTTATTGGAGAGCTGCAGAAAAGGCGCGCTGCTCTGTGTGTGGGTGTGGGGTGGGGGGGGGGCGTGTCTGTGTTTACTAACAAGACATGGCAGAGCCAAAGTCGAGTTTCTTAACACGGAGATGTTCTCACTACTTTACTTTTGTCGACCACAAAGAAAAGAACATTTTAGTTAAACGTAAGTTGTCTTGGATCAAAGATCCTATCCTAGCAATTCAAATCTGCTGAAACAGGTACAAAAGCAACATGCTTCGACGAAGCTAGTAAAGAGAGACACTTCACCTCCAAAGCAACAGCGGCTGGATTTTAACGAGGCACTGCGCACTGAAGGTACACACACACTGTCAATTCTCTTGTATCAGGGGTGTCCAAAGTGCGGCCCGGGGGCAATTTGCGGCCCACAGATAATTTTTTAACGGCCCCAAGGCACATTCTAAAAATACAATAAAAGAAATAAAAAAACATAAAAAGTGGATAAAAGAGCCAACAGGTGAAATATAACAAGAAAATGTTGCAATGTTGACTCTAATAACACAAAGCTGCCATGCAGGCTGTATCGTTCTTTAAAAAATAATAATGAATCAAAATCAATGTCATTATGAATTATTGACCTATTCAAGGCTCCAATTACGTCACATTAAATATTCCACTTTGAGATATTCTCTGGGGAAAATGTTGCATATTTTGTGTTTGCCATATAAAAAACTAAGCTGTTTTTTTTTTGGTTTTTTTAAAGGGCCTAAAACGAACAAAAAACAAACAACAATACAACTTATAATTGATGGACAGATCTGAAGTTGATCTCGAGATTATTGTGTTAAAAGTAAACAGTTAAAAAAAATGAGTACTTTAAACAGTAGGACCCGTTTGGATCCCCAATAATTTTTGTGTGATATGTTTTTAAGTGTCATTGCTAAAAAAAGATAATGAATTAAAATCAATGTTGTTATGAGTTATTGACCTTTTTAAAGGCTCCAGTTATTATATAATCTCAAATATTCCACTTAAAAATGTTATTGGGTAAAAATATTGCATATTTTGTGTTTTTTTCCATTAAAAAACAGGGTTTTCTTTGACCAAAAGAGCATACAACTTAAATCTTTAATAACGTTATATTGACAGATAGACCTAATGTTGATCTAGAGATTTAAGCCTTGAATAATAAGAAAAATAATAATACTGAATAATGACACATTTTTAATATTTTTTTGGACCAAAACCATTTAGAGTCCCCGGGATCAAGCCTGGGTGGAGGCCTAAATGTATATTTTTTATACATAAATTGTATCGGTTTTTAAAATAAAAAAATATCAAAATGGCCCCCGCTTGCTTTGATTTTTCAGTGTGCGGCCCTCCGTGGAAAAAGTTTGGATACCCCTGTCTTATATACTGTTGCTCTTTCATTCTAGACTTCTAGAGTGTTTGATTATCACATCACTCTAAATGTATAGACTATAAAGTTCACAAACAAAGAGGGATGCTAGTGGGCCAGGGCAATCTTTCCTTATCTCTAAACTAAAACTGGGGAAATGTGTAGAGCAGGGGTCACCAACCTTTTTGAAACCAAGAGCTACTTCTTGGGTAGTGATTAATGTGAAGGGCTACCAGTTTGATACACACTTAAATAAATTGCCAGAAATAGCCAATTTGCTCAATTTACCTTTAATTATATGTTATTATTAATAATTAATGATATTTACACTTAATTGAACGGTTTAAAAGAGGAGAAAACACGAAAAAAATGACAATTAAATTTTGAAACAGTTTATCTTCAATTTCGACTCTTCAAAATTCAAAATTCAACCGAAAAAAAGAAGAGAAAAACTAGCTAATTCGAATCTTTTTGAAAAATTAAAAAAAGAATTTATGGAACATCATTAGTAATTTTTCCTGATTAAGATTCATTTTAGAATTTTGATGACATGTTTTAAATAGGTTAAAATCCAATCTGCACTTTGTTAGAATATATAACAAATTGGACCAAGCTATATTTCTAACAAAGACAAATCATTATTTCTTCTAGATTTTCCAGAACAAAAATTTTAAAAGAAATTCAAAAGACTTTGAAATAAGATTTAAATTTAATTCTACAGACTTTCTAGATTTGCCAGAATAATTTTTTTGAATTTTAAATCATAATAAGTTTGAAGAAATATTTCACAAATATTCTTTGTTAAAAAAACAGAAGCTAAAATGAAGAATTAAATTAAAAAGTATTTATTATTCTTTACAATAAAAAAATTAATTTACTTGAACATTGATTTAAATTGTCAGGAAAGAAGAGGAAGGAATTTAAAAGGTAAAAAGGTATATGTGTTTAAAAATCCTAAAATCATTTTAAGGTTGTATTTTTTCTCTAAAATTGTCTTTCTGAAAGTTATAAGAAACAAAGTAAAAAAAACAATGAATTGATTTAAACAAGTGAAGACAAAGTCTTTAAAATATTTTCTTGGATTTTCAAATTCTATTTGAGTTTTGTCTCTCTTAGAATTAAAAATGTCAGGCAAAGCGAGACCAGCTTGCTAGTAAATAAATACAATTTAAAAAATAGAGGCAGCTCACTGGTAAGTGCTGCTATTTGAGCTATTTTTAGAACAGGCCAGCGGGCTACTCATCTGGTTCTTACGGGCTACCTGGTGCCCGCGGGCACCGCGTTGGTGACCCCTGGTGTAGAGTGTTCTGGGCTTCAGACATGATTTTATTTCAGAATTCCTTGAGAGAAAAAAACACCCGATTAGGCTTTGTGTATGTAGTGTGTGCCTTCCTTGCTTTACAGCTATGTTGTTATTATGCTGTTTGTTACTCATGTATGTTATGTTGCAGCTATTTAAAACAGTTTTGTCAATTTGTTCTGGCCTGAAACAAATTGGCCCTTTGAAACATATCTTTGTCTTTGTGTGTTGTATGTAGAGCACATTGCTTAGCAGAGTTCAGTGCTGCAAATGCATGTCAAGTTGATCAACACATTGTATTATTCTCCAGTGCAATAACAGTACTGAAATGAAGGCTAAAAGGGCATTAAAGGGGGCCTTAAAAAAAAAAAAAATATATATATATATATATATATATATATATATATATATATATATATATATATATATATATATATATATATATATATATATATATATATATATATATATATATATATATATATATATATATATATATATATATATATATATATATATATATATATATACACATACATACATACATATACACAGGGCCGGCCCGTGGCATAGGCCGTATAGGCAAATGCTAAGGGCGCCATCCATCAGGGGGCGCCACGCCAGTGCCACAAATGTTGGAGAAAAAAAAAAAAAAGTTGGTACTATTATTTCTAAATACAAAAAATAATCCCACGTTAATTAAAATGCAAAGTAAAGCCTATTTAATAGAAATATTATTTGTTACAACATTACGCCCCCCCCCCACCTCCCCGCATGGTGCGCCCCCTCCCTTCCCGTATCAAGACTCTTACCACATCTAAAAATCAACACAAGATGTCAAAACGGCCAAAACTGTCAGGTGCCCAGGGAACAAAAAATAGAAAAGAAGAGGAGGAGAAACGAGAAAAAGACAGAGGTAGCAGGTAGGTAACGTTAGCCTACATGAAATTATTTGTCTGTTACAGAATGTCATAGTAACCTGGCTTTTTAACATTAAGATAATGTAACATGATTCGGCAATTGCAAATCAATAAATAGCTAGTTCTGTTTTAATGTCGGGTTAATATTGTGGAGGGGGCTAAATTGTTATGGAAAATAATAATGTAACGTTAGGTAATTACAGTACTCCCACCTTATATTCCTCAGGGACATTTGTATTAGATCTTTTAAGCAGGTGTTTTTTGTTGACATTGTTGTTGCCTTCTGGTTAGCTAATGTTTGCCCTGCAGGTAATAGTCACTTTTCCACCCATTTATATATTAGGTATAGTTGTAAGCCTAGTTGTTAAAGTGCACATCATTAATATTAATCAAGCAATATCACATGAGAGGGAATGCTGTTTTTTAATTTGAGCACTGCTGTGATTCGATTAAAGATAATCATAACATAACATTCTCATATAATATGTTAATTTGCTTTCTTTAAGTAAAAAAAAAGGTCAAAGGCATATATATATATATATATATATATATATATATATATATATAAGTAACTAAATAGTTAATTTTCACAGTAACGCATTACTTTTTGGTGTACGTAACGGAGTTACTTTTGAAATAAAGTAACTAGTAACTGTAACTAGTTTTCAGTAACTAACCCAACACTGCATATGTGTAATGTACCCTAAGATTTTTTTTTATTAAAATAAAGCCAATAATGACATTTTTTGTGGTCCCCTTTATTTAGAAAAGTACCGATACCAATATGGTACTGGGACAACACAAGCGTGCTTACTTTGCAGCCCGGGCCTCATTCTTCCTCCTCAGGTCGTTAATGTTGACAACGACGCGGGACTTGTTCTGGTCGATCATGTCCCGAATTTTGCTCTGATAAACCCCCTGGTCGTGCTGGGGGGAAGCAGAAGAAAACTCCACAGTGACTTCGATTCCACATTCGCTGGGTTAGGAGTCCAATTCGGTCGCAACAATAAAGTACGTTCCGTCGCGACAAACTTACATCATCATCCAAGAAGTCCAGATAGTCCCTCTGGGCCTCCCTCATCTCCCGGTCGTCCACAACGTCGGTAGCCATGTCCAAGTATTTCCGTGGGAAAAAGTTAGCGAATATTCCGCAGTCGCGTTGTTAAACGTGCAGTTTTTCACAGTCCACCCCGCACAATGAAGAGTTTTTTCCCGCCAATGCGTCACCGGCGCGGGCACGACGTAACACGCCATTGGGTACAAGATGACACGTGACCAGGCATGCTAAACCAATAAGACTTCAATGTTTGGCCACGTGATCTTGCCGCGCTCAGAACCCCCGCGAAAATGAAGCCGGAAAAGACGAGCGCGTCGGGTGGGGAACGGAAGTGTTACCAATGAAAGGGTTGATTTAACTTCACTTTTACATCCAAAATTGAATTATTTACGGAATTTGTGTGAGCCTATGGCTTTAAGTTTTGTTGCATATATATTTTTTGCATTTTATTTTGGTTACTTTACTGAGTTTACAACCCTCTGGCGCTGTTTTGTACTGTTTTTGTACTATTTTTGTACTTGTTTTGATTATTATTATTTATT
>NC_084753.1:30792309-30817309 GCF_033978785.1 Entelurus aequoreus | reverse complement strand
TACACAACCTTACTCTGACAAATTATCATTATCAAAAAGCTCTATCTCGAATTTGGATCACAGAATCTCACTCAAGTATTCTTAGCTGTGCCCCTCCCCCATCAAGTCTTTCATAAACCGGTCTGTTCTTTTAGAATCTCCTCATTTGGTATTTTGAACTCGTGAGAGACTGCTCAAAATTTGGTTTCCTTTCCCTCAGTTCAGACTCAGAGATAATTTGAAATCATTCAACAAGAAGTTTAACGCGCGCACACACACACACACACACACTTGAGTTGAGCATTACTTGGAAATTCTTATATTTTCCATTTTGCTGTTATTATCAGCATCTTCCCATTTTGTCCTTTTCTTTCGAGAAAGTTTACAGTCTGACATTTGTCACTGCTGTCAGTTAATAACTTTTTGGTCTTTGACCCATTTTGTCATTTTCTCGATTCGATCGTCACTGACCACTCTCTCCTGTCTGGCAGACATCGTTGCTGCCATCATAGCTAGCAAGCTGCCTGCAGCGGGTCATCCCTATGTTCCCCGTCCCTATGTTACCCGGGTCCTATGTTCCCCTCTACCGGGGAACTAAGGACCCTTTTTAAAAAAAAGGGTTCTATGTTCCCCGCTGCGGGGAACGTACAACACTTTTTCCAGAAAAGGGTTCTATGTTCCCCGCTGCTTCCAATGCGCGACTAAGTAAGACGCACGCAGACACGCATGACAGAGACGCGTTTAAGTTGTCGAAGGAAGGAAGTTCGCGTTTGAGTTGCTCTATCTGCTGCCGCACGCCCTGTGACAGGTTAGGTTTAGGGATGGTTTTGGTCAGGGCACAATTTCGCCAAAAAAGTGCTCCACAACGCCCTGTGACAGGTTAGGTTTAGGGATAGTTTTGGTCAGGGCACAATTTCGCCAAAAAAAAGTGCTCCACAACGCCCTGTGACAGGTTAGGTTTAGGGATGGTTTTGGTCAGGGCACAATTTCGCAATTTCGCCAGATACAATGCAGGGAACATAGGACCCTTTTTTAGAAAAAGGGTCCTAAGTTCCCCGGTCGCATACAAAGACCCAGGAACAACCGGGGAACATAGGACCCGGGGAACATAGGACCCGGGGAACATAGGCACGCTCCCGCCTGCAGATAGCAACATTTTGGTGTCCTTTGGGAAAATATTTAGAAAGAAGACAAAAGTACACACAGTTGTACAACTATTATCTTTATGATCTTTTTTTTGTTAGTTTCTCTGTTACTGTGTGTGGCCAATTAAGCGACTTTTGGCCATACCTGGCTGGTGACATTTAGCGACTTTCTGGTTGATGTTAAGATTAATAATAGCAACAGTTCTCTTCATCTTAATGCAATTTATTGTGTCTGTCTCTCCACATTTTGCCATTAGGTACTTTGAGCTCTTGTTGGTCAGTCACTCTAAGGTACATTGTTGCTGCCATCATAGCTAGCAAGCTGCCTGCAGATAGCGACATTTTGGTGTCCTTTGAGAAATATTAAGAAAGAAGACAAAAGTACAAGACATTGTACGATTACTATCTTTTTAAAATTATTTGTTTCACTGTGTGATTGACCGACTTTGCCGCTAGATTTCGCGTCTTTTGGCCATACCTGGCTAGCGACTAAAAACATCATTTAGCGACTTTTTGGTTGTGAAGATAAGTGGTAAAAGCAGATCTTCCTGTTGGTCTTCCCACATTTTGCCATTTGGTACTTTGCACTCTTCTTGGTCACTCCAAGGCATTTGTCCCTGCCTTCAGCTAGTCACTTGGCTCTTTTGGAATATATTTCACTGTAATTGGCTCTCTCTCTCTCTCTTTCTCCTCAGTACAAATCAGCCTGTTCCCTTGCCATTCATCACTGACCACTCTGCTCTCCTGTCTGTCAGACATTATTGCTGCTTGCAGATAGCTTGGGGTCCTTAGAGAAAATATCAGAAGAGAAAAGTACACAATTATCTTAATTATCTTTTTTATTCAGTCAGTCCTTCAGTGAGTCCCAGTGTGTTGGCGATTAAGCAACGTTGGCATTCAATTAGCGACTTTTGGCCATACATGGCTGGCGACTCAAAAAACTAGAAAAAAAGTACAAAAAGTTGTACAATTAATATCTTTATTATCCTTAATTCCCCTGAATCCTAGAGTGTGTTGCAATTAAGCAACTTTGCTGCTAGGTTTAGCGACTCTTGTTTTGGGCATACCTGGCTAGCGACTACAAACATTATTCAGCAACTTTTTGGCTGTTAAGATTAACGTTAATAAATTAAATCCTAATACAATTTATTGTGTTGGTCTCGCCATCTTGCTATTAGGTACTTTGAATTCTTGTTGGTCTCTGCTAAGGTATCTGGCTGTTGTCTTTGCCTTCAGTTAGTCACTTGGCTCTGGAATATATTTAACTGTACTTGGCTCTCTCTTTCTCCTCAGTACAAATCAGTCTGTTCCCTTGCCATTTAGACATTTTCTTGATTGGATCATCACTGACCACTCTGCTCTCCTGCTGTCTATCAGACATTGTTGCTCCCATCATAGCTAGCAAGCTGCCTTGGTGTCCTTTGTGAAAATATTTAGATAGAAGACTAAAGTGCACAAAGGTGTACAATTATTATCTTTTCAAAATATTTGTTTCACTGTCAGTGTGATTGACCGACTTTGCCGCTAGATTTCGCGTCTTTTGGCCATACCTGGCTAGCGACTGAAAACATCATTTAGCAACTTTTTGGTTGTGAAGATAAGAGGTAAAAGCAGATCTGCCTGTTGGTCTTTCCACATTTTGCCATTTGGTACTTTGCACTCTTGTTGGTCACTCCAAGGCATTTGTCCCTGCCTTCAGCTAGTCACTTGGCTCTTTTGGAATATATTTCACTGTAATTGGCTCTCTCTCTCTTTCTCCTCAGTACAAATCAGTCTGTTCCCTTGCCATTTAGACATTTTCTTGATTCGATCATCACTGACCACTCTGCTCTCCTGCTGTCTATCAGACGAATCAGTTGATTCTCTGCTCTCAATTGTCTATGCTAGTAAGCTGTTATTCTCTGCTTTGGAGTGTTGATGCTGGGTTGCTAGTTTTCTAAATCACCTCACACACTTGAAGGAAGCAGCACCGATCATAAACACACAAACAAACTCACACACACACACACACACACACACACACACACACACACACACACACACACACACACACACACACACACACACACACACACACACATAGTTGGTTTATCTGTTGTGATAGGCAAAGAGCCAATGTGCAAAGAAAGAAGGGAAATATGGATCATAAACGTTTAAGTGGAGGAGCTAGAAAAAAAATTCAGCAAGAAAAGAAAAAAAAGGAATCAGTTTTACTTGAGAGTGTTCCAAATATCTCCAGCTTCTTCAGTACAAAGACATCTGCTGAAAGCAATTCTATAAATGCTACTGCAAATTCAGCTAAGGTTAGCAATGCACCTGAGCTAGCATGTAGCTCCCAAGATCCTGAGACCACTACAAGTGTAGACACTGAACCAAATGCTTCTGATGCTTATGATTCAACCAATTCAGCAGTAGCCAGTTGCTCGGATGAATGTGAGGTCACTGCACCTCTGGACAGCATAGAAAATGAGCTGAATCTTTCTTCAACACCATCTACAGTGACAACTCTACCTAGTGATCCCGCTAAATGGGCTGAGACCCTCACTGAGTCAATGAAGGAAGTTCTTATTCAAAGAGGTGCAAAATCATTTCACAACCGTCACAGCCATTATCCAGCTTCTGTGAGGAACAGTGGGCTAGGAGGCAAAACCCGATGCCTAAACAATGAACATTTTACTTCACACTTGCCCAATGGACAACGAGTACAAAGAGAGTGGCTGATGTACTCTCCCTCTACTGGTAATGTTTACTGCTTTGCATGCAAACTGTTTTCCCCAAAAACGCATTCTTTTGTGACAGGCTATTGTGATTGGAAACACTCAGAAAGATTTGGTGAACATGAGCGAAGTGCTGAGCACATAACCTGCATGCAAGCAGTCTTGAACCGCGCCAAAGGTGCCACAGTTGATGCAGACCTGTTCAAACAGTTTCAGGCAGAGAGCAGCTATTGGAGGCAGGTGTTACAAAGAGTTGTTGCAGTCATTAAATTCCTTGCAGAAAGGGGCCTTGCATTTAGGGGTAAAAATGAATCGTTAGGGTCTCCTCTCAATGGGAACTACCTTGGTATTCTGGAGGTCCTGGCTGAATTTGATCCCTTTCTAAAGGATCACATCAGAAAGTTTGGGCAGATGGGTCGAGGTAATACCTCATATCTGTCCTCCACCATTTGTGAGGAATTCATTGAATTGATGGGTGCAAAAACCAAACAGGCTATAGCAGATGAACTGCAAGCAAGCAAATACTACTCTATCATTGTGGATTCAACCCCAGATTTATCTCATGTGGACCAATTGACATTCATATTCCGTTTTGTTAGCAAAGAGGGCAGTGTTGTTGAACGCTTTGTGGGTTTTGAGCCCATTACTAGCCATACAGGTGAAAGTTTGGCTAACTGTGTCATGTCTGTGTTGGAAAATCTAGGGTTAGAGCTGTCAAATTGCAGGGGGCAGGCTTATGATAATGCCAGCAACATGTCAGGGAGGTATAATGGGTTGCAGGCTCACTTAAAGAAAAGCAACCCATTAATACACTATATTCCATGTGCAGCTCACTCTTTGAATTTGGTGGGAGTCAACAGCATTGACAGATGTGGAAATGAAGTCTCTAAGTATTTTGACTTGATTCAGTCTATTTACAACTTCACAACTGCATCCACACACCGATGGGACAGGGTATTTGGCAATTCCAACATAGATCTCACACTTAAAGCTTTATCCAACACGCGTTGGAGTTGCCGTGCAGAATCTACCAAAGCACTGTGGCAGAACTACAGTAAAATAAATGCAGCACTACAGGTTATTTCCACTGATGACACAGAGAAACGAGACACACGAACTGAAGCTGACAGTCTAGTGCGGAAGCTGGATTCACTTGAGATGGCCTTCATGGCAGGCTTTTGGGACACTGTTCTGTCCAGATTTCAGGCCACAAGTCTGCAACTTCAAAAAGCAGACATGGACCTTGGTACAGCAGTTAGATTGCTGGAATCTCTGCGCACCTTTGTTCTCTCCCAAAGAGATCTATTTGATCATTTTGAGCAGAAAGCCTTAAACATGTTGGGTGGCACCCCATCTTACAGGGCTGAAAGGACGAGGAAACGTAAAAAGTTTGCTGATGAATCAGCATCCCCAGATGTTGTGCTTGAGGGAAGGCAACTGTTTCAAATAGAGACATTTATTGCCTCTATTGATCAACTGAGTTCAAGCCTTAATCACCGTCTGGAGGCCTACAAACATCTGAACAATTTGTTCAGTGTCCTTTTCTCTTTGGATACAGAGTCCAATGCTTCAGTCCTTCACAAGGCCAAGATTCTCACTGAATCATACCCATCTGACCTCAATGAAAGTCTTGGACAGGAGCTTATACAGTTCAAATCTTTTATACAGCTCAACAACACTGATGAGGAGAGGACCCCTTCAGGACTGCTCAAAACAATAATACATTTTGGACTACAGCCTACGTTTCCTAATACATACATTGCGCTACAGATTTTTCTCACTCTACCGGTCAGTAACTGTGAGGGAGAACGCTCATTCTCTCTTTTGTCAAGAGTAAAAAATGAGCTGCGCACAAGAATGACTCAGAAAAGATTAAATGCGTTATCTCTAATGGCAATTGAGAGTGAGCTGACAAGAGAGTTGGACTTCAATGATGTGGTGGATGATTTTGCAAAATTGAAAGCACGAAAGAAACCCCTTGCTTAAAGGTGCACTGTGTAAGATTTTTAGGTTATTTCCAGAATTCACCCATTCACTAATGTTAGGCTACCTGTTTTCATGAATACTTACCACCACCATAAAATTCTAAGTATCCATTATGACTTGGAGAATTGCACTTTTGCCATTTCTGGGAAGTGTCACCTGGATTGTGAAGATAGGATTGACTTTAGGCAGAAGCTTGGTGCTTTCTCTGGCAAACTGAACCTCAAGCTTCATTCTCTGCAGCTTTGCATTCTTGTGCAGACTTTCATCCACAAGGAACTTTTCAACTTCCCCACTATCGTGAAGGGGCCATCAAAAGATTTCAGTGTGTCCAGCATGTCTAGTCTCTTACTCTCCTTTCTTTGAGCCATCTCTTGTTTCTCATCTGCCCTACTCTCGAATTTTGCCTTCATGAATTTACTCCAGTTGAGTTCAACCTCCCTTTTTGCTTGTGCTGCTGCCTTGAAACCTCTGAAGCTCCTGGCTCTTCTGTAAAATTATTGACCTATTGACTGCGTTCAGTGTGCCCAACTTCTTCAGTTTGTAGTCCACCTTGCCACATTGTCTCTCCATCCCAATGTTGTGCACAGGGGTGCCATCAATGTTACTAGCCTGTTCACTGACAGGGTCCATTGGGAAGGTCTCCTCATCCATCCTCTGCCTGGCCAGGACAGTCTTCAGATGGGGCAGCATGAGATCTGTCAGCTGCTTCACTTCATCCAAGTATTCGGCAGCCACGTCTGACACTGAGTTCAGGACATGTCCAGTGCCTGTCCAGCCACTATAGCATTCTTGGAAATGGGCTATCTTGACCTGCATGCAGCCCTTGTACCATGAACTGGCCTACACCTTTCTTTGTGGTGCTCTCCGATGCATGTTATCATTTTACCTTTCTCCTTCTCCTCAAGCTTAACCACAAATAGATACAGACTTTGAGCCTCAATTTGCTGCACAGCTGCCGTTATGCCAATGTGTTTTCCTAAGATATTATTTTATTTTTAATGATAGAAGGGAGGAAAAGGGGGCAAAAATCATGTCCGATTTAGTTTTTTGGGTGGGTTGGGGGGTTTATTTCATGATAGCTACCAACTTCCAATACATAATATCTCTCAAATGACCCAATGCACCATCACTGAAGTGGGCGTAATCATTTTCAAAAATGTTTATTTTTAGGCCATTTATCCCCTCCCCCTGTGTCTGTGTGAAACCTGTGCTTGTCAGTGTCTGTGTGGTATACCTAATAGTGTGTGTGCAGTATGTGCACTCTTCTGTACAGTACAGTGTGCATGTCTGTTCACAGTATACAGTATTTCTTGCATAGTGCGTGCGTGTGTGTGCGCCCACACGCGCGGGGGGTTGAGGGGCCAAGACCATGTCAGGCCCAGGGGGCCAAAATTTCTTAATCCGCCCCTGGGTGCAGTGCACCAAACTTGACGGTGGGTGGCGCCACACATCACGTGACACATGACAAACAGGATTTGGGTGATACTGCAAACTTTGGCTTCGGGGAGAGACGGTCGATACGGATTGTGAATGTAATCATTTTTGTAAGATGTTAAAATGGAAAAACAGGACAGAGTAGGAGAATATATGCATTGTTCTTTTGTTTTTAATAACAAACTTATTCGTGAGCAATTGATGTATAACTAAAACAATGTAAAATAATGGAAATATATCAACAAAATAATACAGTCATTCGCTTTGAAATAGTTTGAAAAAAATACTTGTTCTATTGAAAATACAAAAATACTACTATTGGCCAATTTTTAAATTTAATCTAATTTAATTAAATTTCCCATGTTTGTAAATAATATAACAAAGTATATTGTAGCTATAACAATGTGAACAACAATGTAGAATAATAGAAAAATACCAACAAAATAATACAGTTATTCCGTTTCAAATATTTTTAGAAAAAATAAAGACGTGCAAAAATACAACTACAGGCTCTCCTGAACCATCCGGTTTTCAAAAACTTAGTCCTCAAATTTGTAATTTGATTTGATTTTATTTTATTTTTGATTTGGTTTAATTTAATTTAATTTAAGTTCCAATGCTTTTCCCTAAATATACTGTTGCTATAACAATATGAACAACAATGTAAAAGAATGGAAAAATATCAACAAAATAATACAGTTATTCCCTTTCAAATACTGTTAGAAAAAATATTTTATCCAGTGCTTTCATGTTTTTATTTCTATTTTTATCCATGTTTCTATGTTTTATCTAGTGTTTATCTAGTGTTTTTCATGTTTTTATTTCTATTTACATTTTCTATTATATATTCCAACTTTTTATTTTTATTTTTTTACTTTTTTATTTATTTTTAAATTTTTAAATTTTATTTTATTTTTTATATATACTTTGTAGCACTTTGAGATTTTAACAAAAGTAAAGTGTGTTACAAATGTAATTCATTATTATTATTATTACATGCACAAATACTGCTATTGGTTTCCCAAAGCCATCCTGTTTTCAGAAAATGTTTTCCACATTTGTTATTTAATTTAATTTAACAAATGTATTTCAATTTTATTTATTTCAATTTTATTTTATTTTATTCATTTTTATTTTATTAAATTTTTATTTTTTTTTATTTCCAATGTTTTTGACTAATACCCCAAAATATACTGTAGCTATAACAATATGAACAACAATGGAAAAGAATGGAAAAATATCAACAACATAATACAGTTATTCTGTTTCAATTATTTTAAGAAAAAAATAGAGACATGTTAAAATACTACTATTGGCCAAAAAGCCATCCTCTTTTCAAAAAGGTATTTTCCAAATTTTTTATTTAATTAATTTTGCCATTTTGTAAGTAATACACCAACATATACTGTAGCTATACCAATATAAACAACAACGTCATAAATAGGAGAAACACAACAAAAAAAACCTCACACATATCCATGAAAATAAACGGAAGATAAAGGAAAAGTACCGAGCCAATGCGATACAGACCTTGGTATCGACGTCAACGATATTTGTATTGACCCACTCTACCAGTTGGTTGTAAAGACGAAGTGGCCTTAAAAATCACTGAAATACAAATAAAAGACCAATTAATATAAATAAATTGTATATTTCATGTGCTGTGATATCGTTTAGGGGCGTGTCTCGTCACTCTAACACCGCCCCTAATTATTCCGTATCTGCCAACTTCCAGGCCAGCTGCGTTGTTTGTATGTTTTAAATCGCCTTTAACGCCTTTTTTTCCACCTTTTCCAAATATGTCATGTTGCAATGACATCACGCCTTGCAGCGTCTTCAAGTTGAGTTGATCTTCTTTTATTCCTGTGTTTGCAGGTTGAAAGGGAGTGGGTGTTAGAGTGGACGCAAACAGGTGAGACCTGTTGATTTATTTGCAATATGAAATGTGTTTGAGTATATTTGTCATGCATTTTGTCAACAACTTTAACAAGTGACCCGAAGCGCCGTTCAAAAGTTCAACTTTCAATTTGAAATCAGATGAAACATGGCAATGTGTTGTCGTGTTTGTGACACACACACACACACACACACACACACAGACACACACACACACACACACACACAGACACACACTCACTTGCCTTGCTTCACATGACAGCGTACAGGTTTGACTGCATATTTTCTCTCTCTCAGTGGTGAAATGTGAAGCACTGTCAGCGCTGTTGTGATGAATTCTCTTTTTAATGTTGAAAAAAGTGACAAAACGAAGCTCATAAGAACATTCTTTTGTGTATCTTGGCTTTGTGTCATGTGCGTCTGCTTGCTGACAGACTTTTCTTTGCTACTTTAGTTCCCCTGCAAACATTTCTCTGTGAATCCAAGTAGTTCTACTGGCAACCAGTGCAAAAACATTATTATGATCTTTACTATTATGGTAGTAGTATTAAATAAGTGAATGAATACAAACCTGGTAGTAGTATCAAATAAATAAGTACAAACCTGGTAGTAGTATCAAATAAATAAGTACAAACCTGGTAGTAGCATAAAATAAAATACATAAATACAAACCTGATGGTAGTATAAAATAAGTGAATACAAACCTGATGGTAGTGTAAAATAAATGAATACAAACCTGATGGTAGTATAAAATAAGTGAATACAAACCTGATGGTAGTGTAAAATAAATGAATACAAACCTGATGGTAGTGTAAAATAAATGAATACAAACCTGATGGTAGTGTAAAATAAATGAATGCAAACCTGATAGTAGTGTAAAATAGAAACATAAACACAAACCTGGTAGTATCAAATAAGTGAATACAAACCTGATGGTAGTATAAAATAAATGAATACAAACCTGATGGTAGTGTAAAATAAATTAATGCAAACCTGATAGTAGTATGAAATAAATACATAAATACAAACCTGGTAGTAGTATCAAATAAATAAGTACAAACCTGGTAGTAGTATAAAATAAAATACATAAATACAAACCTGATGGTAGTATAAAATAAGTGAATACAAACCTGATGGTAGTGTAAAATAAATGAATACAAACCTGATGGTAGTGTAAAATAAATGAATACAAACCTGATGGTAGTGTAAAATAAATGAATGCAAACCTGATAGTAGTGTAAAATAGAAACATAAACACAAACCTGGTAGTATCAAATAAGTGAATACAAACCTGATGGTAGTATAAAATAAATGAATACAAACCTGATGGTAGTGTAAAATAAATTAATGCAAACCTGATAGTAGTATGAAATAAATACATAAATACAAACCTGGTAGTAGTATCAAATAAATAAGTACAAACCTGGTAGTAGTATAAAATAAAATACATAAATACAAACCTGATGGTAGTATAAAATAAGTGAATACAAACCTGATGGTAGTGTAAAATAAATGAATACAAACCTGATGGTAGTGTAAAATAAATGAATACAAACCTGATGGTAGTGTAAAATAAATGAATGCAAACCTGATAGTAGTATAAAATAGATACATAAACACAAACCTGGTAGTATCAAATAAGTGAATACAAACCTGATGGTAGTATAAAATAAATTAATACAAACCTGATGGTAGTGTAAAATAAATTAATGCAAACCTGATAGTAGTATGAAATAAATACATAAATACAAACCTGGTAGTAGTATCAAATAAATAAGTACAAACCTGGTAGTAGTATAAAATAAAATACATAAATACAAAACCTGGTGGTAGTATAAAATAAATGAATACAAACCTGATAGTAGTATAAAATAAATGAATGTAAACTTGATAGTAGTATAAAATACATAAATAAATACAAACCTGGTGGTAGTATTATAAAAACAAATAAATACACAGCTGGTTGTACTAGTACAAAATAAATATATACAGACCTGGCTGTAGTAGTATAAAATAAATAAATACACACCTGTTGGTACTAGTATAAAATAAATACATGCAAACCTGGTGGTAGTATGAAATAAATAAATACAAACCTGGTGGTAGTAGTATACAATAAATAAATACAAACCTGATGGTAGTAGTATAAAATAAATAAATAAATACAAACCTTGTGGTAGTAGTTTATTATAAATAAATGCAAACCTGGTGGTAGCAGTATAAAATAAAATAAATACAAACCTGCTCATAGTAGTATAAAACATATAAATACAAACCTGGTGGTAGTAGTATAAAATACATAAATGAATACAAACCTGGTAGTAGTATAAAATGAATACATAAATACACATTTGGTTGTAGTATAACATAAATAAATACAAACATAGTGGTAGTAGTATAAAATAAATAAATACAAACATGGCAGTAGTAGTATTAAAAAGATGAATACAAACCTAGTTGTAGTATAAAATTAATAAATGAATAGAAACCTGGTAGTAGTATAAAATACATAAATACAAACCTGGTGGTAGTATACAATAAATGAATACAAACCTGATGGTAGTGTAAAATAAATAAATAAATACAAACATGGTGGTAGTATTATAAAAACAAATACATACACAGCTGGTTGTACTGGTAAAAAATAAATATATACAAACCTGGCTGTAGTAGTATAGAATAAATAAATACACACCTGTTGGTAGTAGTATAAAATAAATAAATGCAAACCTGGTGGTAGTATAAAATAAGTAAATGCAAACCTGGTGGTAGTAGTATAAAATAAATAAATACAAACCTGATGGTAGTAATATATAAAATAAATAAATACAAACCTTGTGGTAGTAGTTTATTATAAATAAATACAAACCCGGTGGTAGTAGTATAAAATAAAATAAATACAAACCTGCTCATAGTAGTATAAAACATATAAATACAAACCTGGTGGTAGCAGTATAAAATAAATAGATGAATACACACCTGGTGGTGGTAGTAGTATAAAATACATAAATTAATACAAACCTAGTAGTAGTATAAAATGAATACATAAATACACATTTGGTTTTAGTATAACATAAATAAATACAAACATAGTGGTAGTAGTATAAAATGAATACATACAAACATGGCAGTAGTAGTATTAAAAAGATAAATACAAACCTAGTTGTAGTATAAAATTAATAAATGAATACAAACCTGGTAGTAGCATAAAAGACATAAATACAAACCTGGTTGTTGTGGTATGAAATAAGTCGAATAATACAAAGCTGATATTAGCATAACATGAATACATACTGTAAATACAAATTTGGTTGTAGAATTTAAAAAAAAAAACCAACATGGTGGTAGTAGAAATAAATACAAACCTGGTATTAATATAAAATAAATAAATACAAACATAGACTTAGACTTCCTTTGTATTGTCATTGAAATTTGAACTTTGCAGTGCAGATAAGAACAACATTTTGTTGCATTAGCTCGTTGTAGTGCAGGATAAAAGAGCAATAAGGTGCAGATATAAATAAATAGATTACTGTACAGATAAATATATTGCACTATTGTATATGCGTCCACGTTTACGGATGTATGTTATATTGTCTTTATATTCCAGCCAGTTAATCCATTTTTAGGTGGAATTGAGGGGATTATTATGATGCGTTCAAGAGTCTTACGGCCTGAGGGAAGAAGCTGTTACAGAACCTGGAGGTTCTGCTTCGGAGGCTGCGGAACCTCTTTCCAGAGTCCAGCAGAGAAAACAGTCCTTGGTGGGGGTGGGAGGAGTCTCTGCAGATTTTCTGAGCCCTGGTCAGGCAGTGGCTTTTTGCGATTTCCTGGATAGGATGAAGAGTAGTCCTGATGATCTTTTTTCCGCCGTCCTCACCACTCTCTGCAGAGACTTCCAGTCCGAGGCACTGCAGGCTCCAGTCCAGACAGAGATGCAGTTGGTCAGTAGGCTCTCTATAGTGCCTCTGTAGAATGTGCTGAGATTGGGGGGGAGGGAGCTGTGCTCTTTTCATCCGACGCAAAAAGTGCATGCGCTGCTGAGCTCTTTTTACAAGAGTGTGTAGGGACCAGGTCATATTGTCAGTTATCTGCACCCCCAGGAACTTGGTGCTGCTTACCATCTCCACTGCTGTGCCGTTGGTGAAGAGTGGAGCGTGGCTGACGTTCAGGACCAGGTTGTTGGTTCTGCACCAGTCAACCAGATGTTTCACCTCCTCCCTGTAGTCCACGTCGTCGTTGTCACGGATGAGGCCCACTACTGTTGTGTCGTCCGCATACTTCACAATGTGGTTAGTAGTGGACCTGGCGCAGCAGTCATGGGTCATCAATGTGAATAGCAGCGGACTCAGGACGCAGCCCTGGGGGGAGCCGGTGCTCAGGGAGATGGCACTGGAGGTGTTGTCGCCCACTCTCACAGACTGGGGTCTGGGGGACTGGGGTGAATGGGGTGCTGGCATTGCAGTAGTCACATAATAAATACAAACCTGGTATTAGCATAGAATAAATAAACACAAACCTGGGAGCAGTTTAGATTTGTTAATGAAAAAAGAACAATATCAAAAGACAGTTGATTTATTCTAAACATTTTTCAGCGACGGCAATATTGTCCAGTCCAGTGTGTTCCCGGCGATGTCAGGAGATCTTGTGCAGAGACTCCGCACCTTCATCACCAGTGTCAAGCACCTGGGTCACCTGGACATCACTCCGGCCGCCTTGCCGCTGCCCAGCCCGACCGTCTCCTACGCCCAAGTGCCCGACTTGTTCCAGGAACCCTACGTCCTGTCGGGCTACCGTCCCGTCCGGCAGAAGTGGCACTGTTACCTCCTCAGCCTCTTCCAGGTACACAACGAAAGTCTCAACGTGTGGACTCACTTGCTGACCGTACCCGTGTTGCTGCTCCACTGGCGGGTCCGAGCGGGCGCACTGGGGTTCAGCTTGGGAGCAGCCTCCCTGCCCCTGTTCCTGTTCCTGGTGTCCTCGCTGATGTATTTGCTCCTCAGCGCCGCGGCTCACCTGTTCCAGTCGCACTCTGAGCACGCGCACTACTTCTTCTTCTTCATGGACTACGTGGGCGTGGCCGTCTATCAGTACGGCTGTTCCCTCGGACATTACTTCTACGCGTCCCAGTCGGCGTGGAGGAGCAGCTGCCTCGGACAGCTCTTCCTGCCCGGAGCCGCTTTCTTCGGCTGGCTGTCCTGCGCCGGCTGCTGTTTCGCCAAATCCCGATACCGCCGACCGTATCCCGTGGGCAGGAAGGTGTGCCAGCTGATCCCGACCTCGCTGGCGTACGCGCTGGACATCAGCCCCGTGCTCCACCGCCTGCTCACCGCTCCCTGGGCGGAGGAGCCCTCGCTGCCCTTCCACGCGCTCCAGATCGCATGCTTCCTGCTGTGCGCCGTCTTCTTCTCCTGTCCCGTCCCGGAGCGCCTCTTCCCGGGCCGCTGTGACTTTGTGGGCCAGGGGCACCAGATCTTCCACCTGCTCCTGTCGCTGTGCACGCTGTTCCAGCTGGAGGCGCTGTTCCAGGACTACGTCAGGCGGAAGGACACGCTGGTCGAGGTGTTTGGCGAGAGGCAGCTGTGGTGGGCCTGCGCCGTCTTCCCGGTCCTGTTTCTGTCTTGCGTTTTGACTGCGCTCCTCGCCATGAGGCACAAACACAAGCAACTGCAGGCTCAGAAAGAGAAATGAACATGCACACGTATCCCTCGTGGGAGGAGCGATCGCATTTATTCAGAGTTGCATATGCATGGGCTTATAGCCAGTGTATCGGGACTTTGATTAGTATGTATTGCTAATAACCAAGGTGTCGGTATCTTTAATTATTGGCAGGAGGAGTGATCGCACTGATTATAAAGCACATTGAGGCTAAATTCAAGCTTGGGGGGTGTGGATCACAGTGCTGATGTCCGCCAAATACTTTGACTAATGGATTATTGCAGTTCTTACTATTTATAGTTGTTATTAATAACTGGAAAGAGGAGCGATCACACTGATTATAAAACACATCAACGCTAAATTCAAACCTGGTGGGTGTGGATCCCAGCACTCATGTCAAACACTTTGACAGGTGGACTTTTTCAGGTCTTGCTATTTAATGTTGTTAATAACTGGCAAGAGGAGCGATCGCACTGATTATAAAGCAGATCAAGGCTAAATTCAAACTAGGTGGGTATGTATCACAGTGCATACGTCCACCAAATACTTTGACTCGTGGGTTATTTCAGGTCTTACTATTTATCCTTGGTATAACTAGCAAGAGGAGCGATCCCACTGATTATAAAGCACATCGGGGCTAAATTCAAACTCAGTGGGTGTGGATCACAGTGCTTATGTCCCCCAAATACTTTGACTAATGGATTATTTCAGTTCTCGCTATTTATCGTTGTTATTAATAACTGGCAAGAGGAGCGATCGCACTAATTATAAAGCACATCAAGGCTAAATTCAAGCCCGTTGGGTGTGGATCACAGCACTCATGTCAGTCAAACACTTTGACAGGTGGACTTTTTCAGGTCTTGCTATTTAATGTTGTTATTAGTAACTGGCAAGAGGAGCGATCACATGGATTATAAAGCAGATCAAGGCTAAATTCAAGCTCGGTGGGTGTGGATCATAGTTATCACGTCCCCCAAATACTTCAACTAATGGATTATTTCAGTTCTCACTATTTATTGTTGTTATTAATTACTAGCAAGGGGAGCGATCACACTGATTACAAAGCACATCAAGGCTAAATTCAAGTTCGGTGGGTGTGGGTCACAGCACTCATGTCAGTCATGTCAGTCAAACAATTTGACAGGTGGACTTTTTCAGGTCTTGCTATTTATTGTTGTTATTAAAAACTGTCAAGAGGAGCGATCGCACTAATCATAAAGCACATCAAGGCTAAATTCACACTACGTGGGTATGGATCACAGTGTTCACGGCCGCCAAATACTTAAGACACATGGATTATTTTAGATGTTAGTATTTATCCTTGGTATAACTAGCAAGAGGAGCGATCGCACTGATTATAGAGCACTTTGGGGCTAAATTCAAGCTTGGTGGGTGTGGATCACAGTGCTCACGTCCGCCAAATACATTGACTAATGGATTATTGCAGTTCTTACTATTTATAGTTGTTATTAATAACTGGAAAGAGGTGGACTTTTTCAGGTCTTATTTATTGTTGTTATCCAAGGTTTTATGTCAGTGTTATCAATAACTCCTACGAGGCGCGATCGCACTGATTATAAATACCGTCTCGGCTCAGATTCACGTTTTTAAAGTCAAACTGGGTGGTTGTGGATGACAAATACTTTGACTCGTTAATTATTTCATGTATTTTCGTTTATCGTTAGTAATAACTGGCAAGAGGTCTTACTATTTATTGTTATTATCCAAGGTGTTGTGTCAGTGTTATCAATAACTGGCACGAGTAACAATCGCACTGATTAAAAATCCTGTCTCGGCTAACCACATTTTTTAAATCAGGCTAGGTGGTTGTGGATGACAAATACTTTGACTAGTGAATTACTTAATGTCTTTCTGTTTATTGTTATTATCCAACTGTAATAATAATTGGCAGGAGGAGCAATCACACTGATTATAAAGCATGTTGAGGCATGAATCAAGAACAATTGGTGTGGATCACAATGATCACATCTGTCAAATACCTAAATGGATTATTTCACTTCTTTCTATTTATTCTTGTTATCCAAGAGCAGCGATCGCACTGATTATAAAGCTAGCCAAGGCTCAGACCCACCTATAAAAACAAGCTGGGTGGGTGTAGATCGCAGCATTCCAGTTAGTCAAACTGGTTGTGGATTATTTCAGATCTTTCTATTTGTTATTATCCAAGGTAATGGTAATAATAATAACTATCAGGAGGAGCGATTGCACTGTTTATAAAGCACATAAAGGCTAAAATCAAGCCGGGTGGGATCACAGCACTCGTGTCGGTCAAACACTTTGAATAATAGGTTTTTCTATTGTTGTTATCCAATGTGTCAGTATTATTGATAACCAGCAAGAGGAGGAGCAATCACACTGATCATAAAGCTTGCCAAGGCTCAGACCCACCTTTTTAAAATCAAGCTTGGTAGGTGTGGATTGCAAACACTTTGACGTCTGAATTATTTCAGGTCTTTCTATTTGTTGCTATTATCCAACGGTAATATTAACTGTACCTGTCAAGTGGAGCGATCGCACTGAATATAAAGCATGTGGAGGCTAAGACCGAGCTGGATTGGTGAGGATCGCGGTGCTAACACCAAACACTTTGAATAATGGATTATTTAAGGTCTTGCTATTTATCGTTGTTATCCAAGGTTTCTGTGTTATTAATAACTGACAAGAGGAGCAATTGCACTGATTATAAAGTTTGTTGAGGCTCGCAGCTACCCATAAAATTAAGCTGGGTGGGTGTGGATAACAGTGCTAATGCCGGTCAAACACTGACTGGTGGATTCTTTCAGGTTTTTCTATTTATTGTTGTTATCCAAGAGGAATGATCGCACTGATTATAAAGCTAGTCCAGGCTCAGACCAACCTTTTTAAAATCAAGTGGTAGTGGATCGCAAACACTTTGAATAGTGAATTATTTCAGGTCTTTCTATTTATTGCTATTATCCAACGTAACAGTAATTTTAATAACTGTCAGGAGGAGCAATCGCACTGATTAAGTATGTCAAGGCTAAAATCAAGCTATGTGGGTGTAGCTAGCAGTGCTCACTCACACCAGTCATATCCTTTGAATAATGGATTATTCTAGGTATTTCTATATATTGTTGTTATCCAAGGTGTTATTGATGACTGGCGAGAGGAGCGATTGCACTGATTATAAAAATAGCCAAGGCTCAAACCCATTTGTTTTAAAATAAGCTGTTTGGGTGTAGATCGCAAACACTTCAACTAGTAAATTATTTAAGGTCTTTCTGTTTGTTGCTATTATCCAACTGTCAATATTAACTGTTAACTTTACCTGACAAGAGGAGCGATCACACTGATTACAGAAGCATGTGGAGGATAAAACCAAGCTGGCTTGGTGTGGATTGCAGTACTAACACCAAATACTTTGACTGATGGATTATCTCAGGTCTTGCTATTTATTGTTGTTATCCAAGGTTTCTGTGTTATTACTAACTGGCAAGAGGAGTGATTGCACTGATTATAAAGCTTGTCGAGGCTCAGAGTCACCTATAAAATTAAACTTTGTGGGTTTGGATCACAGTGCTAATGCAGGTCAAACACAGACTGGTGGATTCTTTTAGGTTTTTCTATTTATTGCTAATATCCAAGGTGGGATTAATAACTGTCAGGGGGAGCAATCGCACCGATTATAAAGTATGTTGAGTCTGAGCTCAAGCTGGGTGCGAGTGAATCACAATGCTAATGCAGGTCAAACACTGACTGGTGGATTATTTCAGGTCTTTCCATTTATGGTTATTATCCAAGGTGTTATTAATGACTGTTAGGAGGAGCGATCGCACTGATTATAAAGCACGTCAAGGCTAAAATCAAACTGGGTGGGAGTGGATTACAGCGCTAATGCCGGTCAAACACTGACTGGTGGATTCTTTCAGGTCTTTCCGTTCATGGCTTTTATCCAAGGTGTTATTAATAACCGCCAGGAGGAGCGATTGCGACTGTTCAAGTATGTTTGTGCTGAAATAATAAAATTAATTGCACAAGTTGACGTCAATTGTGGTTCATTCATAATTCATAATTTCTCAGTTCACTGGTGAAAGTACCCGTGTAGGAAGATGGGGGGGGAAATGTTCACTTTGCAGTCCTACTGAGACATGAACGCACTGTAGGACACAAGCAGACGACTTGGTTGACTTGTTAAAAACACAATCTGGGACACATGTTGAGTTTTTAGATTTAGGAAATATTTTTAAGTAGGAAATTGTGGAATTTCAAACAGTTTCAGGGTCGCACTGTTTCCACTCACAAACACGGAGGTTGTCACTCAATGGTTCTTTATTTAGTGGTATGTTCTTTCTAAAGAAAGTTACTAGCATGAGTAGTATAAGACCTCACTTGCTTAGGCGGGTTTGTTGTTATTTCTGTTCAAGCACTCTTGTTTTCTTGTCCCACTTCCTTTTAGTCTTTTCCTGCCTCTCTCACCGGTCCCTGATTGTGTCTGTCGCTACAGGTGCACAAGTTCCGAAAATTCCCTGATTACCCAGAATTTCCGGGAATTTCCCTCCATCGACAATGAACGGGCAATATACAAACCTCTCCATATCCCACATTTCCCATTCGATTTGAACCGTTCCAACATCCACACCCTCCACTCACCCTGCACATTCAAACACTCCAGTTCAACTCACCCATGGGTTCGGCGGCTTGTGCACATAGGGCATTCACACGCAATTTCGACCGGAATTGCAAATTCTTTTTTTTATTTTTTTATTTTTTCATTTTATTTGTATTGACATCCAGCATCAGACATTCCTATCCATTACATCATATTCACATATTTATTGTCTGCCCTAAATGGCAAAATATTTTTGTTTATATCCCCCCCCCAAAAAAAGAAAGGAACAACAAAAAAAACAAAGTCATATCTACAAATACATCGATTAAATAAACTAAGAAAAAAATAAAATAAAATAAAAATACATACATATACACATATAGGGAGTAATCCCTTTTTTTTTTTTTTTTTTGCAGTACAATCACTAATTCGAAAAATTAAAGTCAGGTTTATGGGGCGTGACATAGTTGACCCAATTTTCCCAGTATGAAGTAAATTTCTCCAATTCATAATTAATAAAGGCAGTTATCTTCTCCATTTTATATATGTCCATTGTTGTTTCCACCCATTGCTTCAAAGTTGGGCTCTCCTGGGATATCCATTTCCTAGTAATGGTCTTTTTACAAGCCACCAGTAGGATATTCATTAAGTGTTTATCTTTCTTCAGCCAGTCCTGAGGTACATGTCCAAAAAACAAAGTTTTACTTTCGAGGGGTATTTTCACGTTTGAAAATATCCTGTAGAGCTTGGTGTATCTCTTTCCAATAGTCCTTTATGGTGGAGCAGTCCCAGAAAACATGGTAGTGATTTGCATTTGAATCCAGCAAACAGGGGAGTTGTTATCATAGTGAGACTTCTGAGAAGGTGTAATAAAAAATCTGATCAGATTTTTCCAGCCAAACTCCCTCCACTTGGGTGAGCTGGTACAAGTCCATTGATATTTCCATATTATTGTCCATTCTTCCTCAGATATAGTTATCCCTCCTTCCTTCTCCCATTTTGTTTTAATATATAAGGTTGAATATGATTTCATATTCAACAGACCCTTATACAAGCATGAAACAGTTCTATCAATAATTGCAAATTCTAGTTATTTTATTATTTGAATACTTATTTACTTATTTGTCGGTGTTACGGTCACTGTGTACTTGTATACGCATGTACAGTATATGTATATATCTTAGGGTTGTCAAAATTAACAAGTTAACTCATGCGATTAATCACAAAAAATGATCACATTAATCATGAACACACTTAGACTAATCATGCAATTTATCTTAAATGTACAAACTCTTTTACCTTAACCCAGGGGTGTCCAAAGTGCGGCCCGGGTACCATTTATGGCAGTGGTCCCCAACCTTTTTGTAACTGCGGACCGGTTAACGCTTCAAAATTTGTCCCACGGACCGGGGGGGGGGATGGTATTTTATTTTATTTTATTTATTTTTTTTGGTCATAAAAAAATACAATCATGTGTGCTTGCGGACTGTATCCCTGCAGACTGTATTGATCTATATTGATATATAATGTAGGAACCAGAAATATTAGGGGGCGCCACGCCAGTGCCACAAATGTTGGAGAAAAAAAAAAAAAGTTGGTACTATTATTTCTAAATGCAAAAAATAATCCCACTATAATTAAAATGCAAAGTAAAGCCTATTTAATAGAAATATTATTTGTTACAACATTACGCCCCCCCCCCCCTCCCCCCGCACGGTGCGCCCCCTCCCTTCCCGTATCATGACTCTTTTTGGACGTCACCACAAATGTCAAAACGGCCAAAACTGTCAGGTGCCCAGGGAAGAAAAAATAGAAAAGAAGAGGAGGAGAAACGAGAAAAAGACAGAGGTAGCAGGTATACGAGTAACGTAAAAGCCTACCTGGCTTTTTAGCATTAAGATAATGTTACATGATTCGGCAATTGCTAATCAATAAATAGCTAGTTCTGTTTTAACGTCGGGTTAATATTGTGGAGGGGGCTAAATTGTTATGGAAAATAATAATGTAACGTTAGGTAATTACAGTACTCCCACCTTACATTCCTCAGGGACATTTGTTTTAGATCTTTTAAGCAGGTGTTTTTTGTTTACATTGTTATTGCCTTCTGGTTAGCTAATGTTTGCCCTGCAGGTAATAGTCACTTTTCCACCCCTTTATATATTAGGTGTAGTTGTAAGCCTAGTTGTTAAAGTGCACATCATTAATGTTAATTAAGCAATATCACATGAGAGGGAATGCTGTTTTTTAATTTGAGCACTGCTGTGATTCGGTTAAAGATAATCATAACAACATTCTCATATAATATGTTAATTTGCTTTCTTTAAGTAAAAAAAAGGTCAAAGACAAAGCTATTCGGTTTCTTGTGAGTATATACACTTCACTGCCGATGTGGGGGGGGGGCGCCACCTAAAATCTTGCCTAGGGCGCCAGATTGGTTAGGGCCAGGCCTGCTCACAACCGTAGACCACGTGTCACCACACCAGCCCGGGACCTCCACATCCAGCTCCATGACCGTCCGAGACCAGCCACCCGGACAGCTGCTGCAACAATTGGTTTGCATAACCAAATAATGTTCTGCACAAACTGTGAGAAACACAGAGATACCGTGACGAGATCCTGAGGCCTATTGTTGTGCCCTTCACCCGAGACCCCCTCACCAGAAGTTGCAGCATGACAAAGCACGGCCCCATGTTGCAAGGATCTGTACACCAATCCCGGAAGCTGAAAACACGCCAGTTTTTGCATGGCCAGCATACTCAGCGGACATGTCACCCTTTGAACACGCTTGGCATGCTGTGGATCGGCGTATACGACAGCGTGTTCCACTTCCTGCCAACATCCAGCAACTTGGCACCGCCGCCGAAGAGGAGTGAAGCAATATTCCACAATCAACAACCTGATCAACTCTATGCCAAGGAGATGTGTTGCACTGCCTGAGACAAATGGTGCTCACACCCGATACTGACTGCTTCCCCCACCCCCCAGACCCGATAAAGAAAAACTTCACATTTCAGAGTGGCCTTTTATTGTGGGTAGCCTAAGGCACACCTGTGCAATAATCATGCTGTTTAATCAACATCTTGATATGCCACACCTGTGAGGTGGGATGGATGATCTCGGCAAAGAAGAAATGCTCACTAACACAGATTTAGACAGATTTGTCAACAATATTTGAGAGGAATAGGTCTTTTGTGTATATAGTCAAAGTTTTAGATCTTCCGTAACATCCTCCTTAAAGTTTTGTAATCAATCAAGTAGCTAAAATGTGCCAAAGAGAGTGTTTATCATTTTACCCATCGTGCATTGTAATGGATTTAAATGGGTGTCATTTTGATGTTTTTATGATGGTTGGTCGTTTTCATCCACAAAGTTCAGCAAGCAGGTTGTGTGATGTGTTAGCATTGTGTTGAATTGTTGTTAGTTCTTTTCGGAAGGTCATTTGGGTCCAATCATAAAAGTAAATTCTGCGCTGCGTTCACTACAAAGCACTTGTTGACTTGGAAACACCCCTCTGAAGACGCTGGCGGGCCGCACTTGGCCCGCGGGCCCGTAGTTTGGACCACCCCCTGGTATGTAAATGATGAAACAATTTGAAATGTGGACTCGTCAGACCACAGAACACTTTTACACTTTGCACCAGTCCGTCTTTGATGAGCTCGGGCCCAGCGAAGCCGGCGGCGTTTCCGGGTGTTGTTGATAAATGGCTTTGGCTTTGCATAGTAGAGTTTTAACCTGCACTTACAGATGTAGCGACCAACTGTAGTTACTGACAGTGGTTTTCTGAAGTGTTCCTGAGCCCATGTGGTGATATCCTTTACACACTGATGTCGGTTTTTGATGCAGTACCGCCTGAGGGATCGAAGGTTTCAGGCAGTGATTTCTCCAGATTCTCTGAACCGTTTGATGATATTACGGACCGTAGATGGTGAAATCCCTAAATTCCTTGCAATAGCTCACTAAGAAATGTTGTTCTTAAACTGTTCGACTGTTTGCTCACGCATTTATTCACACAAAGTGGTGACCCTCGCCCCATCCTTGTTTGTGAATGACTGAGCAAATCCTCCACACGACACCTCCGCTCCGGACAGGCTAACCTCCTCCAACCTCCGAGGACAAAGCTACGAACTATGGGAGACGGGGCTTTCTGCTCCGCCGCTCCCAGTCTGTGGAATGCTCTCCCTGACCACCTGAGGGCACCATAGACTGTGGATGATTTTAAAAAAGGCTTAAAAAAACTTCTTTTAAAAAAAAAGCCTTTTTATAGATATATGCATACTAGTTCTAGCTATTAGGCTGTTCTAGTTTAATTTTTTTATTTTTTATTAATTATTTTTATTTATTTTTTCAATACACTGTAGCACTTTGAGGTTGTTTGCTCAATGTAAAGTGCTTTCTACAAATAAAATATATTATTATTATTGTTATTATTATTATTTAATGGAAGCTGCTTTTATACCCAATCATGGCACCCACCTGTTCCCAATTAGCCTGTTCACCTGTGGGATGCTCCAAATAAGTGTTTGATGAGCATTCCTCAACCTTCTCAGTCTTTTTTGCCACTTGTGCCAGCTTTTTTGAATAAAAAAAATAACAATTTTTTCCAGTTGGAACATTAAGTATCTTGTATTTGCAGTCTATTCAATTGAATATAGGTTGAAAAGTATTTGCAAATCATTGTATTCTGTTTTTATTCATCATTTACACAACATGCCAACTTCACTGGTTTTGTACAACATAGCTGTTGTTTTCTGTAGTTGGAAGTTCACTACAAAGAACTATTAATGGTCATGATTGATTTGGAAACACCCCGCGGGCCTGATCCCTTATTAAAGTCATCAATCAATGTTTATTTGTATAGCCCTAAATCACAAGTGTCTCAAAGGGCTGCACAAGCCACAACGACATCCTCGGTACAGAGCCCACATAAGGGCAAGGAAAAACTCACCCCAGTGGGACGTCAAAGTCATGACGTCTGAAGACGCTGGTGGGCCGCACTTGGCCAGCGGGTTGTAGTTTGGACCACCCCTGGTATGTAAATGATCATGACAAGAGAGCTGGATGGGTTTTTTATGAGTAAGGGGAGAAAGTGAAACCTTTCACTTCTTCCTACTACTTTTTAGACATGAAAAACTTAAAACTTTCATTGTCAGTGGAGGGAAATTCCTGGAATCAATTCCGACTACAATTCAGCTGCTGTAGATGACATAAGAAGTCGTATACGCAGCTGCCAATACACAAGTATTATTACTACCTGGCCACACCTAAAAGCTGCATGGGTGTGTCCGTACACACGACAAGCTCATTATCTCGCCGTGAGATGTTTCACTACGGATTCTCTGCGCCGTGCTGAAGCGTCATGACTCATGAGTAACCTCTGATTTATTTAGTAATTATTTTTTTAAATGGCGTGTACGTGCGTATGGGACGCTACTACAGCATGAAGTACAAAAAGAGGCACATTTCACAGTCATTTAACCGAAAACCAGTGAAGTTGGCACGTTGTGTATTTCTAAATGAAAACAGAATACAATAATTTGCTAATCCTTTTCAACTTATATTCAATGGAATAGACTGCAAAGACAAGATATTTAAAG
>NC_084753.1:30773779-30792289 GCF_033978785.1 Entelurus aequoreus | reverse complement strand
TATATATATATATATATACACAGTATATATATATATATATATATATATATATATATATATATATATATATATAGTATATATATATATATATATATATATATATATATATATATATATATATAGTATATATATATATATATATATATATATATATAGTATATATATATATATATATACAGTATATATATATATATATATATATATATATATATATATATATATATATATATATATATATATATATATATATATATATATATATATATATATATATATCAGCTTTATGACACCAAAACACTTCCAAAGTTTGTGAGAAAATAGATATGATCAAAACAGTATCAATCTCACAGAGATTCCCGAGCCATTTTGGGAGATAATGAGCAAGCCAGTCACGAGATCCGTGATGTAGAGGAGGGACCACAGATCCCTTCCCCATCAACAACAATGCAAATCAAGCAGACTTTGGGAGAGGCAACAATGATTACTTTGGGAACAATTATGATCCAGGACCTTATATTTTTGAGCCCGAACACTAAGAGGATGAACAATAAGTTTTAGAAGCCGAGTGCTAAACGGATGTAGTTTTATTGTGACACTATAGCATTAGCAGCATTGCTAGTTGCTAAACATACAACCTAACCATAATAAACCATAATTAAAGCTGCAAGCAGTGATGGACGGGACCGACTTCGAGGGCTCATAAAATCCAAACCGGAGCAGTAATTAAAACTCTTTCATCAACTTTTAATCAGAAGGGTTCAATCTCTCTCCTGTGCTAATTTGAAGCCGACACGACAAACCCGCTCAGAGGAGATAATGTTTGAAAAAAGGTGACTGTTTTTACTCAACTTTTGTTTTGAAGGGGGAATTGCAAACTTCCTGTTGATTATTGCTGGTGGTTGTCAGTGTATGAAATCTAGGTCTAGGTGAGACCTACATAGAGGTTTTTGTTTCATGTCTCTACGACATTCCTACTGGGAGTTAGAGGCAGTTTTGTCTGTGTTTTCTTCCTAGGGGGCGCTAGAGCGCAATTTTGAGTTTTGGGGTTTGGTTTTTTGATTAGATCGCAATTTTCGCCAGTCCTGATGTTTTGAAGCATGTTAAGGGGGTCAAATTACAGCTCAAAGAGGCGGCGGTATAATAATAAAACGCTAGAAATACAATAGGGTCCTCTGTCCCAAAGGGACTCTGTCCCTAATAAAACAAACACTTACTGTAATATTTCCACTCCCTCTGGGATGCCGACCGACGGGACGCTCACATATTTCTGTTTAGATGAAGAATCACAATCCTCACAAAGGATTAAAATAAAGTTGCCGCAACTAGCGTCTTTTTGGCCATCTCAGTTTTATTGAGTCTACATGTGCTTTGTGGATTTGGAGAAGGCATTAGACCGTGTCTCCCGGGAAGTCCTGTGGGATGTGCTCAGAGAGTATGGGGTATCAGACTGCCTGATTGTGGCGGTCCGCTCCCCGTATGATCGGTGTCAGAGCGTGGTCCGCATTGCCGGCAGTAAGTCGGACCCGTTTCCGGTGAGGGTTGGACTCTGCTGGAGCTGCCCTTTGTCACCGATTCTGTTTACAACTTTTAAGGACAGAATTTCTAGGCGCAGTCAGGGCGTTGAGGGGATCCGGTTTGGTTTTGCAGATGATGTGGTCCTGATGGCTTCATCTGGCCAGGATCTTCAGCTCTCACCGGACAGGTTCGCGGCCGAGTGTGAAGCGACCGGGGGTGGGAATCAGCACCTCCAAGTCCGAGTCTCGACAAGAAAAGGGTAGAGTGCCGTATCTGCTGCTATCACGTTGGCTACGCAGCTAGGTTAGCTTCTGTTTTTTTTTAGCTTCGCCAAGCGGAATATTATTAATCGTGTATTTACATGTTCATGGTTTAATAGTATTATTGATCTTCTGTCTATCCATCCAGTCAGGTTTTTTTAAAAATTTAGCTTCTATCTGCATTTGAGACTGCTGCTATCACGTTGGCTACGTAGCTAGGTTAGCTTCTATTTTTTTTTAGCTTCGCAAAGCTGAATTATTAATCGTGTATTTACATGTGCAGTCACTGTGAATGTCCATTTCGCGTTCTCGACTCTCATTTTCAAGAGGATATAGTATCTGAGATGGTTTAAAATACAAATCTGTGATCCACAATAGAAAAAGGAGAGAGTGTGGAATCCAATGAGCCAGCTTGTACCTAAGTTACGGTCAGAGCGAAAAAAGATACGTCCATCACTGCCTCTCAAGTCCTTCACTGTAACGTTCCTCATCTACGAATCTTTCATCCTCGCTCAAATTCATGGGGTAATCGTCACTTTCTCGGTCCGAATCTCTCTCGCTCCATTGTAAACAACGGGGAATTGTGAGCAGCACTACCGCTTGTGACGTCACGCTACTTCCGGTACAGGCAAGGCTTTTTTTATCAGCGAGCAAAAGTTGCGAACTTTATCGTCGATTTTCTCTACTAAATCCTTTCAGCAAAAATATGGCAATATCGCGAAATGATCAAGTATGACACATAGAATGGATCTGCCGTTTAAATAAAAAAAATTCATTTCAGTAGGCCTTTAAACTACCTTGAATGGTAGCTAATACTTGAACCTTATGAATAATACCTGCTGCTACTCTGATGTCCGTAAGTGAAGTTTTATGAATGAAGGAATGTCATTGCACCATTCAAATACCTTTGCGACACACTCCTTGGAATGTGTGTGTGCTGCAGGTGTCACCAGGTGGCTCCTCCTCCGTGACACCAAGGACAAGAATCCTACCTTCAAGTACCTGCCCGTCATTCCAAAGCAGCTTTAGGTGAGTGACGGTCGGCAGTTGGTGACACACAAGAAGTGAGAAGCACACACGGTAAGTTTCATGGTTTTCTGATGAATGTAGTCCTCGTGTGTGCCTACCAAGACCTAAATGTAGTCCTTGTGTGTGCCTAGCAAGACCTAAATGTAGTCCTCGTGTGAGCCTACCAGGACCTCACTGTTGGCTTTGGAAGGTCATGTGATCTTTAAACTCAACAAGGTTGATGCTGATCCACCTGTTGCTTCTCTATTGTCATTTGAAAGTACATTGATTGTAAAGTACCATTAAGTACATTGATTGTAAAGTACCATTAAGTACATTGATTGTAAAGTACCATTGAGGATATTGCTTAAGTACATTGATTGTAAAGTACCATTAACTACATTGATTGTTAAGTACCATTGAGTATATTGCTTAAGAGCATTGATTTTAAAGTACCATTAAGTACATTGATTGTAAAGTACCATTAAGTACATTGATTTTAAAGTACCATTGAGTACATTGCTTAAGTACATTGATTGTAACATACCATTAACTACATTGATTTTAAAGTACCATTAAGTACATTACTTGTAAAGTACCATTGAGTACATTGATTGAAAAGTACCATTGAGTACATTGATTTTAAAGTACCATTGAGTACATTGATTACAAAGTACCATTGACTAGATTGATTAAGTACATTGATTGAAAAGTACTATTGAGTACATTGATTTTAAAGTACAATTGAGTACATTGATTACAAAGTACCATTGAGTACATTGATTTTAAAGTACCATTGAGTACATTGATTTTAAAGTACCATTGAGTACATTGATTTTAAAGTACCATTGACTAGATTGATTAAGTACATTAATTGTAAAGTACCGATGAGTTAATTGATTTTAAAGTACCATTGAGTACACTAATTGTAAAGTACCATTAAGTACATTAATTTTGAAGTACCATTAAGTACATTGATTTTAAAGTACCATTAAGTACACTGATTTTAAAGAACCATTAAGTACACTGATTTTAAAGTACCATTCAGTACATTGATCGTAAAGTACCATTGAGTACATTGATTTTAAAGTACCATTGAGTACATTGATTTTAAAGTACAAATTAGTATATTGATTGTAAAGTACCATTGAGTACATTGATTTTAAAGTACCATTGAGTACATTGATTTTAAAATACCATTGAGTACATTGATTAAGTACATTGATTTTGAAGTACCATGGAGTACATTGATTGTAAAGTACCATTGAGTACATTGATTAAGTACATTGATTTTAAATTACCATGGAGTACATTGATTTTAAATTACCATGGAGTACATTGATTGTAAAGTACCATTGAGTACATTGATTAAGTACATTGATTTTAAATTACCATGGAGTACATTGATTTTAAATTACCATTGAGTACATTGATTTTAAAGTACCATTGAGTACATTGATTAAGTACATTGATTTCAAAGTACCATGGAGTACATTGATTTTAAAGTACCATGGAGTACATTGATAGTAAAGTACCATTGAGTACATTGATTTCAAAGTACCATGGAGTACATTGATAGTAAAGTACCATTGAGTACATTGATTTCAAAGTACCATGGAGTACATTGATTTTAAAGTACCATGGAGTATATTGATTGTAAAGTACCATTGAGTACATTGATTAAGTACATTGATTTCAAAGTACCATTGAGTACATTGATTTTAAAGTACCATTGAGTACATTGATTAAGTACATTGATTTCAAAGTACCATGGAGTACATTGATTGAAAAGTACCATCAAGTACACGGATTAAAAAGTACCACTGAGTACATTGATTTTAAAGTACCACTGAGTCCACCTTTCCTCCTCTATTTTTCCCAAATAAGAATTGATAAGTGACTCAATAAAGAACCGAATCAAAAGTGGAACTGGATCAATCTTGTCAACTGCCATCCCTGTGACTCATGTTTACGTCATCATCCTTTTTGCTCTTCCCTAATTCACCACTGCGGTATTACTTAATGGCCTTGTACCTACCAGTTATTGAAGTACTTAGTAGTATTTGTTGTTTGTGTGTGTTCAACATGACAGCAGCGTCACAATGGCTCCCATCACAGTGGCGGACATGTTGTCTTCTCTTTCGTCTGCTGAGGCGGCCATCGTCTCCTTAGTCGTCTTCCTCATCCTCAGCATCAGTCTGGTGGCTCTTTGCAACGACTGTAGGCGGTGAGTCTCCCGTCTCTCACGTCACACACGAACGGGCTCTTCCAGCGCCACCAAACTCAGACTTGTTAGACTTGATGGGTGGTTTCTGTCTTAGGGTGTTGCCTGCTTGGAGAGTATGCCAGTGACTTAGCATCTTTGAAGGATTAACCAACAGTCTCCATTATTTACAGACAAAATTTGAGCACAAGCCCCTTATTAAACTTAAAAAAAAGACACACTTTGTCACGTATTACCCTAAGAATCAAAACTAGTACGCCAAAATGTCTCAGTTTAGCTAGCTAGCTAGCTAGCTTAATCCTTTTAACTTCTGCTGCTTGGACTCCAAATGTGACTTTTTAAAGGTAGTGAAATGTTGTCTTTAAAGCAACAACATAGAAATGACAAATATTTGCTAAAGTGTAAATGTTAAACATTTTCAAATTTATAAATAACACGCATGCTAGTTAGCATTTTTAAAGGCTTCACCAACAGTCCCTTGACAACTCAAATATTTACAAACAAAATTTGAGCACAAGCCCCTTATTAAACAAAAAAAATACACTCTTTGTCAAGTATTACCCTAAGAATCAAAACTAGTACACCAAAACGTCTCAGTTTAGCTAGCTAGCGTAATCCTTCTAACTTCTGCTGCTTGGACTCCAAATGTGACTTTTTAAAGGTAGTGAAATGTTGTTTTTAAAACAACAACATAGAAATGACAAATACTTGCTAAAGTTTAAATGGTAAACATTTTAAAATTGATAAATAACACGCATGCTAGTTAGCATTTTTGAAGGCTTAACCAACAGTCCCTTGACAACTCAATTATTTACAAACAAAATTGGAGCACAAGCCCCTTATTAAACTAAAAAATTACACTCTTTGTCAAGTATTAACCTAAGAATCAAAACTAGTCCGCCAAAACGTCTTAGTTTAGCTAGCGTAATCTTTCTAACTTCTGCTGCTTGGACTCCAAATGTGACTTTTTAAAGGTAGTGAAATGTTGTCTTTAAAGCAACCACATAGAAATGACAAATATTTGCTAAAGTGTAAATGTTAAACATTTTCAAATTTATAAATAACACGCATGCTAGTTAGCATTTTTAAAGGCTTCACCAACAGTCCCTTGACAACTCAAATATTTACAAACAAAATTTGAGCACAAGCCCCTTATTAAACAAAAAAAATACACTCTTTGTCAAGTATTACCCTAAGAATCAAAACTAGTACACCAAAACGTCTCAGTTTAGCTAGCTAGCGTAATCCTTCTAACTTCTGCTGCTTGGACTCCAAATGTGACTTTTTAAAGGTAGTGAAATGTTGTTTTTAAAACAACAACATAGAAATGACAAATACTTGCTAAAGTTTAAATGGTAAACATTTTAAAATTTATAAATAACAGGCATGCTAGTTAGCATTTTTGAAGGCTTAACCAACAGTCCCTTGACAACTCAATTATTTACAAACAAAATTGGAGCACAAGCCCCTTATTAAACTAAAAAATTACACTCTTTGTCAAGTATTAACCTAAGAATCAAAACTAGTCCGCCAAAACGTCTTAGTTTAGCTAGCGTAACCTTTCTAACTTCTGCTGCTTGGACTCCAAATGGGACTTTTTAACGGTAGTGAAATGTTGTCTTTAAAGCAACAACATAGAAATGACAAATATTTGCTAAAGTGTAAATGTTAAACATTTTCAAATTTATAAATAACACGCATGCTAGTTAGCATTTTTAAAGGCTTCACCAACAGTCCCTTGACAACTCAAATATTTACAAACAAAATTTGAACACAAGCCCCTTATTAAACAAAAAAAATACACTCTTTGTCAAGTATTACCCTAAGAATCGAAACTAGTACGCCAAAACGTCTCAGTTTAGCTAGCTAGCTAGCTAGCGTAATCCTTCTAACTTCTGCTGCTTGGACTCCAAATGTGACTTTTTAAAGGTAGTGAAATGTTGTTTTTAAAACAACAACATAGAAATGACAAATACTTGCTAAAGTGTAAATGTTAAACATTTTCAAATTTATAAATAACACGCATGCTAGTTAGCATTTTTAAAGGCTTCACCAACAGTCCCTTGACAACTCAAATATTTACAAACAAAATTTGAGCACAAGCCCCTTATTAAACCAAAAAAATACACTCTTTGTCAAGTATTACCCTAAGAATCAAAACTAGTACGCCAAAACGTCTCAGTTTAGCTAGCTAGCGTAATCCTTCTAACTTCTGCTGCTTGGACTCCAAATGTGACTTTTTAAAGGTAGTGAAATGTTGTTTTTAAAACAACAACATAGAAATGACAAATACTTGCTAAAGTTTAAATGGTAAACATTTTAAAATTTATAAATAACACGCATGCTAGTTAGCATTTTTGAAGGCTTAACCAACAGTCCCTTGACAACTCAATTATTTACAAACAAAATTTGAGCACAAGCCCCTTATTAAACTAAAAAATTACACTCTTTGTCAAGTATTAACCTAAGAATCAAAACTAGTCCGCCAAAACGTCTTAGTTTAGCTAGCGTAATCTTTCTAACTTCTGCTGCTTGGACTCCAAATGGGACTTTTTAACGGTAGTGAAATGTTGTCTTTAAAGCAACAACATAGAAATGACAAATATTTGCTAAAGTGTAAATGTTAAACATTTTCAAATTTATAAATAACACGCATGCTAGTTAGCATTTTTAAAGGCTTCACCAACAGTCCCTTGACAACTCAAATATTTACAAACAAAATTTGAGCACAAGCCCCTTATTAAACAAAAAAAATACACTCTTTGTCAAGTATTACCCTAAGAATCGAAACTAGTACGCCAAAACGTCTCAGTTTAGCTAGCTAGCTAGCTAGCGTAATCCTTCTAACTTCTGCTGCTTGGACTCCAAATGTGACTTTTTAAAGGTAGTGAAATGTGGTTTTTAAAACAACAACATAGAAATGACAAATACTTGCTAAAGTTTAAATGGTAAACATTTTAAAATTTAAAAAATAACACGCATGCTAGTTAGCATTTTTGAAGGCTTAACCAACAGTCCCTTGACAACTCAATTATTTACAAACAAAATTTGAGCACAAGCCCCTTATTAAACTAAAAAATTACACTCTTTGTCAAGTATTAACCTAAGAATCAAAACTAGTCCGCCAAAACGTCTTAGTTTAGCTAGCGTAATCTTTCTAACTTCTGCTGCTTGGACTCCAAATGGGACTTTTTAACGGTAGTGAAATGTTGTCTTTAAAGCAACAACATAGAAATGACAAATATTTGCTAAAGTGTAAATGTTAAACATTTTCAAATTTATAAATAACACGCATGCTAGTTAGCATTTTTAAAGGCTTCACCAACAGTCCCTTGACAACTCAAATATTTACAAACAAAATTTGAGCACAAGCCCCTTATTAAACAAAAAAAATACACTCTTTGTCAAGTATTACCCTAAGAATCGAAACTAGTACGCCAAAACGTCTCAGTTTAGCTAGCTAGCTAGCTAGCGTAATCCTTCTAACTTCTGCTGCTTGGACTCCAAATGTGACTTTTTAAAGGTAGTGAAATGTGGTTTTTAAAACAACAACATAGAAATGACAAATACTTGCTAAAGTTTAAATGGTAAACATTTTAAAATTTATAAATAACACGCATGCTAGTTAGCATTTTTGAAGGCTTAACCAACAGTCCCTTGACAACTCAATTATTTACAAACAAAATTTGAGCACAAGCCCCTTATTAAACTAAAAAATTACACTCTTTGTCAAGTATTAACCTAAGAATCAAAACTAGTCCGCCAAAACGTCTCAGTTTAGCTAGCGTAATCTTTCTAACTTCTGCTGCTTGGACTCCAAATGTGACTTTTTAAAGGTAGTGAAATGTTGTCTTTAAAGCAACAACATAGAAATGACAAATATTTGCTAAAGTGGAAATGTTAAACATTTTCAAATTTATAAATAACACGCATGCTAGTTAGCATTTTTAAAGGCTTCACCAACAGTCCCTTGACAACTCAATTATTTACAAACAAAATTTGAGCACAAGCCCCTTATTAAACTAAAAAATTACACTCTTTGTCAAGTATTAACCTAAGAATCAAAACTAGTCCGCCAAAACGTCTCAGTTTAGCTAGCGTAATCTTTCTAACTTCTGCTGCTTGGACTCCAAATGTGACTTTTTAAAGGTAGTGAAATGTTGTTTTTAAAACAACAACATAGAAATGACAAATACTTGCTAAAGTTTAAATGGTAAACATTTTAACATTTATAAATAAAACTCATGCTAGTTAGCATTTTTGAAGGCTTAACCAACAGTCCCTTGACAACTCAATTATTTACAAACAAAATTTGAGCACAAGCCCCTTATTAAACTAAAAAATTACACTCTTTGTCAAGTATTAACCTAAGAATTGTCACGACTTTGTCCTTGGCGTGGATTGTTTTCCCGAGGTGCAAAGCAACTTGACTGGACACGACGTGCAGGTGAGGACATGTTTAATATTTAAACTCAAAAGGCTCAAAAGGGTATAAACAAAAGGCGCTCACAGCAGAGGTAAAAAACTTGACTAGGAAAACAAAAGGCGCGCACAATGGCGGAGAACTATAAACATTAAACAAAAACTTACTTGACAAGGAACTGTGAACGTGGCATGAAGAAGCGTGATCATAAAGGGTGCAGAGCATAAATGTGCGGAGAAGGTGATGTCGCCAGGAAGACCAACAGAAAAGACAGGCTTTAAATAACAGTGACATGATTGGTGAAAACAGGTGCGTGACTCAAAACGTGAAACAGGTGCGTGACGTGACAGGTGAAAACTAAGGAGTTGCTATGGAAACGAACAAACAAGGAAGTGCAACCAGGAACTAAAAAGAGTCCAAAAAACAAACACATGGCCAAAACAAAACATGATAAACAGACATGACAAGAATCAAAACTAGTCCGCCAAAACGTCTCAGTTTAGCTAGCAAGCTAGCTAGCTAGCGTAATCTTTCTAACTTCTCCTGCTTGGACTCCAAATGTGACTTTTTAAAGGTAGTGAAATGTTGTTTTTAAAACAACAACATATAAATGACAAATACTTGCTAAAGTTTAAATGGTAAACATTTTAAAATTTATAAATAACACGCATGCTAGTTAGCCTTTTAGAAGGTTTAACCAACAATCCCTTGAAAACTCAATTATTTACAGACAAAATTTGAAGACTTGATGGGTAACAACAACATAGAAATGACAAATATTTGCTAAAGTGTAAATGTTAAACATTTTCAAATTTATAAATAACATGCATGCTAGTTAGCATTTTTAAAGGTTTCACCAACAGTCCCTTGAAAACTCAAATATTTAGAAACAAAATTTGAGGACACGCTCTTTAGTAAACTAAAAAAAAAGACAATTTTTTTAAAGTATTACCCTAAGAATCAAAACTAGTCCGCCAAAACGTCTCAGTTTAGCTAGCGAGCTAGCTAGCTAGCGTAATCCTTTTAACTTCTGCTGTTTGGACTCCAAATGTGACTTTTTAAAGGTAGTGAAATGTTGTCTTTAAAACAACAACATAGAAATGACAAATATTTGCTAAAGAGTAAATGTTAAACATTTTAAAATGTATAAATAACACGCAGGCTATTTAGCATTTTTAAAGGCTTCAACAACAGTCCCTTGAAAACTCAAATATTTACAAACAAAATTTAAAGACTTGATGGGTAACAACAGCATAGAAATGACAAATATTTGCTAAAGTGTAAATGTTGAACATTTTCAAATGTATAAATAACACACATGCTAGTTAGCATTTTTAAAGGCTTCACCAACAGTTCCTTGAAAACTAAATTATTTACAAACAAAATTTGAGGATACGCCCCTTATTAAACTAAAAAATTACACACTTTGTCACTTATTAACATAAGAATCAAAACTAGTTCGCCAAAACGTCTCAGTTTAGCTAGCTAGCAAGCGTAATCCTTCTAACTTCTGCTGCTTAGACTCCAAATGTGACTTTTTAAAGGTAGTGAAATGTTGTCTTTAGAACAACAACATAGAAATGACAAATATTTGCCAAAGTGTAAATGTTTAACATTTTAAAATGTATGAATAACATGCAGGCTAGTTAGTATTTTTGAAGGCTTCAACAACAGTCCCTTGAAAACTCAATTATTTACAAACAAAATTTGAAGACTTGATGCGTAACAACAACATAGAAATGACAAATATTTGCTAAAGTGTAAATGTTAAACATTTTAAAATTGATAAATAACACGCAGGCTAGTTAGCATTTTTAAAGGTTTCACCAACAGTCCCTTGAAAACTCAATTATTTACAAACAAAATTTGAGCACAAGCTCCTTATTAAACCAAAAAAAAAGACACATTGTGTCAAGTATTACCCTAAGAATCAAAACTAGTCCGCCAAAACATCTCAGTTTAGCTAGCTAGCTAGCGTAATTCTTCTAACTTCTGCTGCTTGGACTCCAAATGTGACTTTTTAAAGGTAGTGAAATGTTGTCTTTAAAACAATGACAAATATTTGCTAAAGTGTAAATGTTAAACATTTTCAAATTTATAAATTACACACATGCTAGTTAGCATTTTTAAAGGCTTCACCAACAGTCCCTTGGAAACTCAATTATTTACAAATAAAATTTGAGGATACGCCCCTTATTAAACTAAAAAATTACACACTTTGTCACGTATTAACCTAAAAATCAAAACTAGTCCGCTAAAACGTCTCAGTTTAGCTAGCTCGCTAGCTAGCTAGCGTAATATTTCTAACTTCTGCTGCTTGGACTCCAAATGTGACGTTTTAAAGGTAGTGAAATGTTGTCTTTAAAACAACAACAACAAAGAAATAACAAATATGACAAAAATGTTAAACATTTTCAAGTTTATAAATAACACGCAGGCGAGTTAGCATTTTTAAAGGCTTCACAAACACTCCCTTGACAACTCAAATATTTACAAACAAAGTTTGAGGACAAGCCCCTTATTAAACTAAAAAAAAAGACACATATTGTCACGTATTAACCTAAGAATCTAAACTAGTCCGCTAAAACGTATCAGTTTAGCTAGCTAGCTAGCTAGCATAATCCTTCTAACTTCTGCTGCTTGGACTCCAAATGTGACTTTTTAAAGGTAGTGAAATGTTGTCTTTAAAGCAACAACATAGAAATGACAAATATTTGCTAAAGTGTAAATGTTAAACATTTTCTAATTTATAAATAACACACAGGCTAGTTAGCATTTTTAAAGGCTTCACCAACAGTCCCTTGAAAACTCAAATATTTACAAACAAAATTTGAGCAGAAGCCCTTTATTAAACTAAAAAAAAGACACACTTTGTCACGTATTACCCTAAGAATCAAAACTAGTACGCAGAAACGTCTCAGTTTAGCTAGCGACCTTGCTAGCTAGCTAGCGTAATCCTTCTAACTTCTGCTGCTTGGACTCGAAATGTGACTTTTTAAAGGTAGTGACATTTTTTTCTTCAAAACAACAACAAAGAAATTACAAATATTTGCTAAAGAATATAATTATAAAAACATATTTTAAATAAATAAATAAAAAAGGACAAACAGGTGTAACACAAGTTGTCCTTATTTATGTTTTTTATTTTTCAGTTGGCAGATGAGCTTCATTTGCAGTAAAACATGAAAGTGAAACAACTTCAATCATTAGACTAATATAATAATAATAATAATAATAATAATAATAATAATAATAATAATAATATTATACCCCGCCTTTCGCCCGAAGCAGTTGAGATAGGCTCCAGCACCCCCCGCGACCCCGAACGGGACAAGCTGTAAAAAATGGATGGATGGATGGATGGATAATGATGATGATAATGGTAATAATCCATCCATCCATTTTTTTACCGCTTGTCTCTTTTGGGGTCGCGGGGGGTGCTGGAGCCTATCTCAGCTGCATTAACGATAATAATAATAATAATAATAATAACAATAATAACGATGATAATAATAATAGTAATAATAATAATGATAATAATGATAATAATAATAATAATAACAATGATCATGATGGTAATAATAATAATAATAATAATAATAATAATAATAATAATAATAATAATGATAATAATAATAAATAAATAAAATAATAACAACAATAATAGTGATGATAATAATAATAATAATAATAATAATAATAATAATAATAATAATAATAATAATAATAATAATAATAATGATGGTGATGATGATGATGATGATGATGATGATGATAATAATAATAAAAAAAAATAATAATAATAATAAAAATAATGATAATGATAATAATAATAATAATAATAATAATAATAATAATAATAATAATAATAATAATAATAATAATAATGATAATACTTAATTTTTGTAGCTTCGTCCAGCAACATTCAGCACTTTTACGCTCATAATTTTTCCTCCCTACTTTAAGGTTCATTTACTGCTGATTTTAAAGTACTATTGAGTACATTCATTTTAAAATACTATTGAGATTGAGTACAATAACTTTAAAGTACTAAAGAATTTTAAAGTACCATTGACTACATAGGTTTTAGAGTACAATTGAGTACATTAATTTTAAAGTACTACTGACTACATTGACGTTAAGGTACTTTGAGTACATTGATTTTAAAGTACAATTGAGTACATTAATTTTAAAGTACCACTGACTACATTCATTTTAAGTACAATTGACTACATTGATTTTAAAGTACCATTAAGTACAATCATTTTAAAGTACCACTAACTACATTGTTTTTAAAGTACCATTGAGTACTTTGATTTTAACATACTATTGAGTACATTGAGATTTGAGTGCACATTGAAGTTTCATGTTAAATGTGAAAAAAAAGATTTATAAGTTTATAAGTGCGTGGAAATACTTTAAATGCATATAATATTCATAAAAATTCTAAATAAAATTTGTCTTAACTTATAAACAGAAAGTCACTTTCCACTCAGGGTGGGCGATACTGATAATTTTGGTATGGATGCGATACCAAGTAAATGCAAGGCTAGTATCGCCGACAACGACACTTTTTTCTTGGGACATCATAGTCAACTAATTTTGTGAATTGTCCTTTTTGTCACGTAATTATGATTCTTATAGAACACAGGACACAAAGAAACGGCATAATACATCAATCAATCAATTCGACAGTATCAACAGAATCAAATGACCCGCATCTAACAGGATTGATTATTATCATTCGCACAGTACAGTATCGCAGCTGAGATTGGCATGAAGGCCGCTGCCAGTTTTTCTGGACGCCCTGCTTTCCTCCTGATGGTCACATGACTAAAGGATGCAAATATTTGGCGCTTTGTATCTGTGCATCTGTCTCCACACACACCCGGACCACGAGGTGACGAAAAATAATCTTATCTCCTGCTGCTCGCCACATTCCTCGTCTTGTTGGAAGTAGAAATTAAAATCACTTACTTATGAGTTCGCAGCATTAATAGCGTCATTGTGGTTTCGCCTTTGTAGGCAAGGAACCGTATTCGGAAATACAAAAGCAAATAAGAAAAGATGTCGTATATTACAACCAATAAGAAAAGTAAAAAACAAGAAAAGTATGATTGTAAAAAGTATAAATAAAAAATTCGTAAAAAATATAAAATAGAAGAATAATCAATTCAGTCTTTTATATTTCGTTACTTTGATGAATCGTTTAATGAGTCACAGGAGTCAAACTCAAAGCCCAGCCCACCACAGCATATATTCATATATTAATGGGATGTTATATTTACCCCAAACAGTTACATCATGCAAAATGTATTTACATTTCATGTGTTTAGTTATGTTTATTTATTTATTTTAGTCATATACCTATTTTATTCATTTGTTTATCAATGTATTTATTTATTTTAGTCATTTTATCTTTTTTATTTTTTATTTATTTTACTTATTTACTTATTTTATTTATTTGTTTATCCATTTATTTATTTATCTTAGTCATTTACTTTTTTCATTTACTTATTTTTATTTATTTATTTATTTAATTAATTGACTTATTTGATTTATTTTAGTCAATTACATATTTATTTATTTATTTATTTATATTAGTCATTTACATATGTATCTATATTTACGTTTTTGTATTTCTTTTTGTATTTATTCTTTATTTATTTTAGTCATTTACTTATCTTATTTATTTATTTGTTTATCTATTTATTTATTTTTTTCAGACATTTACTCATTGTATTTATTTACTTATGTATTTATTTTAGTCATTTACTTATTTTATTTATTTATTTTATTTAGTCTTTTAGTATTTTATTTATTTATTTATTTTAGTCATTTACTTTTTTCTTTATTCATTTATTTTAGTCATGTACTTATTTTGTATATCTTTATTTCTTTATCTATTTATTTTAGTCATTTGCTAATTTTATTTATTTAATTAATTATTTGTTTTAGTCATTTACTTATTTTATTTATTTATGAAATGTAGTCTTTTATTTATTTATTTATTTTAGTCATTTACTTATTTTCTTAATTTATTTTTCTTTATTTTTTTAGTCATTTACTTATTTTATTTTTTTGTTTGTTTATTTTAGTCATTTACTTATTTTATTCATTTGTTTATTTATTTATTTATTTATTAATTGTTTGTCATTTACTTATTTTATTGATATATTTGTTTTAGTCATTTACTTATTTCATTCATTTTTTTTAATTCTTATTTTATTCTTATTTATTTATTTATTGTTTGATTATTTACATGGGTCTCAGGAGGATGTGCTTGTTACAAACTAGCAGCTCCATGGGGAATCTAGCTCAAGCACAGCGGCAACAAACAATATTTAGCAACAATGTCAATAAAAAACCTGATTAAATATTGTGAAAAATTAGGGTTGCGCGATATTGGTAGTGTGAAGCCGCTTCTATTGTAAGTCAGCAAATAAACGTCAGTTTTTAGGTAAGTTTTCTTTTTAGTCGGTTAGGGTTTCTTTAAGTTTTATTATCACTGGAGGACGCGGACTAGCCAAACATGTTACACTACTCAGCGTAAGAGGATACAGGAAGCCATGCTCGATACAAATATATACAGTAACGATACCAAATATATGTTCAGTTTACATTTTATTTTATTTCTGTGGTGTTTGTTGTTGTTTACAAACTTTCTGGAAACAAGAGGACTTTAAATGCAAAAAGCAGAGGGATTAAATCAGAGCCAAAGGTTGTTCTGTTATCATTTTTATGCCAAATAATTATATATATCTTTATCACAAGAGGCTACAACGTATATCGATATACAGATATTATGTCATATTGCCCATCCCAGAGTATATTACACTTTTTTATGATTATTTGAAATATGATCATCACTTTTACATGAGCATTGTATTAATATTTAACATTAGAGTTAAATTCTATATTTTTTATGTATGAGTGCCCCAAAACTATAATTTCTTAATCTTAATATATAGCACAAGCACACAGGTAAATAACCATATTTGGTCATTTAGATCGCACAAAATGGAGCCATGTCCTGTTTATAAAAAACTATATTTAACACTGTGACTCCCAGCCAATTAGCAAAGACGGATGAATAATAAAACATCTAAATTGGCATCATAATGATACATCATAATTATTAGGACACGTCACAAAACACCAGAAGTATTAGTGGACTCAGGTAAAAAGTACATCACTGAAGTCAACAGTTTTACTGTCTGTCAAGATTTGCAGTTTTCCAGCTGTTTTGTTATGATTAAATAATATAGAGATGAAAGGATCACTTTAAAAATGCAAATAGAAAAGTGTATCAGTACACAAACACACACACACACACACACACACACACACACACACAGATCATGACTTTTCTATTTCTTCTCAGGAACTCGGGCAACGCGTACGACGTGAACCGAGGAGTTACGGTATGAACTTCCTGTCACTATGAATTCTATTTTAGTACCACCTTTGAGCATGCCAGTGTTTACTCTACGTGATATTTGGGCAATGTTACGACGTTTCATAAATGTTGACTTCAAAATCCAACTGTGATTATTGTATTTCCCGGACTATAGAGCGCACCGGTGTATAAGCCGCACACACTCAATTTTAGGAGAAATTATTTTTTTCCATATATAAACCGCACCGGACTATAAGCCGCAGATGTATATGTTGTGAAATGAGTTATTTACACAGAAAGAGAAGAGATCCCGGATTAGGTCAATTTAGCATAGAAGAGATCGTGGATAAATTCAAATTAAATGGTAGCACAGTCTGAGAAGCAAAGAAGAGATTCTGGACTTTAAAGAAGCTATCCTGGATATGTTTATATTAAATAGTAGCATAGACTTAGAACCAAAGAAGAGATCCTGGATGTGTTCAAATTAAATAGTAGCATAGTATTAGAACCAAAGAAGAGATCCTGGACTTGAAAGAAGAAATCCTGGATAAATTAAAAATAAATGGTAGCATAGTTTTACAACCAAAGAAGAGATGCTGGATATGTTCAAATTAAATTGTAGCATATTATTTGAACCAAAGAAGAGATCCTGGACTTTAAAGAAGATATCCTGGATATGTTCAAACTAAATAGTAGCATAGTATTAGAACCAAAGAAAAGATCCTAGATTTTAAAGAAGAAATACTGAATATGTTCAAATTAAATGGTAGCATAGTATTAGAACCGAAGAAGAGATTATTTACTTTAAAGAAGATATCCTCTATATGTTCAAATTAAATGGTAGTTTAGTTTTAGAACAAAAGAAGAGATCCTGGACATTAAAGAAGATATTGTGGATGTGTTCAAATTAAATGGTAGCATAGTATTAGAACCGAAGAAGAGATTATGGACTTTAAGGAAGATATCCTAGGTATGTTCAAATTAAATGGTAGCATAGTATTAGAAGCAAATAAGAGATCTTGGACTTTAAAGAAGATATCCTGGATATGTTTAAATTAAATGGTAGCATAGTTTTAGAACCGAATAAGAGATCCTGGACATTAAAGAAGATATCCTGGATAAATTCAAACTAAATGGTAGCATAGTCTTAGAACCAAATAAGAGATCCTGGATATGTTCAAATTAAATGGTAGCATAGTATTTGAACCGAAGAAGAGATCCTGGACTTTAAAGAAGATATCCTGGAGTAGTTCAAATTAAATGGCAGCATAGCATAGCATGAGAAGCAAATAAGTGATCCTGGACTTTAAAGAAGATATCCTGGATAAGTTCAAACAAAGTGGTAGCATAGTCTTAGAACCAAAGAAGAGATTCTGGACTTTAAAGAAGATATCCTGGATGTGTTCAAATTAAATGGTAGAATAGTCTTAGAACAGAAGAAGAGATCCTGGACCTTAAAGAAGATATCCTGGATGTGTTCAAATTAAATGGTAGAATAGTCTTAGAACAGAAGAAGAGATCCTGGACCTTAAAGAAGATATCCTGGATGTGTTCAAATTAAATGGTAGCATAGTATTAGAACCGAAGAAGACATTATGGGCTTTAAGGAAGATATCCTAGGTATGTTCAAATTAAATGGTAGCATAGTATTAGAAGCAAATAAGTGATCCTGGATTTTAAA
>NC_084753.1:30723779-30768779 GCF_033978785.1 Entelurus aequoreus | reverse complement strand
AAACCTTTTTGCAATTTATCATCGCCTATATGTGGAGTATCAGTAGTTTTAACCGTGACTTATTTGGTCAAAGTCCCTAGGAGGAGTTTGTTAAAGTACATCCATTTTTTGAGGCGAAAAAGGGCCAAAAACCATCAGGGCAAAGTTTGCCGCCAGGCCACGCCCACATCTTATGGCGTAGGAGAATTTTTTTTGCAATTTATCATCGCCTATATGTGGAGTATCTTTAATTTTAACCACGACTCATTTGGTCAAAGTCCCTAGGAGGAGTACGTTAAAGTACGACCCCTTTTTTGAGCCGAAAAATGGCCAAAAACCGTCTGGGCAAAGTTTGCCGCCAGGCCACGCCCACATCTTATGGCGTAGGAAAAAATTGTTTGCAATTTATCATCGCCTATATGTGGAGTATATTTGATTTTAACCACGACTTATTTGGTCAAAGTCTCTAGGAGGAGTTAAGTAAAGTACTACCCCTTTTTTTCACCGTAAAACGGCCAAAAACCGGCGGAGCAAAGTTTGGTGCCATGCAACGCCCACATCTTATGGCGTAGGAAAAAATTGTTTGCAATTTATCATCGCCTATATGTGTAGTATCTGTCATTTTAACCATGACTCATTTGGTCAAAGTCCCTAGGAGGAGTTCGTTAAAGTACAATCATTTTTTGAGCCGAAAAATGGCCAAAAACCGTTGGGGCAAAGTTTGCCGCCAGGCCACACCCACATCTTATGGCGTAGGAAAAATGTGTTTGCATTTTCTCATCGCCTTTATGTGTAGTATCTGTCATTTTAACCGTTACTCATTTGGTCAAAGTCCCTAGGAGGAATTCGTTAAAGTACGACCCCTTTTTTGAGCCGAAAAATGGCCAGATACCGTCCGAGTAAAGTTTGCCGCCAGGCCACGCCCACAATTTATGGCGTAGGAAAAACCTTTTTGCAATTTATCATTGCCTATATGTGGAGTATCAGTAGTTTTAACCGCGACTTATTTGGTCAAAGTCCCTAGGAGGAGTTTGTTAAAGTACATAAATTTTTTGAGGTGAAAAATGGCCAAAAACCATCTGGGCAAAGTTTGCCGCCAGGCCACGCCCACATCTTATGGCGTAGGAGAACATTTTTTGCAATTTATCATCGCCTATATGTGGAGTATCTTTAATTTTAACCACAACTCATTTGGTCAAAGTCCTTAGGAGGAATTCGTAAAAGTACAACCTCTTTTTTTCACCGTAAAATGGCCAAAAACCGTCCGAGTAAAGTTTGCCGCCAGGCCACGCCCACATCTTATGGCGTAGGATTTTTTTTTCTCGCAATTTATCATTGCATATATGTGTACTATCTATCATTTTAACCGCGACTCATTTGGTCAAAGTCCCTAGGAGGAGTTTGTTAATGTACGACCCCTTTTTTGAGCCGAAAAATGGCCAAAAACCGTTGGGGTAAAGTTTGCCACCAGGCCACACCCACATCTTATGGCGTAGGAAAAAATTGTTTGCAATTTATCATCGCCTATATGTGGAGTATCTTTACTTTTAACCACGACTCATTTGGTCAAAGTCCCTAGGAGGAGTTTGTTAAAGTACGACCCCTTTTTTGAGCCGAAAAATGGCCAAAAACCGTCGGGGCAAAGTGTGCCGCCAGGCCATGCCCACAACTTATGGCGTAGGAAAAACCTTTTTGCAATTTATCATCGCCTATATGTGGAGTATCTTAAATTTTAACCACGACTCATTTGGTCAAAGTCCTTAGGAGGAATTCGTAAAAGTACAACCTCTTTTTTTCACCGTAAAATGGCCAAAAACCGTCCGAGTAAAGTTTGCCGCCAGGCCACGCCCACAACTTATGGCGTTGGAATTTTTTCTCTCGCAATTTATCATTGCATATATGTGTACTATCTATCATTTTAACCGCGACTCATTTGGTCAAAGTCCCTAGGAGGAGTTTGTTAAAGTACGACCCCCTTTTTGAGCCTTAAAATGGCCAAAAACCGTTGCGGCAAAGCTTGCCGCCAGGCCACGCCCACATCTTATGGCATAGGAAAAAATGTTTGGCAATTTATCATCGCCTATATGTGGAGTATCAGTAGTTTTAACCGCAACTTATTTGGTCAAAGTCCCTAGGAGGAGTTAATTAATGTACGACCCCCTTTCTGAGCCGAAAAATGGCCAAAAACCGTCGGGGCAAAGCTCGCCACCAGGCCACGCCCACATCTTATGGCGTAGGAAAAAATGTTTTGCAATTTATCATCGCCTATATGTGGAGTATCAGTAGTTTTAACTGCAATGTATTTGGTCAAAGTCCCTAGGAGGAGTTTGTTAATGTACGACCCCTTTTTTGAGCCGAAAAATGGCCAAAAACCGTTGGGGTAAAGTTTGCCACCAGGCCACACCCACATCTTATGGCGTAGGAAAAAATTGTTTGCAATTTATCATCGCCTATATGTGGAGTATCTTTACTTTTAACCACGACTCATTTGGTCAAAGTCCCTAGGAGGAGTTTGTTAAAGTACGACCCCTTTTTTGAGCCGAAAAATGGCCAAAAACCGTCGGGGCAAAGTGTGCCGCCAGGCCATGCCCACAACTTATGGCGTAGGAAAAACCTTTTTGCAATTTATCATCGCCTATATGTGGAGTATCTTAAATTTTAACCACGAGTCATTTGGTCAAAGTCCTTAGGAGGAATCCGTAAAAGTACAACCTCTTTTTTTCACCGTAAAATGGCCAAAAACCGTCCGAGTAAAGTTTGCCGCCAGGCCACGCCCACATCTTATGGCGTAGGATTTTTTTTTCTCGCAATTTATCATTGCATATATGTGTACTATCTATCATTTTAACCGCGACTCATTTGGTCAAAGTCCCTAGGAGGAGTTTGTTAAAGTACGACCCCCTTTTTGAGACGAAAAATGGCCAAAAACCGTCGCGGCAAAGTTTGCCGCCAGGCCACGCCCACATCTTATGGCGTAGGAAAAAATGTTTTGCAATTTATCATCGCCTATATGTGGAGTATCAGTAGTTTTAACTGCAATGTATTTGGTCAAAGTCCCTAGGAGGAGTTTGTTAATGTACGACCCCTTTTTTGAGCCGAAAAATGGCCAAAAACCGTCGGGGCAAAGTTTGCCTACCAGGCCACACCCACATCTTATGGCGTAGGAAAAAATTGTTTGCAATTTATCATCGCCTATATGTGGAGTATCTTTACTTTTAACCACGACTCATTTGGTCAAAGTCCCTAGGAGGAGTTTGTTAAAGTACGACCCCTTTTTTGAGCCGAAAAATGGCCAAAAACCGTCGGGGCAAAGTGTGCCGCCAGGCCATGCCCACAACTTATGGCGTAGGAAAAACCTTTTTGCAATTTATCATCGCCTATATGTGGAGTATCTTAAATTTTAACCACGAGTCATTTGGTCAAAGTCCTTAGGAGGAATCCGTAAAAGTACAACCTCTTTTTTTCACCGTAAAATGGCCAAAAACCGTCCGAGTAAAGTTTGCCGCCAGGCCACGCCCACATCTTATGGCGTAGGATTTTTTTTTCTCGCAATTTATCATTGCATATATGTGTACTATCTATCATTTTAACCGCGACTCATTTGGTCAAAGTCCCTAGGAGGAGTTTGTTAAAGTACGACCCCCTTTTTGAGACGAAAAATGGCCAAAAACCGTCGCGGCAAAGTTTGCCGCCAGGCCACGCCCACATCTTATGGCGTAGGAAAAAATGTTTTGCAATTTATCATCGCCTATATGTGGAGTATCAGTAGTTTTAACTGCAATGTATTTGGTCAAAGTCCCTAGGAGGAGTTTGTTAATGTACGACCCCTTTTTTGAGCCGAAAAATGGCCAAAAACCGTCGGGGCAAAGTTTGCCTACCAGGCCACACCCACATCTTATGGCGTAGGAAAAACTTGTTTGCAATTTAGCATCACCTATATGTGGAGTATCTTTAATTTTAACCGCGACTCATTTGGTCAAAGTCCCTAGGAGGAGTTTGTTTAAGTACGACACCTTTTTTGAGCCAAAAATTATCAGAAAACCGTCGGGGCAAAGTTTGCTTCCAGGCCACGCCCACATCTTATGGCGTAGGATATTTTTTTTTGCAATTTATCATCGCCTATATGTGGAGTATCTTTAATTTGAACCACGACTCATTTGGTCAAAGTCCTTAGAAGAAGTACGTTAAAGTACGACCCCTTTTTTGATCCAAAAAAATGGCAGACAAAAACCAAAATGGTTTTCAGGTATGGGTTCCTGAGACTTTTATGATAGATGTCTCCTGCAATTTTCCATACGTGAATGAAACTGCTAATGTTTTCTCATTTGGCGCTAGAGAACCAAGTTTAAAATTTCCTTTTTTTGGACCCCCAAAATATAAAATGACACCATACCTGACTTGTGTGCAAAACATGGAGACTTTTTGTGCATGTTAAAGGCCTCGAAAAGGCGTCCAAACGTATAGAAGAAATATCAACAGGGCCCTTGCGGGGCTTTCTCCGCTGCTCGGGCCCTGGACAACAAAATAAATATTATAATATTATAAAATAAAAGCCTTCAAAAAAGGAAACCACCCATCTCAATGTGCTAGTATCGACCCGATACTGATATTGCCGCTATCGATATCCCACCTCTAATTTTTAGCTACCGTTCCAAAATAAGAGACATTTTCCCAAAAATGTGGACATTGTTTTCCAATAGTCTTGAAGGTTAACATACAGTAAAAAAAAAAAAAAAAAAAAAAAAGAAAAGTACAGGTATTTATTACGACGGTAGGGGCGCCAATTCAGAAGGGCTTAGTTCATGTTTTCTTGCAGTGTCGTAGCAACCGTCGGTGCAGTCGTTTGTCTGCCGTGACGAAGACGCAGGCGTGTCAAGGCGTCCAACTGAAGCAGGGCTTGCTTGTTATTCCTGCATTGCCACTTTTCATACCACTATGATTAGTAGTAGTCCTAGTTGTAGCATGTGCCGTGGGGAAGGGAAACACACCCAAGTGACAATCTTCAAGTCAGAGATAGACCTACTCAGATGGACAAACTTTCTGGGAAGTCACCAAATAACACTCGTGTTAAAAAAATATAAATAAAATAATGTCAATGGTTTACGGAGCCCCTAAGGGACATAGGGGGGAAAAAAATTAGAATTTTTGTTTTATTTTTAATTTTTTTAGACATGTATCTCGTGCGCATGAGAAACTTTTTATAAAGTTATTTTAAAAAAATGTTTAAAAAATTTTAAACCTTTTTTTTTTATAATTTTTTTTTTTTTTGACACGTATCTCATGCGCACGAGAACTATCTCGTGGGCACGAGATACATGTCTAAAAAAAAAAAATAATAATAAATATAAAACCCCGAAGGGAATAAGCGGTAGAAAATGGATGGATGGATGGATAAAAAACATTTTTTAAATTTTTTTATAACTTTATAAAACGTTTCTCGTGCGCACGAGAAACTTTCTCGTGCGCACAATTAATTATAAAAATAAACATTTCCCCCTAGTCCCTTTAGGGCAGGGTTCACCAACGTGGTGCCCACGGGCACCAGGTAGCCCATAAGGACCACATGAGTCGCCCGCTGGCCTGTTCTAAAAATAGCTCAAATAGCAGCACTTACCAGTGAGCTGCCTCTATTTTTTAAATTGTATTTATTTACTAGCAAGCTGGTCTCGCTTTGCCCGACATTTTTAATTCTAAGAGGGACAAAACTCAAATAGAATTTGAAAATCCAAGAAAATATTTTAAAGACTTGGTCTTCACTTGTTTAAATAAATTCATTAATTTTTTTACTTTGCTTCTTATAACTTTCAGAAAGACAATTTTAGAGAAAAAATACAACCTTTAAAATGATTTTAGGATTTTTAAACACATATACCTTTTTACCTTTTAAATTCCTTCCTCTTCTTTCCTGACCATTTAAATCAATGTTCAAGTAATTTTTTTTATTTTTTATTGTAAAGAATAATAAAAAAAAAAGTTAATTGAATTCTTCATTTTAGCTTCTATTTTGTCGACGAAGAATATTTGTGAAATATTTCTTCAAACTTATTATGATTAAAATTCAAAAAAATTATTCTGGCAAATCTAGAAAATCTGTAGAATCAAATTTAAATCTTATTTCAAAGTCTTTTGAATTTATTGAAAAATTTTTGTTCTGGAAAATCTAGAAGAAATAATGATTTGTTTTTGTTAGAAATATAGCTTGGTCCAATTTGTTATATATTCTAACAAAGTGTAGATTGGATTTTAACCTATTTAAAACATGTCATCAAAATTCTAAAATTAATCTTAATCAGGAAAAATTACTAATGATGTTCCATAAATTATTTTTTAAGTTTTTTTTTCTTTTTTTCAGTTGAATTTTGAATTTTAAAGAGTCGAAATTGAAGATAAACTATGTTTCAAAATTTAATTGTCATTTTTTTTTGTGTTTTCTCCTCTTTTAAACCATTCAATTAAGTGTAAATATCATTAATTATTAATAATAACATAGAGTTAAAGGTCAATTGAGCAATTTGGCTATTTCTGGCAATTTATTTAAGTGTGTATCAAACTGGTAGCCCTTGGCATTAATCAGTACTCAAGAAGTAGCTCTTGGTTTCAAAAAGGTTGGTGACCCCTGCTTTAGGGGCTCCATAATGGTTCCTGCAGTGGAAAAAGTTCTAGTTTCTGAACACCTGCAGTGTTGTTTTCAGCCGCCAGGAGGAAGCAGACCCATACCACTCCAAAACATCCATAAAAAAAATGTTGAATAATATATACCAGTGTTTTTCAACCACTAGTTTACCGTGAGATATTGTTTGGTGTACCGTGGGAAATTATGCAATTTCACCTAATTGGTCGGAAAAAATTTTTTTGCAAACCAATAACTATAATCCGGAAATAATGTGCCGTTGTAGAGTGTTTGTGCCAGTGTTTTTCAACCACTGTGCCGCGGCACACCGGTGTGCCGTGGGAGCTAATCTAATTTCACCTATTTGGGTTAAAAATATTTTTTTGCAAACCAGTAGTTATAGTCTGCAAATGATGTGTTGTTGTTGAGTGTCTGTGCAGACTAACCGTGTAATACTCTTCCATATCAGTAGGTGGCAGCAGGTAGCTAATTGCTTTGTAGATGTCTGAAACAGCGGGAGGCAGTGTGCAGGTAAAAAGATGTCTAATGCTTAAACCAAAAATAAACAAAAGGTGAGTGCCCCTAAGAAAAGGCATTGAAGCTTAGGGAAGGCTATGCAGAACAAAACTAAAACTGAACTGGCTGCTAAGTAAACAAAAACAGAATGCTGGACGACAGCAAAGACTTACTGTGGAGCAAAGACTTACTGTGGAGCAAAGACGGTGTCCACAATGTACATCCGAACATGACATGACAATCAACAATGTCCCCACAAAGAAGGATAAAAACAACTGAAATATTCTTGATTGCTAAAACAAAGTAGATGTGGGAAATATCGTTTAAAGGAAGACGTGAAACCGCTACAGGAAAATACCAAAAAAACGAGAAAAAGCCACCAAAATAGGAGCACAAGACAAGAACTAAAACACTACACACAGGAGAGCAGCAAAAAACTCAAAATAAGTCACGGCGTGATGTGACAGGTGGTGACAGCCGATATTATCGGCCGATAAATGCTTAAAAATGTAATATCGAAAATTATCGGTATCGTTTTTTTATTATTGGTATCGTTTTGTTTATTTTTTGTTTGTTTTTTAATTAAATCAACATAAAAAACACAAGATACACTTACAATTAGTGCACCAACCCAAAAAACCTCCCTCCCCCATTCACACTCATTCACACAAAAGGGTTGTTTCTTTCTGTTAATAATATTCTGGTTCCTACATTATATATCAATATATATCAATACAGTCTGCAAGGGATACAGTCCGTAAGCACACATGATTGTGCGTGCTGCTGTTCCACTAATAGTACTAACCTTTAACAGTTAGTTTTACTCATTTTCATTCATTACTAGTTTCTATGTAACTGTTTTTATATTGTTTTACTTTATTTTTTATTCAAGAAAATGTTTTTAATTTATTTATCTTATTTTATTAATTTTTTTAAAAAGGACCTTATCTTCACCATACCCGGTTGTCCAAATTAGGCATAATAATGTGTTAATTCCACAACTGTATATATAGGTATCGGTTGATATCGGTAATTAAGAGTTGGACAATATCGGAATATCGGATATCGGCCAAAAAAAGCTATTATCGGACATCCCTAGTTTTTGTACTTATTTTGATTATTATTATTTCTCAATTGTTTGTAAATGTTGCAATTTATAAATAAAGGTTTATAAAATTAAAAATTAAAAAAGGATGGGATAGTTTCCCCCTGGAATTTTTCAATGAAATAAATGTGCCTCGGCTCAAAAAAGGTTGAAAAACACGGATATATACAAATACATTTAATTGGATTAAATACAATGGGTCGAACGAAAATACTTGAATATTTTTATTTATTTTTATTTTGAACTACATTTAACTAGACATTTTATATATAACTCTAAAAAAATACATAAATATTTATAGTATATATTTGGTCTTGTTACATGAAAAAAAAAATCTGTTTTTTTACAACGACTGGACAACAAAGTATGAATGTGTTGCCTTGCCAACGCTCAAGTCATTGTTTCCTGTCGGACTTTTTAAGTGACGGACACAATGCTCCACATAAGCAGCAACAACGGTAGAAATCCACACGTGTAAGCTTCTTCACGAAACTTGGTCAAACATGTAAGTAAATAATGATAATTACTTTGTTTTGTATTGAAATTGCCGACTTGGTGATGTCTTTTGTATCCGTGGTCGTGTTATTTGTCGTTTAATACATGTAGCGCTAAAATTGGACCAGTAGAGGGCGATAACGCTACACTGTGTGAATGTTATCTCATTTCTATATGGGGAAACCTCTGTACTTTTATTGTGTCAATGTAGCCACACTAAACTTTGTATTTGATTTATGTCAATTACACAATGGACATTATACTTTTGTAATGTTTATTTTATGTTTGTATGTTCAGTCTTACAAACCTTAATGGAGGAAGAAGTGTAAAGAAAGGAAAATAATTCAAAAGAAGGAACATCATTCCTCAACAAAACTTTTTTGTTACCTTCAAATATAAGATAATTACTAATCATATATATGTATATATATATATATATATATATATATATATATTTAGTATATTTTTTTAGAATCACTTAATTAAATATTGTAATGACTAGGGCTGCAACTAACAACTAATTTGATAACTGATTAATCTGTTGATTATTACTTTAATTAATCGATTAATAATCGGATAAAAGAGACAAAACTACATTTCTATCCTTTCCAGTATTTTATTGGAAAAAAACAGCATACTGGCACCATACTTATTTTGATTATTAATTCTCAGCTGTTTGTAAATGTTGCAGTTTATAAATAAAGGTTTATTAAAAATTGTTTTTAAAAAGTAGCCTCTGCACATGCGCATAGCATAGATCCAACGAATCGATGACTAAATTAATCGCCAACTATTTTTTAAATTGATTAGTTTTTGCAGCCCTAGTAATGACATATATTTCATATATATATGTATGTATATTAGTATTTTTTTTTTAGAATCACTTAATTAAATATTGTTATGACGCATATTTCATATATCGTTTTTAATCATATTTATTGTTATATTGTTTTCATATTGGTTTTATATTTATTTATTTTTTGTTTTTATTCAGTCATTGGTGGAGCTAAGGATAATATTTGAATATTGTTTTTAATATTGTTGTGCAGCACTTTGGAAACATTTTTGTTGTTTAAATGTGCTATATAAATAAAGTGGATTGGATTGGATTGGATATACAGTATATCAACAACTCCATCCAGCTGTATAATCACTTTGCCATACAGTAATAGATGATATCAGATGGATATTGATCCTCTTATTATTAATATTGATACAGTATCAGATGGATATTGATGATTATAGTAATATTGATACAGTATCAGATGCATATTGATCCTCTTATTAGTAATATTGATACAGTATCAGATGGATATTGATGGTTATAGTAATATTGATACAGTATCAGATGCATATTGATCCTCTTATTAGTAATATTGATACAGTATCAGATGCATATTGATGATGATATTAGTAATATTGATACAATATCTAAGTAGAATATTTGATGTAGAGTAATTGGAGCCTTAAATCGGTCAATATTTCATGACATGTATTTTCTACATTATTTTTTTTAGAGCAATGATAGTTTTTTTTTAAATAATTCCATTACAATTATTAGGGATCCAAAAAGGTCATGTCATAAAAATATATATTTTTTAAATACATGATATATTATTATTTTTTTTTTTTTTACTTTCCACCTGTTTTCTAGATCAGTTGCATATCCATGCTTTGATTTGTACGTTTTATGATTATTTTTTTAAGCCTTTTTTGTTATGAAAAATATAGATTTCTTTTTATGGCAAATACAAAATATGCAATATTTATTCATTTATATATTTCAAAGTGGAATATTGGATGTGAAGTAATTAAAGCCTTGAATAAATCAATAATTCATCATTTTAAAGCAATGACAGGTTTTTTATAATTCCATTAAAATTATTGGGGATCCAAAAGAGTAATGTCATAAAAAAGATATAAAAGAAAAAAGAAAGATATAATATTATTTATTTATTTTTTACTTTCCTCCGATTTTCTAGATCATGTTTTTTAATTTGTACGTTTTATGATTTTTGTAGTATTTTTTTAAGCCTTTTTTGTTTTGAAAAACATAGTTTTTTTTATGGCAAATACAAAATATGCGACATTTTTTCATTTATATATTTCAAAGTGGAATATTTGATGTGAAGTAATTAAAGCCTTGAATAAATCAATAATTCATAATTTTAGAGCAATGACAGGTTTTTTATAATTCCATTAAAATTATTGGGGATCCAAAAGAGTAGTGTCATAAAAATGATTTAAAAAACAAAAAAAAAAAGATATATTATTTATTTATTTTTTACTTTCCTCCGGTTTTCTAGATCATGTTTTTTAATTTGTACGTTTTATGATTTTTGTATTATTTTTTTAAGCCTTTTTTGTTATGAAAAACATAGTTTTTTAATGGAAAATACAAAATATGCGATATTTATTCATTTATATATATCAAAGTGGAATATTTGATGTGAAGTAATTTAAACCTTGAATAATTCAATAATTCATAATTTTAGAGCAATGACAGGTTTTTTATAATTCCATTAAAATTATTGGGGATCCAAAAGAGTAATGTCATAAAAATGATTTAAAAAATAAATGAAAAAAATATATATTATTTATTTATTTTTTACTTTCCTCCTGTTTTCTAGATCATGTTTTTAAATTTGTATGTTTTTTTTGTTTTGTTTTTAAGCCTTTTTTGTTATGAAAAACTTGTTTTTTTAATGGCAAATACAAAATATGCAACATTTATTTATTTATATATTTCAAAGTGGAATATTTGATGTGAAATAATTAAAGCCTTGAATAATAATTCATAACATTGATTTTTATTCGTTATTATGTTTTGAGCAAGGACATTTTTAAAGAAAAAAAACCCAGCCTGCTTGTGTTATTGGAGTCAACATTGCAACTTTATCTCGTTACATTTCACCTGTTTGCTCTTTTATTCCACTTTTTTTTATTATTATAATTTTTTTGTGATGATATTTTCAAAATGTGCCGCCCTTTGAACACCCCTGGTCTAAAGAGACTTTTCAGTGAAAGAAAATAGTTTATTTTTTGCAAACATAAATTGGCTCATATTATGTACAACATGGCGGACGGAATTTCCACTCATGCAAATTTGAATTTAAAACAAAAAAAATATATCAAAATGTACAAAATAGATTTGAAAAAAAAAAAAAAAAAAGTGCTGTGAAATGAGATGTTGTGTGTTTAAATAAGAAGTACTTGTTTATACGCCATGAAATGTAACCACGTTGATGGCGTTTAAAAAATAAAAAAAAAAGAGTGCTGCAACTTTAAATCCAGCAGAGGGCGCCGTCTCAAAAGTCAATCACCTGGCCCTACACTTGCGCAGGTCCAGTGTGTCTTTACGAAGAATATGAGCGATGTGTTGGCGTGTGATGTCACACGATAGAAACGTTGTCCATGGTGCAGGCGCAGCGTTCGGCGATCATGTTGGGGAACTCGGCGACCTCGATCTCCGTGTAGTCGCCCTTCTTCACCAGGTACATGATGGGCAGCGGGGCGCTCTCGGACACCGTGCACCGCCTCTCGCCGTAACCGTAGTTGCGCTTGGGCTGCCGGCAGCCTCCGGCGCACCTGAAGGCCTGGTAGCCCGCCGGCTCGATGATCCAGTACTGCGTCCAGGTGAGGGCGCGGAAGTCGATGAAGTGCTGCTCCCTGCAGCACGTGTCTTTGGTCTGGCGCACGTCGCAGTCGCCTTGGGAGCTGCCGTGCGTGGAAGGAAGAAGGCACAGGTTACTATTTTCATTCACCTTATTTCCTGGCTAGTTTTGACATGTTTTTTTGCCTTATTATAGACACTCCTGCATATACTATCGTTTTAATAGGCTTGGACAGATACAGTACATACAAATATCAATACTAGTATCAGATTGATACTAGTATGTGTTGTTGTACTTTTAAATGGTTAAGCTGTTTAAAAAAAGGTTGTTGGACACAATAGAACAGGGGTGTCCAAACTTTTTCCAATGAGGGGCCACACACGGGAAAAATCTGAAAAACATGTGGATCTTTTTCTTTTACAAAACCAATACAATGTATATACTTTTTTAAGCTTTAGGGCTCCCCTTAAGTTTGGTCCCAGGGACCCTTAAGGGTCTCTGATAACAATGTTTTTAAATAAGTCATATTATATAAATTTATTTTTATTTGTATATATTTTATGTTTTCAAAATAATTACAATATTTTAAACCTTTAGAACTCCCTTCAAGTTTCGTCCCGGGGACCCAGAAGGGTCTCGGCCCTAATTTTTTTTTAAATAAGTCATAGTCATATATTTTTAATTGTTTTACTATTATTATTTATATAATTTTTTCATTTTCAAAATATATACAATATTTTAAACCTTTAGGGCTCCCTTCAAATTTGGTCCTGGGGACCCGAAAGGGTCTCTGTCATAAAAATGTTAAAAAGTAAGTCATATATTATACATTTTTTTACTATTATTACTTATATAATTTTTTTGTTTTCAAAATTAATACAACATTTTAAACCTTTAGGGCTGCTCTCAAGTTTTGTCCCGGGGACCCGGAAGGGTCTCGGTCATAAAATTTTAAAAAATAAGTCATATATTTTAATTTTTTTACTATTATTTATATAATTTTTTCATTTTCAAAATATATACAATATTTTAAACCTTTAGGGCACATTTCAAATTTGGTCCTGGAGACCCGAAAGGGTCTCAGTCATAAAAATGTTAAAAATAAGTCATTTATTATACATTTTTTTACTATTATTATTTATATAATTTTTTCGTTTTCAAAATCAATACAACATTTTAAACCTTTAGGGCTCCCCTCAAGTTTGGTCCCGCGGACCCGGAAGGGTCTCGGTCATACATTTTTTAAAAATAAGGCATATATTTTAATTTTTTTACTATTATTATTTATATAATTTTTTCGTTTTCAAAATATATACAGTATTTTAAACCTTTAGGACTTCCTTCAAATTTGGTCCTGGGGACCCGAAAGGGTCTCAATCATAAAAATGTCAAAAATAAGTCATATATTATAAATATTTTTACTATTATTATTTATATAATTTTTTTGTTTTCAAAATATATACAATATTTTAAACCTTTAGGGCTCCCTTCAAATGTGGTCTTGGGGACCCGAAAGGGTCTCAGTCTTAAAAATGTTAAAAATAAGTCATATATTATAAATATTTTTACTATTGTTATTTATATATTTTTTTTGTTTTCAAAATATATACAATATTTTAAACCTTTAGGGCTCCCTTCAAATTTGGTCTTGGGGACCCGAAAGGGTCTCAGTCATAAAAATGTTAAAAATAAGTCATATATTATACATTTTTTTACTATTATTCTTTATATAATTTTTTCGTTTTCAAAATTAATACAAAATGTTAAACCTTTAGGGCTCCCCTCAAGTTTGGTCCCGCGGACCCGGTAGGGTCTCGGTCATAACATTTTTAAAAATAAGTCACATATTTTTATTTTTTTACTATTATTATTTATATAATTTTTTCGTTTTCAAAATATATACAATATTTTAAACCTTTAGGGCTCTTTTCAAATTTGGTCCTGGGGACCCGAAAGGGTCTCAGTCATAAAAATGTTAAAAAGTAAGTCATATATTATACATTTTTTTACTATTATTATTTATATAATTTTTTCGTTTTCAAAATTAATACAACATTTTAAACCTTTAGGGCTGCTCTCAAGTTTTGTCCCGGGGACCCGGAAGGGTCTCGGTCATAAAATTTTAAAAAATAAGTCATATAGTTTAATTCTTTTACTATTATTTATATAATTTTTTCATTTTCAAAATATATACAATATTTTAAACCTTTAGGGCTCCCTTCAAATTTGTTCCTGGGGACCCGAAAGGGTCTCAGTCATAAAAATGTCTAAAAATAAGTCATATATTATAAATATTTTTACTATTATTATTTATATAGTTTTTTTGTTTTCAAAATATATACAATATTTTAAACTTTTAGGGCTCCCTTCAAATTTGGTCTTGGGGACCCGAAAGGGTCTCAGTCATAAAAATGTTAAAAATAAGTCATATATTATAAATTTTTTTACTATTATTATTTATATAATTTTTTCGTTTTCAAAATTAATACAACAATTTAAACCTTTAGGGCTCCCCTCAAGTTTGGTCCCGGGGACCCAGAAGGGTCTCGGGCATTAAAATGTTAAAATTAAGTTAGATATTATTATTTTTTGATTATTGTTATTATTCATATTATTTTTTCTTTTTCCAAATCAATATAATATAAACCTTTTTTTTTTACCTTTAGGGCTCCCCTCAAGTTTGGTCCCGCGGACCCAGAAGGGTCTCGGGCATTAAAATGTTAAAATTAAGTCAGATATTATTATTTTTTAATTATTGTTATTATTCATATTATTTTTTCTTTTTCCAAATCAATACAATATAAACCTTTTTTTTTACCTTTAGGGCTCCCCTCAAGTTTGGTCCTAGGGACCCGCAAGGGTCTCTGTCATAAAAATGTTAAAAATATATAATTTTTATTGCTATTATCATTACTTATATAATTTTTTCATTTTCAAAATCAAGACAATATTTTAAACCTTTAGGGCTCCCCTCAAGTTTGGTCCCGGGGACCCGGAACGGTCTCAGTCATACAAATGTTAGAAATAAGTCATATATTATAATTGTTTAATTATTATTATTATTATTTATATAATAATAATTATATGAATATAATTATTTATATAATTATATATAATTATATAAACTTGGAAAAAGGGTAGTTTGAATTTCCAGAACGGTGGAATGGTTTGAATGGGGAAATTGTGGAAGTTTGAAAAATGGCCAATTCATTTTGAATGGTGAAAACGCAACAACAACAAAAAAGGAATTATGGGAAATCCGGGAATTTTTTTTGGAATTGTTGCAGTAGAGCACACAATTCCCAAACAGGCTGAATATTTTGAAGTTGGAACGGTTTGAATCAGAAGAAAAGTGTGGAAGTTGTGGAACTTTGAAGAATGTCCCATTGACTTCAATGGGCATTTCAGAAAAAGCGGGAATTTTTGGGAAAATGGTAAAAAAAAAAACTTAAATGGTTGGTGTTGAAATTCCTGGAATTTCGGAAAAACCGGGAATTTTTCCAGTTCAACAAACAACTTAGTTTTTTGTCCTATGCTTTGGAGCAGTCACACAAATATTGATTACCATATCAAAGGGACACATCAATTTAAAAGAAGTATCGACATCGACCTGTGTCGACTTAAGTATCGGCCCCCCTTCCCGTGATCGGTCGGCTTTTATGTCCCGTGTTTATGCCGCTTCGTCTTCTCCCAATTTGCAAAAAGGTGACTTTTGTGACACCTTGTTTGGTTCCAGGGTTCCTATTTCACTCCTAATTCTGTTTCCACGGTCGTTATCGTGTTGTTTTTACCGTGGAAAAACGAGCGAAAGAGTCGACGGGTGTGGCGAAGTGTCGCTGTGGATTGGCGGGATGTCTGCGTTTTAAAAAGGTGTTTTTTTCCCGGTCCATCAAAAGCTTCTTACCCGTAATCTTCCAGGCTGAGAGTGTAAAGGAGGAGTTCTGGCTTCCCCAGGGTGTTGCCCGTCTGCTCCTGGGTGGTAAAGCGGACACTCTTGGCCGCTTCCGCCGCGTAGCTGCCGGGTCTCTCGCCCTCGATCCACACCTCCAAGTGCATGGGCGTCTTCTGCAGGCCTTTGGACCAATAGTGGACGGCCTGGGTCACGTCGAAGCTCTTCCAGCCCGTTTCGTGAATGGGAACCAACCTGCCGAGCAAAAACCGCCAGACGTCACACGTGAATCCCAATCGACGGAGGCTGTCGCTTAGGGGTGTGGGGAAAAAACGATTCGAATTTGAATCGCGATTCTCACGTTGTGCGATTCAGAATCGATTCTCATTTTTAAAAAATCTATTTTTTTATTTTTTTATTTAAAATGTTTTTTTGTTTTTTTTTAAATTAATCAATCCAACAAAACAATACACAGCAATACCATAACAATGCAATCCAATTCCAAAACCAAACCCGACCCAGCAACACTCAGAACTGCAATAAACAGAGCAGTTGAGAGGAGACACAAACACGACACAGAACAAACCAAAAGTAGTTAAACAAAAATGATTAAAGCTGCAAGCAGTGATGGACGGGACCGACTTTGAGGGCTCATAAAATCCAAACCGGAGCAGTAATTAAAACTCTTTCATCAACTTTTAATCAGAAGGGTTCAATCTCTCTCCTGTGCTAATTTGAAGCCGACGCGACAAACACGCTCAGAGGAGATAATGTTTGAAAAAAGGTGACTGTTTTTACACTACTTTTGTTTTGAAGGGGGAATTGCAAACTTCCTGTTGATTTTTGCTGGGGGTTGTCAGTGTATGAAATATAGGTCTAAGTGAGACCTACATAGAGGTTTTTGTTTCATGTCTCTACGACATTCCTACTGAGTTACAGGCAGTTGTGTCTGTGTTTTCTTCCTAGGGGGCGCTAGAGCACAGTTTTGAGTTTTGGGGTTTGGTTTTTTGATTAGTTCCCAATTTTCGCCAGTCCTGTGCCCAATTTGGTGAGTTTTGAAGCATGTTAAGGGGGTCAAATTACAGCTCAAAGAGGCGGCGGTATAATAATAAAACGCTAGATATATAATAGGGTCCCCTGTCCCAAAGGGACTCGGTCCCTAGATATTATCAACAACAGTATCAATATTAGTTACAATTTCAACATAGCAGTGATTAAAAATCCCTCATTGACATTATCATTAGACATTTATAAAAAATTTAAAAAAAGAACAATAGTGTCACAGTGGCTTACACTTGCATCGCATCTCATAAGCTTGACAACACACTGTGTCCAATATTTTCACAAAGATAAAATAAGTCATATTTTTGGTTAATTTAATAGTTAAAACAAATTGACATTATTGCAATCAGTTGATAAAACATTGTCCTTTACAATTATAAACGCTTTTTACAAAAATCTACTACTCTGCTTGCATGTCAGCAGACTGGAGTAGATCCTGCTGAAATCCTATGTATTGAATCCTTTTGAATCGGGAAAAAAAAAAGTTTTTGAATCGAGAATCGTGTTAAATTGAAAAAAAAAAATCGATTTTGAATCGAATCGTAACCCCAAGAATCGATATTGAATCGAATCGTGGGACACCCAAAGATTCACAGCCCTAGTGTCGCTGGAAGGTGACTCACCTGGAGTCCACCAGCGAGGTCCGGTTGGTGCCGTCGGGCAGCTCCTGGACCCAGTAGACGCTGACGCGGGCGTTGCTCGCCGGCCGGTGGCTCCTCTTGTCCACGGCGAGGCGCTTGTGGTGCGACGCCCGCTGGTAGAGCTTGAGCTCGGCCATGGTCACCTCGCTGTTGTCGGGGATCCTCGACTCCATGTCGAACACCATCCGGTTCCGGGTGGTGTCGGAGTACACAAACTCGCCGGAAATGTCTACGGAAAGAGCACCTTTTTTGTTCACATTTTTTATGCACAACATAGGACCAACGCCTACCTACTCAGTGGCCTAGTGGTTAGAGCAGACCTGGGCAAATTAAGGCCCGGGGGCCACATGCGGCCCGTTGAGCTTTTCAATCTGGCCCGCCGGACATTCCCAAATAATTTTTTAGATCTTTAAGAAGGAAACTTGCTGCCATTATGATGTGCAGTCATGTTTTCTAATGACCGTAAGTCTTCAACTATACAAAGTATTTCAATGGTTGGAATCTGCGCTTATGGATGATATACCAGTTACTATGGTCATCTAATTAGCTACTATGGTCATCTAATTAGTTACTATGGTAATCTACGTCACAGCAGCTCAGACGAGGCACCAAGCCGTGTGGGCGGGAAGCGTTTCCACAGACGCGGAAGGAGATTTTCACACCAAATTTCTAAAGCTTAGTGATATATAGAATAAAATAGAACAGAATAGAAAGTACTTTATTGATCCCTGGGGGAAATTCAGCAAATATCAGATTGTAGGTGGGTGTATTTTATACCCTTCGCGTTCATATTTCACTGTTTGTTGCATTTTTGTAAAATATGTCGATCGAAAGTGGGTGTTACATGCATATTTTGTCAATATTCAGTGTTTTATCGTTCATAGAAAAATGTAAATTTCCATTACGTTTTTTAAGGCGGTCTGTCATAACGTTTTTAGCATTCAATCAGACATTATTGTGAGGTTTTGTATTAGTGTTCCTAAAAATAGATGTTCCGGCCCCCAGACACATGTTTTTCTCTAAATGTGGACCCCGAGTCAAAATAATTGCCCAGGCCTGGGTTAGAGTGTCCGCCCTGAGATCGGTTGGTTGCGAGTTCAAACCCCGGGCCGAGTCATACCAAAGACTGTTAAAACGGGACCCATTACCTCCCTGCTTGGCACTCAGCATCAAGGGTTGGAATTGGGGGTTAAATCACCAAAAATTATTCCCGGGCGCGGCCACCGCTGCTGCTCACTGCTCACCTACTCTGTGTGTAGGGCTGCAACAACTAATCGATTAAATCGATTAAAATCGATTATTAAAATAGTTGCCGATTAATTTAGTCATCGATTCGTTGGATTAATGCTATGCGCAGTTTTTGTTTGTTTTTTTTTTATTAAAAAAAAAAATACTATTATTATTTTATTTTTTTTAATAAACCTTTATTTATAAACTGCAACATTTACAAACAGCTGAGAAACAATAGTCAAAATAAGTATGGTGCCAGTATGCTGTTTTTTTTCCCAATAAAATATTGGATAGGATAGAAATGTAGTTTGTCTCTTTTATCCGATTATTAATCGAAGTAATAATCGACAGATTAATCGATTATCAAATTAATCGTTAGTTGCAGCCCTATCTGTGTGTGACAATCATTGGTACTTTAACTTTAACTTAACTTAACAATTACGCGTAATGCATCATTGAAGTCGGTGATTCATTTTTAAACACAATTTCGCATACTGCAGGGGTTAAGTGGGTGCCTAATTTACGCATAATTACGCAAAAGTCAGTGGAAATTTAAACTAGAGTCGTATACCGGTTCTAGTATGGTATCTCCGTTTCTAATGAATCAAAAATGGTACTATAGTCTGTTTTAAAAGTACCGGTTACTAGAGATGTCTATCAGCCGATAAATGCTTTAAAATGTAATATCGGAAATTATCGGTATCAGTTGTTTTTTTTATCGGTATCGTATTTAAATGTTTTAATTTTTTATTTATTTTATTTTTTATTAAATCCACATAAAAAACACAAGATACACTTACAATTAGTGCACTAACCCAAAAAACCTCCCTCCCCCATTCACACTCATTCACACAAAAGGGTTGTTTCTTTCTGTTATTAATATTCTGGTTCCTACATTATATATCAATATATATCAATACAGTCTGCAAGGGATACAGTCCGTAAGCACACATGATTGTGCGTGCTGCTGGTCCACTAATAGTACTAACCTTTAACAGTTAATTTGACTCATTTTCATTATTACTCGTTTCTATGTAACTGTTTTTATATTGTTTTACTTTCTTTTTTATTCAAGAAAATGTTTTTAATTTATTTATCTTATTTTATTTTATAACTTTTTTTAAAAAGGATCTTATCTTCACCATACCTGGTTGTCCAAATTAGGCATAATAATGTGTTAATTCCACGACTGTATATATCGGTATCGGTTGGTATCGGTAATTAAAGGTTGGTCAATATCGGATATTGGCAAAAAGCCATTATCAGACATCCCTACCGGTTACACTTTTTTTTCTTTTTTTTTTTCTTTTTTTTTTTAAACAGGCAAGACAGAGCGTCACGTCATGACTTTGCTGGTTTTACGAGCATGTTCGGCAGCGCACGCACACAGAGTACTTACAAGCAGACACGGCGTGTGGACAGAAAAGGGAGAACGGACTCATTTTGGCTTAAAAACTAACGATAAAGGTGAAGTTCTAACACTGAAACGCCCTCAGGAAGAGGTGCTTTAAGACATGGCTAGCTAGTGGCTAAATCACTAATCCTCGCCTCCATGGCGACAAATAAAGTACGTTTCTTACAAGTACCATTATCACCGGAGGACGAGGAATAGCTAAACATGCTTCACTACACACCGTACGAGGATACGATAGCTAACCAGCGTCACCTCTAACAAAAGCTAGCGCTCTTCACTGCTCAGTGGCCGAGTGGTTAGAGTGTCCGCCCTGAGATCGGTAGGTTGCGAGTTCAAACCCCCGGGCCGAGTCATACCAAAGACTATCAAAATGGGACCCATTACTTCCCTGCTTGGCACTCAGCATTAAGGGTTGGAATTGGGGGTTAAATAACCAAAAATGATTCCCGGGCGCGGCCACCGCTGCGGCTCACTGCTCCCCTCACCTCCCAGGGGGTGATCAAGGGTGATGGGTCAAATGCAGAGAATAATTTCGCCACACCTAGTGTGTGTGTGACAATCATTGGTACTTTAACTTTAACTTTTTTAAACAAATGCACCTGACTTCCACTGTAATGATACTAAGTACAATAGCGTATCTAGTCGATACTAGATGTTTTTTTATCATCACAAAATCTTTAAAAAAAAAAATCATGTTTATGTTATGTTTATAAACGCAGGAAATACGTCCCTGGACACATGAGAACTTTGAATATGACCAATGTAGGATTCTGTAACTATTTGGTATCGGATCGATACCTAAATGTGTGGTATCATCTGAAACTAATGTAAAGCATCCACACAACAGAAGAATAAGTGATTATTACATTTGAACAGAAGTGTAGATATAACATGTTAAAACGGAATATTAACAGTAAATGAACAAGTGGATTAATAATGTTTTATTTTATTTATATTATATTTTGACAAAACAATAGGTAGATAAATGACACAATATGTTACTGCTTACGTCAGCAGACTAAATTAGGAGCCTTTGTTTGCTTACTAATAAAAGACAAGTTGTCTTGTATGTTCACTATTTTATTTAAGGACAAACTTGCAATAAGAAACACATTAATATTTTTTTTGTTAAAATAAAACCGTTTATTTAAAAAAGTATCGGGACAACACTAATTTAAACACATTTACGCGTAATGCATGAGTTGAATCGGTGCGTAATTTACGCATAATTACGCGTAATGCATGAGTTGAATCGGTGCGTAATTTACGCATAATTACGCGCAATGCATGAGTTGAATCGGTGCGTAATTTACGTATAATTACGCGTAAGGCATGACTGAAGTATGTGCGTAATTGGAAGATAATTACGCACATGCATTAAAAGTCGCTGCGTAATGTACGCACAATTCCACGCGTATATTACGCACAGGACGGGATTGGAGTCCAAAAATTCTTACCGGCGTTGCCGGGAATCCCTCTGAGAATCCCCGCCAGGCTGGGCAGGGCGCGGCGCCTCCTGCTGTGGTGCGCCTTCAGCATGGACAGGTACTTGTTGCGGACGTGGGCCGGAACCACCGCGGTGTCCAGGTCGCGCCTGTGGACCACGGGCACCTCGTCCAGGCCCAGTTCGCGCAGCAGCGCCTCCTTCAAGTCCTGCTGCGTGAAGGCCGCGCCGGCGCCCAGGAGGACGGAGGAGGAGAAGAAGAAGAAGAAGAAGAAGACGCAGCAAGCCGCAGTGGAGGAGCGCGGGAAATCCATGAGGGAAGATGAGGATGTGCACGCTTGCGCGGTCGGGATGGAGTGAGGAAGTGGGGTCCCCCGGCACCTCGCTGGGGCCCCTTTTATATCTGCAGGGGCCCTCCCGGGGGGGAGGGGGCGGGGTGTTTTATCAGAGGAAAGGTGCGAGCATGCAGGAGATGTTCAAACAGCAACAACGTGTCATGGCTGTCATTTGTCTGCCTAATGATGCACGTCTGCAGGTAAAATACACACAAATATTCTTATAGTCATCACTTGCATGTACTTATTGGAATCATCCACCTCAATGTATGCAGGCATGTATCATGTGCTTATGTACACTTCTTTTACTTGCTCCTGTTCATTCATAGTAGTTGCACTTTCAAATGTTCTATATAGTGCTTGATGTAGTAGTTGTTCGTGTTCATTTATAGTAGTTGTACATAAACAAATGTTTTATATAGTGGTTGTTGATGTAAATGTGTAGTAGTTGTTCATGTTAATTTATAGTAGTTGTACTTTCAAATGTTTTATATAGTGCTTGATGTAGTAGTTGTTCGTGTTCATTTATAGTAGTTGCACATAAACAAATGTTTTATATAGGGGTTGTTGATGTAAATGTGTAGTAGTTGTTCATGTTAATTTATAGTAGTTGTACTTTCAAATGTTTTATATAGTGCTTGATGTAGTAGTTGTTGATGTACATGTGTAGTAGTTGTTTGTGTTAATTTATAGTAGTTGCACATAAAAAATGTTTTATATAGTGCTTGAGGTAGTAGTTGTTGATGTGAATTTATAGTAGTTGTACATAAAAAATGTCATATATAGTAGTTGTTGATGTAAATGTGTAGTACTTGTTGATGTGAATTTATAGTAGTTTTACATAAAAAATGTCATATATAGTAGTTGAGGTAGTTGTTGATGGAAATATGTAGTAGTTGTTCGTGTTAATTTATAGTAGTTGTACATAACAAATATCATATATAGTAGTTGTTGATGTAAATGTGTAGCAGTTGTCCGTGTTAATTTATAGTAGTTGTACATAAAAAAATGTCATATATAGTAGTTGTTGATGTAAATGTGTAGTAGTTGTTTGTGTTAATTTATAGTAGTTGTACATTAAAAAATGTTTATATAGTGGTTGATGTAGTAGTTGTTGATGTACATGTGTAGTAGTTGTTTGTGTTAATTTATAGTAGTTGTACATAAAAAAGTGTCATATATAGTAGTTGTTGATGTAAACGTGTAGTACTTGTTGATGTGAATTTATAGTAGTTTTACATAAAAAATGTCATATATAGTAGTTGAGGTAGTAGTTGTTGATGTAAATGTGTAGTAGTCTGTGTTAATTTATAGTAGTTGTACATAAAAAATGTCATATATAGTAGTTGTTGATGTAAATGTGTAGTACTTGTTGATGTGACTTTAAAGTAGTTGTACATAAAAAATGTCATATATAGTAGTTGAGGTAGTAGTTGTTGATGTAAACGTGTAGTAGTTTGTGTTGCTTTATAGTAGTTGTACATAAAACATTTCATATATAGTAGTTGTTGATGTAAATGTGTAGTAGTTGTTCGTGTTAATTTATAGTAGTTGCACATATTTTGTATATACAGTATTTAATACAGTAGTTGTAGAAGTAAACGTGTAGTAGTTGTTCATAAAACATGTCATATATAGTAGTTGATGTAGTTGTTGATGTAAATGTGTAGTAGTTGTCCGTGTTAATTTATAGTAGTTGCACATAACAAATATCATATATAGTAGTTGTTGATGTAAATTTGTAGCAGTTGTCCGTGTTAATTTATAGTAGTTGTACATAAAAAATTGTCATATATAGTAGTTGTTGATGTAAACGTGTAGTAGTTGTCTGTGTTAGTTTATAGTATGTGTATATGTGTGTATGTATATATATATATATATATATATATATATATATATATATATATATATATATATATATATATATATGTATATGTACATAAAAAAATGTCATATATAGTAGTTGATGTAGTTGTTGATGTAAATGTGTAGTAGTTGTCCGTGTTAATTTATAGTAGTTGTACATAAAAAATTGTCATATATAGTAGTTGTTGATGTAAATGTGTAGTAGTTGTCTGTGTTAATTTATAGTATGTGTATATGTGTGTATGTATATATATATATATATATATTATATATATATATATATATATATATATATATATATATATATATATATATATATGTATGTATATGTACATAAAAAAATGTCATATATAGTAGTTGATGTAGTTGTTGATGTAAATGTGTAGTAGTTGTCCGTGTTAATTTATAGTAGTTGTACATAAAAAATTGTCATATATAGTAGTTGTTGATGTAAATGTGTAGTAGTTGTCTGTGTTAATTTATAGTATGTGTATATGTGTGTATGTATATATATATATATATATATATATATATATATATATTATATAATATATATATATATATATATATATATATATATATATATATATATGTATATGTACATAAAAAATGTCATATATAGTAGTTCTTGATGTAAATGTGTAGTAGTTGTTTGTGTTAATTTATAGTAGTTGTACATAAACAAATGTTTTATATAGGGGTTGAGGTAGTAGTTGTTGATGTGAATTTATAGTAGTTGTACATAGAAAATGTCATATTTAGTAGTTGAGGTAGTAGTTGTTGATGTAAATGTGTTGTTCGTGTTAATTTATAGTAGTTGCACATATTTTGTGTGTATATATAGTATTTAATACAGTAGTTGTAGAAGTAAACGTGTAGTAGTTGTTCATAAAAGATGTCATATATAGTAGTTGATGTAGTTGTTGATGTAAATGTGTAGTAGTTGTCCGTGTTAATTTATAGTAGTTGTACATAACAAATATCATATATAGTAGTTGTTGATGTAAATGTGTAGCAGTTGTCCGTGTTAATTTATAGTAGTTGTACATAAAAAATTGTCATATATAGTAGTTGTTGATGTAAATGTGTAGTAGTTGTCCGTGTTAATTTATAGTATGTGTATATGTATGTTATATGTATATATATATATGTATATGTATATGTACATAAATAAATGTCATATATAGTAGTTGTTGATGTAAATGTGTAGTAGTTATGTGTATATGTATGTTATATGTGTATGTGTGTGTATATATATATATATATATATATATATATATATATATATGTACATAAAAAATTGTCATATATAGTAGTTGATGTAAATGTGTAGTAGTTGTACGTGTTAATTTATAGTAGTTGTACATAAAAAAAGTCATATAGTGGTTGAGGTAGTAGTTGTTGATGTAAATGTGTAGTAGTTATTTGTATTAATTTATAGTAGTTGCACATATTTTGTATATATAGTGTTTAATACAGTAGAAGTAAATGTGTAGTAGTTGTTCATAAAACATGTCATATATAGTAGTTGATGTAAAAGTGTAGTAGTTGTTTGTGTTAATTTATAGTAGTTGTACATAAAAAAATGTCATATATAGTAGTTGTTGATGTAAATGTGTAGTAGTTGTCCGTGTTAATTTATAGTAGTTGTACATTAAAAAAAATGTACATAGGGGTTGAGGTAGTAGTTGTTGATGTGAATTTATAGTAGTTGTACATAAAAAAAATGTTATATAGTGGTTGAGGTTGTAGTTGTTGATGTGAATTTATAGTAGTTGTACATAGAAAATGTCATATTTAGTAGTTGAGGTAGTAGTTGTTGATGTAAATGTGTAGTAGTTGTTTGTGTTAATTTATAGTAGTTGCACATATTTTGTGTGTATATATAGTATTTAATACAGTAGTTGTAGAAGTAAACGTGTAGTAGTTGTTCATAAAACATGTCATATATAGTAGTTGATGTAGTTGTTGATGGAAACGTGTAGTAGTTGTTCGTGTTAATTTATAGTAGTTGTACATAAAAAAATATCATATATAGTAGTTGTTGATGTAAATGTGTAGTAGTTGTTTGTGTTGATTTATAGTAGTTGTAAATAAAAAAATGTCATATATAGTAGTTGTTGATGTAAATGTGTAGTAGTTGTTTGTGTTAATTTATAGTAGTTGTAAATAAAAAAATGTCATATATAGTAGTTGTTTGTGTTAATTTATAGTAGTTGTACATAAAACAATGTCATATATAGTAGTTGTTCATGTTAATTTATAGTAGTTGTACATAAAAAATGTTTTTTGTAGTGGTTGATGTAGTAGTTGTCTGTGTTAATTTATAGTAGGTGTACATAAAAAATGTCATATACAGTAGTTGAGGTAGTAGTTGTTGATGTGAATTTATAGTAGTTGTACATAAAAAAGTTTTATGTATAGTAGTTATTGTAGTAGTTGTACATAAAAAAGTTTTATATATAGTAGTTATTGTGGTAGTTCATTAAAAAAATTATATTTAGTAGTTGTACATAAATGTTATTTATAGTAGTTGTTCATGTAAAGTAGTAGTTGTACATATTTTTTATATATATAATAGTCAATATAGTAGTTGTAGAAGTAAATGTGGAGTAGTTGTTGATAAAAAAAAATGGATTTATAGTAGTTGATGTAGTAGTTGTTGATGTAAATGTGTAGTAGTTGTTAGTGTTAATTTATAGTAGTTGTACATTAAAAAAATGCGCATGCGCACAGGACAAATTTTTTAAATTTATTTAAAAAAAAATAATTTAAATTTATTTTTATGTACTTTCTTATAAACCGTTATTTATAAACTGCAACATGTACAAACAGCTGAGAAACAATCAAAATAAGTATGGTGCCAGTATGCTGTTTTTTTTCCCCAATAAAATACTGGAAAGGCTAGAAATGTAGTTTGTCTCTTTTATCCGATTATTAATCGAAGTAATAATCGACAGATTAATTGATTATCAAAGTAATCGTTAGTTGCAGCCCTAATATATATATATATATATATATATATATATATATATATATATATATATATATATATATATATATATATATATATATATATATATATATATATATATATATATGTATATATATATATATATATATGTATATATATATATATATATATATGTATATATATATATATATATATATATATATATATATATATATATATATATATATATATATATATATATATATGTATATATATATATATATATATATATATATATATATATATATATATATATATATATATATATATATATATATATATATATATATATATATATATACGTATAGTATATATATATATATATATATACATATATATATATATATATACGTATAGTATATATATATATATATACATATATATATGTATATGTATATATATATGTATATATATATATATATATATATGTATATATATATGTATATATGTATATATATATATATGTATATATATATATATGTATATATATATATATATATATATATATATATATATGTATATATATATATATATGTATATATATATATGTATATATATATATATATATATATATATATATATATATATATATATACCCCGCCTTCCGCCCGATTGTAGCTGAGATAGGCTCCAGCGCCCCCCACGACCCCTAAGGGAATAAGCGGTAGAAAATGGATGGATATATGTAGTGATACATATATATATGGATGTAGTAGTTGTGAATGTGTAGTAGTTGTACATAAAAACAAGTGTATATTGTAGTTGATGTAGTAGTTGTTGATATGAATGTGTAGTAGTTGTACATAAAAACAAGTGTATTTAGTAGTTGATGTAGTAGTTGTTGATATGAATGTGTAGTAGTTGTTGATATGAATGTGTAGTAGTTGTTGATATGAATGTGTAGTAGTTGATAAAAAATGGTGAAAAGTGGTTCTACTTGTTCATAGAAATGTATGCTAGTTGTTGAAGTGAATGTGTAGTATTTGTGTCTAGTCGTACACAGTACACAGTAGTGTCCCAGACAGAGCACGTCTCCACCCCATAACACACACACTCACACACACACACACACACACACACAGAGTGTGGTGTACATTCCAGCAGACGACACACGTTGCTTTCATGTGTGTGCCAACAGAAAAAGAAGCGCCGCAGATTGAAAACAAAGACGGAGGACTCGATGTTTATTCCAAGTCCCGGCGGCGGCGGCCATTCTTGTCTCGTGTCCTGCAGATTAAAATTATGGAGCAAACAGACAGTTAATCCGAGGCTAGTGGGGGGCGGGTCAGGGGGCGGGGCCACGGATGTGTATTGGCTTCGACTCTTCACAAGTTGGTGATTATCTGATTCCATTGCAAGGATTTGCCTTTTTTGTCACACAAACATTAGAAGAGCTCTCAGTGGCTGCACACTGAGACGAAGTTGTGTGAAAAATAGCTTTAACAATAGCTTTAACAATCATTTTAACCAAAGTCAGCCAGCTAAACTTTGTTTACATCGATTCAAATACTTTTTAAAGCAGCGTCAACATTTTATAGAAGTCAAGTTAATTTTTGTAACAGCTACCACAGTTACAGTGTAAATACATGTTTATGAATGAATGAGTCATCGTTGTTGTTGTTAGTAAGCAAATGCCTAAAATAACTTAAGCTGCGTTTAGAAGTCGATGGAAAAATGAGAGCCATTAAATAAGTGTAAGCTTTATTAGTCGATTAATCGTTAGAATAATCGTTGACTAATCGACTATCAAAATAATGGTTACTATTCATACATGTATATATACACTATATTGCCAAAAGTATGACTCACATATGAACTTGAAGTGCCATCCCATTCCTAACCCATAGGGTTCAATATGATGTGGGTCCACCTTTTGCAGCTATTACAGCTTCAACTCTTCTGGGAAGGCTGTCCACAAGGTTGCGGAGTATCTTTATAGGAATTTTCCACCATTCTTCCAAAAGCGCATTGGTGAGGTCACACACTGATGTTGGTGGAGAAGGCCTGGCTCTCAGTCTCCGTTCTAATTCATCCCAAAGGTGTTCTATCGGGTTCAGGTCAGGACTCTGTGCAGGCCAGTCAAGTTCATCCACACCAGACTTTGTCATTATGGACCTTGCTTTGTGTATTGGTGCACAGCCATGTTGGAAAAGGAAGGGGCCCGCTCCAAACTGTTCCCACAAGGTTGGGAGCATGGAATTGTCCAAAATGTTTTGGTATCCTGGAGCATTCAAAGTTCCTTTCACTGGAACTAAGGGAAAAACAACCCCACACCATAATTCCTCCTCCACCAAATTTCACACTCGGCACAATGCAGTCCGAAATGTACCGTTCTCCTGGCAACCTCCAAACCCAGACTGGTCCATCAGATTGCCAGATGGAAAAGCGTGATTCATCACTCCAGAGAAGGTGTCTCCCCTGCTCTGGAGTCCAGTGGTGCTTTACACCACTGCATCCCACGCTTTGCATTGGACTTGGTGATGTATGGCTTAGATGCAGCTGCTCGGCCATGGAAACCCATTCCATTAAGCTCTCTGCGTACTGTACGTGGGCTAAATGGAAGGTCACATGAACCTTGGAGCTCTGTAGCAACTGACTGTGCAGAAAGTCTTTGCACTATGTGCTTCAGCATCCGCTGACCCCCTCTATCATTTTACGTGGTCTACCACTTCTTGGCTGAGTTGCTGTTGTTCCCCAAATCTTCCCTTTTCTTATAATAAAGCCGACTGTTGACTTTGGAATTTTTAGGAGGGAGGAAATTTCACGACTGGATTTGTTGCACAGGTGGCCTCCTATGACAGTTCCACGCTGGAAATCACTGAAAGCGGCCTATTCGTTCACAAATGTTTGTAGAAACAGTCTCCATGCCTAAGTGCTTGAGGGATGGGTGGCCAAATACTTTCGGCAATATAGTGTACGTCATGTTTTTCGAAAAGGAGCCCGGGGCCAAAAAGTGGGCCCTGACTGCCGTAAAGTGCTCAATCAGCGAGTCTGACTGCCAGCAGCTAAAGTACGTTAGCGCTCATCCTCCCTCGGGATGACGTTAGCCCTAATTGGCCAAATGAAGACGCGTGTTTGTGTGACATTTGTCAGTCTTGCTTCCTTCCCATGGCGATCAGAGACACGCTGCCCACTTCAAAGCCTGCCGATGATGCGGGAGGTGACGTTTCTTCTCAATCAAAGGCCGGCGAGCTCCCGCAATCCACAACGGACGTGTTAATTAACATCGACATTTGCATTCAAAAGACGTCCAATTTACGGACCCTTCCCTTCCATTTGTGCACGCACACACACACACACACACACACGAACACACACACACTTTTTTTCCCCTTTTTTACATACATTTACAGCGTGGAGCAATAGGGGGCGGAGCTTGTCCACAGAGTCAATATTGAAGTTGTGTTGCTGGTCAAATTCCTCGTTATTGTCCTTCCCAGATCTCCAGCTCAAATATTTGAGGGCCGCCGCTAGTTTGCACCTTAATGGCCGCCCACTGCGCCCGCAGACGTCCAGCATCCGACAATCATCATCCACGCGTCTGTCGGAGGCGCCAAGTGCCAGACCGACTGGCGGGACCCTCTTCCCGGTCACGCCACTAATCACACGACATAATCGCATTAATCATGCACGCACGCAGATTAATCACACCATTAATCATACTGTGGGACCACATCCTACTGCATCGTACTGTTTGACTGTATCATGATATCATGCTGTATCATACTGTTTGACTGTATCATGATATCATGCTGTATCATACTGTTTGACTGTATCACGATATCATGCTGTATCACTACATCCTACTGTACCATACTGTTTGACTGTATCACAATATCATACTGTATCATATGTTTGACTGTATCACGATATAATGCTGTATCACTACATCCTACTGTATCATACCGTTTGACTGTATCATGATATCATGCACTATATCATACTGAATCATATTGTTTGACTGTATCACAATATCATACTGTATTATACTGTTTGACTGTATCACAATATAATGTTGTATCACTACATCCTACTGTATCATACTGTTTGACTCTATCACAATATCACACTGTATCATATTGTTTGACTGTATCACGATATCATCCTGTATCACTATATCATACTGTATCATGTTGTTTGACTGTATCACGATATCATGCTGTATCACTATATCATACTGTATCATATTGTTTGACTGTATCACGATATAATGCTGTATCACTACATCCTACTGTATCACAATATCGTACTGTATCATATTGTTTGACTGTATCACGATATTATGCTGTATCACTACATCCTACTGTATCATACTGTTTGACTGTATCACAATATCAAACTGTATCATTTTGTTTGACTGTATCACAATATAATGCTGTATCACTACATCCTACTGTATCGTACTGTTTGACTGTATCACAATATCATGCTCTATCACTATATCATGCTGTATCATATTGTTTGACTATCACGATATAATGCTGTATAACTACATCCTACTGTATCACAATATCATACTGTATCATATTGTTTGACTGTATCACAATATAATGCTGTATCACTACATCCTACTGTATCACAATATCGTACTGTATCATTTTGTTTGATTGTATCACGATATAATGCTGTATCACTACATCCTACTGTATCATACTGTTTGACTGTATCACAATATCATGCTCTATCACTATATCATACTGTATCATATTGTTTGACTGTATCATGATATAATGCTGTATCACTACATCCTACTGTATCACAATATCGTACTGTATCATATTGTTTGACTGTATCACGATATTATGCTGTATCACTACATCCTACTGTATCATACTATTTGACTGTATCACAATATCGTACTGTATCATTTTGTTTGACTGTATCACGATATGCTGTATCACTACATCCTACTGTATCATACTGTTTGACTGTATCACAATATCATGCTCTATCACTATATCATACTGTATCATATTGTTTGACTGTATCACGATATAATGCTGTATCACTACATCCTACTGTATCACAATATCGTACTGTATCATAAGTTTGACTGTATCACGATATAATGCTGTATTACTACATCCTACTGTATCATACTGTTTGACTGTATCACAATATCATGCTGTACCACTATGTCGTACTGTAACTGTATCATATTGTTTGACTGTATCACGATATCATGCTGTATCACTATATCATACTGTATCATATTGTTTGACTGTATCACGATATAATGTTGTATTGCTACATCCAAATGTATCATATTGTTAGTCTGTATCACGATATCATGCTGTATCGTTATAGCATACTATATCATATTGTTTGACTGTATCACGATATAATGCTGTATCACTACATCCTACTGTGTCATACTGTTTGACTATCACAATATCATGCTGTATCACTATATCATACTGTATCATATTGTTTGACTGTGTCACGATATCATGTTGTACCACTACATCCTGCTGTATCATATTGTTTGACTGTATCACATATCATGCTGTTTCACTACACCCTACTGTATCATATTGTCTGATTGTGTCACAATATCATACTGTATTACTATATCATATTGTTTGACTGTATTACGATATCATACTGTATCACGATATCATACTGTGACTACATCCTACTGTATCATATTGTTTGACTGTATCACTATACCATACTGTGTGACTTTATCCTACTGTATCACATTGTTTGACTGTATCATGATGTATCACGATATCATGCTGTGTCACTGTATCATATTGTTTGACTGTATCACAAAATCATACTGCATCACTATATCCCACTGTATTGTTTAACCGTATCATGATATCATACTGTATCACGATATCATGCTGTATTACTATATCATACTGTGACTACATCCTACTGTATCATATTGTTTGACTGTATCACTCTGTCATACTGTATCACTATACCATACTGTGTGACTTTATCCTACTGTATCATATTGTTTGACTGTATCATGCTGTATCACGATATCATGCTGTATCACAAAATCATACTGCATCACTATATCCCACTGTATTGTTTAACCGTATCATGATATCATACTGTAGCACGATATCATTCTGTATCACTGTATCATACTGTGTGACTACACCCTACTGTATCATGTTGTTTGACTGTATCACGATATCATGCTGTATCATATTGTTTGACTGTATCACAATATCATACTCTTATCACTATGTCATACTGTATCATGTTGACTGACTGTATCCCGATATCATACTTTATCATTATATCATACTGTGTGACTATATCCTACTGTAGCACATTGTTTGACTGTATCACGATATCATATTGTATCACTATATCATACTGAGTGACTACACCCTACTGTATCATATTGTTTGACTATCAATATATCATACTGTATCACTATATTATGCTGTGTCACTATATTATATTGTATCATGTTGACTGACTGTATCACGATATCATACTTTATCACTCTATCATATTGTATCACTAAATCATACTGAGTGACTACACCCTACTGTATCATATTGTTTGACTGTATCACAATATCATATTGTATCACTTTATCATACTGAGTGACTACACCCTACTGTTATGCCCATTTGATTGTAGACTCTTACTGACACCTTGTGGCGATATGAAAATACTACGCGTCATTAGTTTGGGCACTTCCGGCTTGACGACGTCAGTTCAGTTCATGAGACAATTGAGAAGTAGACAAGTTGTGTTAGCTCCTACAAGCCTTGGAAAAGATAAGTCTGTAAGTAAACTGTTTAACTTGTTTATGTACCTCAATATTAAGGTGGAAAGTGGTTACATTTGATACTAAGATGTTTATTGAAAAACTATTTTTGTGCACTGTTTCAATGGATGTTTGAGGACTTAAAACGGCTGCCAGTCGTGTATTTCCACCATGGAAATAGTATTTGTTTGATGATAGTACTGTATATTTGTGTGAAGCTAATATTTACATATTGTGTATTACATTTCAGTGTGTTAATTGAATCACATAGCTTATACATTTGTCATTGTGTGTATTTCAGTTTTACAAAAATAACAGTCCAGTGCAAGACAAAAGTAAAGATAGGAAAAGACAAAGCAAGATCAACAACAATAAAGAGCCTAAATGGACTTTATTAGACGTCTTGGATTGTTTGTTAGCTGTCTGCCAAGCTGGATAACCTCAACACATATGGTGAGGGCAGAACACCTACTGTATCATATTGTTTGACTGTATCACAATATCATACTGTATCATGTTGTCTGACTGTATCCCGATGTCATATTTTATCACTCTATCATATTGTATCACTATATCCTGCTGTGTCACAATGTCATACTGTATCATGTTGTCTGACTGTATCCTGATATCCTACTTTATCATTCTATCATATTGTATCACTATCATACTGTGCGACTATATCCTACTGTATCATATTTTTTGACTGTATCCCGATATCATATTGTATCACTATACCATACTGAGTGACTACACCCTACTGTATCATATTATTTGACTGTATCATACTTTATCACTATATCATGCTGTGTCACTATATTATGCTGTATCATATTGACTGACTGTATCACGATATCATACTTTATCAGTCTCATATTGTATCACTATATCATACTGTATCATGTTGTGTGACTGTATCACAATATCATATTGTATCACTATATCATACTGAGTGACTACACCCTACTGTATCATATTGTTTGACTGTATCACAATATCATACTGTATAATGTTGTCTGACTGTATCGCGATATCATACTTTATCACTCTATCATATTGTTTCACTATATCCTGCTGTGTCACAATATTATACTGTATCATGCTGTGTCACTATATTATGCTGTATCATATTGACTGACTGTATCACGATATCATACTTTATCAGTCTCATATTGTATCACTATATCATACTGTATCATGTTGTGTGACTGTATCACAATATCATATTGTATCACTATATCATACTGAGTGACTACATCCTACTGTATCATATTGTTTGACTGTATCACAATATCATACTGTATCATGTTGTCTGACTGTATCGCAATATCATACTTTATCACTCTATCATATTGTATCACTATATCCTGCTGTGTCACAATATTATACTGTATCATGTTGTCTGACTGTATCCCGATATCATACTTTATCATTCTATCACATTGCATCACTATATCATACTGTGTGACTATATCCTACTGTATCATATTGTTTGACTGTATCACGATATCATGCTGTATCACTATATCATGCTGTGTCACTATATCATGTTGACTGACTGTATCACAATATCATACATTATCACTCATATTGTATCACTATATCATGCTGTGTCACAATATCATACTGTATCAAGTTGTCTGACTGTGTCACGATACCATATTGTATCACTGTATCATACTGAGTGACTACACCCTACAGTATCATATTGTTTGACTGTATCACAATATCATACTGTATCATGTTGTCTGACTGTATCCCGATATCATACTTTATCACTCTATCATATTGTATCACTATAACATACTGAGCGACTACACCCTACTGTATCATATTGTATGACTGTATCACAATATCATTCTGTATCACTATATCATACTGTATCATGTTGTCTGACTGTATCCCGATACTTTATCATACTTACTACCATACTTACTTCACACTTTATCATTCTATCATTGTATCACTATATCATGCTGTGTCACAATATTATACTGTATCATGTTGTCTGACTGTATCACAATATCATACTTTATCACTCTATCATATTGTATCACTGTATCATACTGAGTGACTACACTCTACTGTGTCATATTGTTTGACTGTATCGCGATATCATACGTTTCATGTTGTCTGACTGTATCACGATATCATACTTTATCACTCTATCATATTGTATCACTGTATCATGTTGTCTGACTGTATCACGATATCATACTTTACCACTCTATCATATTGTATCACCATATCATACTGAGTGACTATATTATACTGTATCATACTTTATCACTCACCTGTTGTATCACTATATCATGCCGTGTCACAATATCACACTGTATCATGTTGTCTGACTGTGTCACGATACCATATTGTATCACTATATCATGCTGTGTCACAATATCATACTGTATCATGTTGTCTGACTGTGTCACTATATCATATTGTATCACTATATCTTACTGAGTGACTACACCCTACTGTATAATATTGTTGGACTGTATCACAATATCATACTGTATCATGTTGTCTGACTGTATCCCGATATCATACTTTATCACTATCATATTGTATCACTATATCATACTGAGTGACTACATCCTACTGTATCATATTGTTTGACTGTATCACAATATCATACTGTATCATATTGTTTGACTATCACAATATCATCCTGTGTGACTATATCCTACTGTCTCATGTTGTTTCACTATCATACCGCATCACTATATCATACTGTGTGACTATATCCTACTGTATCATGTTGTTTCACTATCATACCGTATCACTATATCATACTGTCTGACTATATCCTACTGTATCATGTTGTTTCACTATCATACCGTATCACTAAATCATACTGGGGCTCATGTGTAAGCAGTACTCCCGCCACCCCGCAGGGGGGAACAGTGAGGTAAATGTGTCACATTGATGCAGCAGTGTTGTGGGTAGAAGAAGATGGCACTATCTCCCTGGAAAAAAGTCCAAATAAATTGGGAAAATGAGACTTTTAAAACGACGTGCGAGCTTCATCACGAAACTTGGTAAGTAGATATTGTACATACATATATTTACTTTGTTTTACATTGAAATTGTTGACTTGGTGATGTATTTAGTATTCGTTGGTCGTGTTATTTGTCCGAGAAACTCTCTCCTTTAAAGCTCTTTTAAACATGGCGGTCCTACAGTCACGTGATGGGGCTTTTGACCAATCAGAAAGAGGACAGCGCGGCAACCTCTCCAATGATTGGTTAAAAGCCCCATCACGTGACTGCCGGCCGCCATGTTTCGTTGCATTAGCTTGTAGTGCAGGAAAAAAGCAATAAGGTGCAGATATAAATAAATAGATTACTGTTGCTTTTAAAAAAGGCTTAAAAAACCTTCTTCAAAAAAAAAAAAGCCCTTTGTTAGATATATGTGTGCTAGTCTAGCTATTAGGCTGTTCTAGTTTTTGTTTTATTTTACTCGTTGGGGGCAGCTATTTGTGATTCTAGCGTTGTTTTTTAAATGCACTGTAGCACTTTGAGATTGTTTGTTCAATGTAAAGTGCTTTTACAAATAAAATCTATAATTATTATTATTATTAGGGGTGTCCGATAATGGCTTTTTTGGCGATATCCGATATTCCGATATTGTCCAACTCTTAATTACAGATACCGATATCAACCGATACCGATATATACAGTCGCGGAATTAACACATTATTATGCCTAATTTGGACAACCAGGTATGGTGAAGATAAGGTCCTTTTTTAAAAAAAATAATAATAATAATAAGATGGACTGGACTCTCGCTATTATGTTAGATCCACTATGGACTGGACTCTCACAATATTATGTTAGATCCACTATGGACTGGGCTCTCACTATTATGTTAGATCCACTATGGACTGGACTCTCACAATATTATGTTAGATCCACTATGGACTGGACTCTCACAATATTATGTTAGATCCACTATGGACTGGGCTCTCACTATTATGTTAGATCCACTATGGACTGGACTCTCACACTATTATGTTAGATCCACTATGGACTGGACTCTCACAATATTATGTTAGATCCACTATGGACTGGACTCTCACAATATTATGTTAGATCCACTATGGACTGGGCTCTCACTATTATGTTAGATCCACTATGGACTGGACTCTCACAATATTATGTTAGATCCACTATCAGAATCAGAATAGTTTTATTGCCATTGTTAGAGAACGGGTTCACAAACTAGGAATTTTTCTTGGTGCAAACGTGCGACATAAAACACATATAACACATATTTGGTATAAAAAGAGCTGTGACTGAGCTATCAGATAGACTTAGAAGGGATTCAAGGAATTCAAGGAGCTGCTGTTAGGAGTTCTTGTTCATTTGCCTGATGGCCGAGGGGAAAAAACTGTTCAGGTGGCGGGAGGTGTGGGTCTGGATGGAGCGTAGTCTCCTGCCTGAGGGGAGAGGGGAGAATAGTGTGTGTCCAGGGTGAGAAGATCCGCTGTGATCCGACCCACACGCCTCCTGGTCCTGGAGAAGAACAAGTCCTGGAGGGATGGGAGCTTGCAGCCAATCACCTTCTCCGCAGCACGTACGATGCGTTGCAGTCTATTCTTATCCTGGACTGTGGCGCCGGGGAACCACACTGTGATGGAGGAGGTCAGGATGGACTCTATGATGGCTGAGTAAAACTGCACCAGCATCTCGGTCGGCACCTTAAGTTTCCTCAGCTGCCGCAGGAAGTACATCCTCTGCTGGGCCTTCTTGATGAGGGAGCTGATGGTCAGCTCCCACTTGAGGTCCTGGGTGATGGTGGTGCCCAAGAAACGGAAGGAGTCCACAATGGGGACGGGGGTGGGAGAGTCAATCAGGGTGAGGGGGGATGGTGGGGCTGTGACTTTCCTGAAGTCCATGATCATCTCCACTGTTTTCTGGGCGTTCAGCTCCAGGTTATTGAGGCTGCACCAGGACGTCAGCCGGTCTACCTCTCTCCTGTAGGCGGACTCATCGCCATTCGAGATGAGCCCGATGAGGGTGGTGTCATCCACAAACTTGAGCAGTTTTACGGATTGGTGACTGGAGGTGCAGCAGTTTGTATACAGGGAGAAGAGCCAGGGGGAGAGTACACAGCCCTGAGGAGTACCAGTGTTTGTGGTTCGACTGTCCGAGACAATCTTCCCCAGCCTTACGTGCTGTCTTCGGTCTGTCAGGAAGTCATTAATCCAACTGCAGAGGGAGTCGGGCACGCTGAGCTGGTAGAGCTTGTCTCGTAGCAGTCCAGGGAGGATGGTGTTGAAGGCAGAGCTGAAGTCCACAAACAGGATCCTAGCGTAGGTTCCTGGGGAGTCCAGATGCTCCAGGATGAAGTGGAGGGCCAGGTTCACTGCATCATCCACAGACCTGTTGGCTCTGTAGGCGAACTGCAGTGGGTCCAGGAGGGGGGCGGTGATGTCCTTGAGGTGGGGCAGGACCAAGCGCTCAAAGGACTTCATGACCACAGACGTCAGCGGGACCGGCCTGTAGTCATTTAGTCCTGTGATCCGTGCTTTCTTGGGGACAGGGACAATGGTAGAGGTCTTAAAGCAGGACGGCACGCGGAATAGCTCCAGAGAGGTGTTAAAAATGTCAGTGAAGACAGGAGCCAGCTGGTCCGCACAGTGTCTGAGAGTGGAGGGGGAGACACCATCCGGCCCGGGGGCCTTCCGCGTATTCAGCTTCAAGAACTGCCGGCGTACATCCTCTTCTTTAATGGAGAGGGTCTTTACAGTCTTATTGTGTTTTTGGAGTCCTGTGATGTCATTGGAGTCCTTTAATGATGTGCTGGCATTGGTGGGGAGGGTGATGGTGGGGGGAGCATGGCTTTGATGAGCTGAAGGCCGTTCATGACGACAGTAATGTGTGTTGAGGCCCTGAGCGAGAGTCCGGTCATTCAGGGCCTGGGGGGTTTTGGGCTTATAGTTCGTAAGGGCCCTTAGACCTCTCCAAACTGCCGCAGAATCATTGGAGCGGAACTGTTCCTGTAGACGGTTAGAGTACACAGATTTAGCTTTCTCCACTTCCCTGGTGAAGTGGTACTTCGCTTCTCTGTATGTACTTCGGTCCCCGCTTCTCCACGCAGCCTCCTTCTTCTTGCGCAGCTGTCGGAGCTTGGGTGTGAACCAGGGCTTGTCGTTGTTATAACAAACCCTGGTGCGCGTTGGAATGATGCGCGCCTCATTGAACTGTATGTATGAGGTCACAGTGTCCGTATACTCGTCCAGATTGTTCGTGGCCGCTCCAATTCCCTCCCAGTCTGTCGTTTCCCAACAAGCACGCAACTCGTCCACAGACTCGGCGGTGAAACACTTAATGTTCCTCATAACAGGTTTAGCCAGTTTCAGTCTCTGTCTGTATGAAGGGATTAAGTGCACCATCACGTGATCTGATAGTCCAAGAGCAGTGCGCTGGACTGCATGAAAAGCCTTGCTCACTGTAGTGTAGCAGTGATCCAGCGTGTTCTCCTCTCTGGTCGGGCATTTAATAAACTGTCTATACTTTGGTAATTCCTGGCTCAAATTTCCCTTGTTAAAGTCACCACGCACGATAACAACAGAGTCAGGAAAAGACCGTTCCACATGTAAGATCTGTTCTGCGAGCGCGCGCTGAGCGTAAAGCACGTCCGCGCCGGGCGGGATGTAAACAGCCACGAGAATGAATGAAACAATCTCACGCGGTGAGTAAAAGGGCTTACAGTGGATGAATAAATATTCTAGAGAAGAAGAACAATGTTTAAAAATCGCTGTCACGTCTGTGCACCAGCTATTGTTGATAAAGAAGCATAGTCCCCCGCCTCTTTTTTTGCCAGAGAGCGCCGCGTCTCGGTCCGCGCGGAGGAGATGAAAGCCCTCCAGTTGAAGCGCGCTGTCCAGGACACTTGCGCTCAGCCAAGTCTCCGTGAAACACAACACACATGATGAGGAGAAGTCCTTGTTCCTTCTCATCAGCAACGCTAGCTCGTCCATCTTGTTGGCAAGTGAGCGGACGTTGGAGAGGAAGATGCCTGGTAGGGGCGTGCGTAATCCCCGTCCGCGAAGACGGACAAGTGCGCCCGCTCGCTTTCCTCTTCGTGCGGGTTCCCTCTTTTGAGCACAGAATGGACCAAATCCGCAGCTGGCGCTAAGATGACCGGTAACAAGTCCATAGGGATGGTGGATCTGATGTTCAGTAGCTCTTCACGGGTGTAAGAGCACCCGGAAACACAATTTATGTACAAAAACAAACAAAACAGAGCGCACGAAAGCACCGAGGCAGCCTTCATCGGCGCCATGATGATGATCACTATTATGTTAGATCCACTATAGACTGGAGTCCAGTCTATAGTGGATCTAACATAATAGTGAGAGTCCAGTCCATAGTGGATCTAGCCTAATATTGTGAGAGTCCAGTCACTGGACTCTCACAATATTATGTAACAGTAACTGTAACAGTAACTGTAACAGCTTCTTTCCCCAGGCCAATATTATTAATAAAAGTCCAGTTACTGGACTCTCACAATATTATGCTAGATCCACTATGGACTGGACTCTCACTATTATGTTAGATCCACTATGGACTGGACTCTCACTATTGTGTTAGATCCACTATAGACTGGACTCTCACTATTACAGTATGTTAGATCCACTATGGACTGGACTCTCACTATTATGTTAGATCCACTATTCACTGGACTCGCACTATTATGTTAGATCCACTATGGACTGGACTCTTACACTATTATGTTAGATCCACTATGGACTGGACTCTCACTATTATGTTAGATTCACTATGAACTGGACTCTCACTATTATGTTAGATCCACTATGGACTGGACTCTCACTATTATGTTAGATCCACTATGGACTGGACTCTCACTATTATGTTAGATCCACTATGGACTGAACTCTCACTATTATGTTAGATCCACTATGGACTGGACTCTCACTATTATGTTAGATCCACTATTCACTGGACTCTCACTATTATGTTAGATCCACTATGGACTGGACTCTCACTATTATGTTAGATCCACTATGGACTGGACTCTCACAATATTATGCTAGATCCACTATGGACTGGACTCTCACTATTATGTTAGATCCACTATGGACTGGACTCTCACAATATTATGCTAGATCCACTATGGACTGGACTCTCACTATTATGTTAGATCCACTATGGACTGGACTCTCACTATTATGTTAGATCCACTATTCACTGGACTCTCACTATTATGTTAGATCCACTATGGACTGGACTCTCACTATTATGTTGGATCCACTATGGACTGGACTCTCACAATATTATGCTAGATCTACTTGACGTCCATTGCACCGGTAGACCAGGGGGAGGGTGGTCCCCTCCAAGGTTTCTCATTGTCATCCCATAGGGTTTAGTTTTTTCTTGCCCTGATGTGGGATCTGAGCCGAGGATGTCATTGTGGCTTGTGCAGCCCTTTGAGACACTCGTGATTTAGGGCTATATAAGTAAACATTGATTGATTGATCAACATTATACAAGTATTACAAGGTGTTAAAATAGTGCAACATATGATCTAAAACATTTCATAAATCATCTGTAACCAATAACGTATTTCCTGACTTTGAAAACAATCTAACAGTAGAACAATATAAACACGTGTCAACATAAATAAAAGAAAACGGAGAAATATCGTTTTCATCTGCTAGTATCGACTCCATACTGACCACCACTTATATGGATGCAATTGATACTTGGTTGGACCCCCCAATGTGGGCTCTCGGGTCAAGTCCAAAGAACTTAATTGCATTTGAGCCAAGCAAGGACTTGAGACGTCGCTTTTAATCCCAGCAGAGTCGGTTTAGACAAACGGGATCAGACAAGATTACAATAATATTCACTTTTAACTACACTGGTGTTCAAGATAATTATTGCAACATAATCGCAAATGATGCTGCATTGCGGTACATATATTTATTTAAAAGAAATCAGTCGCACTTTATGTTTGGCAATGCTCCTTTTGAACGCTAGAGGGAGACACAGTAACGGCGACTGCAGAGCGATAATCTAGGACGGGGGTGTCAAACTCATTTTAGCCCAGGGGCCACATGGAGGGAAAATTCAACTATTAAAATCATGGCATTAAAAAAAAAAAAAATAAAGACCACTTCAGATTGTTTTTTTTGTCTTACTTTGGCCAAAAATATAACAAACACATTATGAAAATATTACAATAAAAATATAGGAAAAAAATACAGGCAGCGGTAAAGTTTAGGAAAGAAGAAAGTGCATGAATGTTTATACCGAATACATACATTTTTTTAATGAATTAACTAAAGGCTTAGTGGCCACATGCGTGGACAGCACCTTTTTAGCTCTTATTTCCCAAATTGTGTACACTACTGAATTGGGGTCTTATGGCTGCTTATGTGGACACTTATACTGCCATCTAGTGGTGTCAGAAGAGTATAACATACAATGGAATTTGGGGGGAAAAAGTGTAAAAATAAGAATTAGCATGTCACTACACATGAAGTACACGTTTGTGTACTTATGGACTAAGTACATCATATAAAAACATGATTCTTAGTTTGTATTCTAATTAGGGTCCAATAAGCCCAAATACCAAAGAGAAATAAAAAAAAAAGGCATGTAAACAAACAGCTTGGGCCTTAAGAGGTTACGTAACGTTTATGACAACCTTTTTCCAAAACACAATATAGAATGTGAGCTATAACAGGATAATGTATACATTTATCAATTTGTTTTCAAAACGCTTACAAAAAAGTGGGACCCCAAAAATTAACAGGGGGACCCCATTTTTACGACTTGATGTGGGACAGTTGTGCTTCCGGTTGAAGTTTACCTCGAGTTCCATCAAAATGGGACAAAACTAAGCACAACTTTGATAACAAGTGAAAAATATTACAAAAAATATCTTTAAAAAAAATGCAACTAGTATATCAAATATCTAAAATCATTTCAGTACAGTATTTATATTTAATAATAAAACTCCTTTTTAAGAACCAAATATTGAGTTTCCTTTTACAGTGGCCTTTATGTACTCAACTGCAGAGAGTACCAAACTGCCATTGAGAAGCAGGGCCTGTTTACCATCAAAACAACCGAATTAAAGGAATAAAAAAGCCATTATCCTTAGGTCCAATTATTACATAACGTTGCTTTAAAACAAGGACCATTTTGTGCAGGAATCGAAACGTTTTATTTGAAAGTCCGTTAGTGTTATATTTAGGGATGATGTTCGAAACCGGTTCTCCCGGTTGTTCGATAAGAAAAGAACCGATTCCATGGACTCGAATCCCTTTTTGAGAACCGGTTCCCGTTATCAAGGCCACTATAGTAAAAAAAAAAGAGTTGGTTCTTTATTCGAATCCCTGGGAACGAATCCCGTCCCACAAAGAAATGCCCTGTGGGACATCACAGGAAATGACGTACACTACCGTTCAAAAGTTTGGGGTCACATTGAAATGTCCTTATTTTTGAAGGAAAAGCACTCTACTTTTCAATGAAGATAACTTTAAACTAGTCTTAACTTGAAAGAAATACACTCTATACATTGCTAATGTGGTAAATGACTATTCTAGCTGCAAATGTCTGGTTTTTGGTGCAATATCTACATAGGTGTATAGAGGCCCATTTCCAGCAACTATCACTCCAGTGTTCTAATGGTACAATGTGTTTGCTCATTGGCTCAGAAGGCTGATTGATGATTAGAAAACCCTTGTGCGATCATGTTCACACATCTGAAAACAGTTTAGCTCGTTACAGAAGCTACAAAACTGACCTTCCTTTGAGCAGATTGAGTTTCTGGAGCATCACATTTGTGGGGTCAATTAAACGCTCAAAATGGCCAGAAAAAGAGAACTTTCATCTGAAACTCGACAGTCTATTCTTGTTCTTAGAAATGAAGGCTCAAACACAAAATTGTTTGGGTGACCCCAAACTTTTCAACGGTAGTGTAGCTCAGTTTTTAGACTGAGCTACGTCATTTCCTGTGATGTCACACAAGCAGCAAAAATAATGGACCGGAAAAAACGCCTCAAGGCA